>NC_031965.2:28534675-28855477 GCF_001858045.2 Oreochromis niloticus
AGAAGCTCTGTGCCAATTTTCCAAAACATAAGTTGGAAAAAACCCACTCATTCAGTAGAATAAGTTTAATAAGTCCCTGATGAGGATGCATCTTGTAACTGCGCTGACTTCAGTTAAAGTCCAGCCCAAAGACATTGTTTGTTTGCCTTCTTTGATATAAATGTCCCAAGAATAATCAATCGAAAAGTGACTTAAAGTATTCAAATACAGAGCAGGGAAGAGAAATGTGTAACAAATATACATCCCTTATTTATCCATGTGAAAATCTATAAAAGTGGTAGCAAAGATTGTAGTGATAATAAAGACAAAACATTTGGATCATATGCAAATATGCACCAGATGCCCCCAGAAAATAAATAAAGTGCATTGACATGGAGCAAGAGTACTACTTTCAGACTCCAGACCAACAATTGTGAAACAAAGTGAGAGCAGCGGCTTGTACATTTTACACGTGTACAGTCAGAATATGTTAGTTTGTCCAATGATGTTTGAGCTTCTGAAAATTGGACCTTTATAGTAAAATGGCTGTAATTCCTAACCGGTTAAAGTTGTACTTTTTATTTGTTTATTTTTCTTTGCATTAATGGAAATTATGCCATTTACGAAAAGATTTGCCTCAAGATGCTTTAGGTAAAAACCCACAAATATTATGGTAAAAACCCAAACAATTAGGCAATTAGGAAAAATGAGCATAGAGCATAACTAGCTGCTCGACCCGCAGCTACCGTAGTTAAAGAGACATTGAATCAAATCTGTCGAAACAAGCGCTTGTCACTATTAGACCAACACGCCTGCACGAATGAGATTTAAAAGCTACTGTTTATTTTAAGGTTGTGACAGCGTGAGGTGTAATCATCACCTGCTGCTCTGTGTTCCTTCAGGGGAGCCGGTGACCGTTTACCGTCTGGAGGAGAGCTCCCCGAACACGATCAACAACAGCATGTCTTCCTGGGCTCAGCGGGGCCTCTGTGCAAAAATAGAGTTTCTCAGCAAGGAGGAGATGGGCGGAGGACTCAGACGGGCCCTCAAGGTGCTCTGTACCTGGTCAGAGTACGACATCCTGAAACCAGGACACCTGTATATAGTCAAATCCTTCCTTCCTGAGGTGGTCCGAACATGGCAGAGTATCTACAAGGAGGACACCGTGCTCCATCTTTGTCTCAGGGTAAAATATTTTGACCTGTGGATTACTCTGGCATGTTGGTGTTAGCAAAATAATGTCATTTATGGCAGTATTTTAACATCTTTATTCGTTTATCCCTGTTGGCAACCCTCACATGCACTGCTTTGTGTAACGTTGCGTTATAAAGGTTATTTGAAGCCCTTCATCCAGTGCTGCTTTGTGTCACTGCAGGAAATTCAACAACAACGAGCTGCTCAGAAACTGACATTTGCTTTCAACCAAATCAGGCCGAAGACAATCCCCTATTCACCGAGGTAAGTGTGCCTGACACAGAAATCCCATTCAGCCATAAAGTACAGAACCACTTTCAGGCTTTATTTTTCATATCCTACCATTTCTCTTATTTCTGTCAGTCATTCACTAGGGTGTACAACATCCTACATCTACTTTGATGAGCATGTCTGTCACTGTGTCATCAGTGGGTACTAGTATCAGTTCTTTAAAAATCTAATTATATTTCCATACAAATATTTTTTCAGACCTTGACTACAAGCTTGTTCAAGTTTTCCATCTGCGACATAAACATTAACTTGTTCAAGAGCCGTGTTTGTCATGCGTCATGGTGACATTTTTTATTTACACTGTTACAACCACTGAAAAACACCCCTGTACATCTACATAATAAAAATAGAGCCTGTTGGAAGATGGTGGCTAGATAAAGCCATTATTGTCATCCTGTGTTCTTATTTATTGTCATAGTCTGAACTACAGGCTAGTCTACATACCTTTATTTGTTAAGCAAATGAACACTTCGTTTACTATTCATCTGTATCAGTTTTGCAGGCCTCATTTTCCAGGACTTAAAGCATAAAAGTCAAAGATTTCACTTCCTTTTTTTTTTTTTTTTTTTTTTTTTTTTTTTTTAAGCTTGTTACAGCTTTAACAGTTCTGGTCAGCTGGACAAACTCTTGTTTTTTTTATTAAAGCATTAAAGCCACAGTCGGCCTCTTTTTCCATCTCAATGTGTGTAATCTGATATCATTCTGGTCATCGCATCAGTCACAATAATTCAAACCAATGTCTAAAAATGACCACTGATGAGTCATCGCAACAGCAACCAGGCCAGTATTTCCTGAGACCACTTCAAAATAAAAATCAGCTTATATTAATTAGTGCAGTGCTTTCACAAAACAGGAAGAGTTTCGTTTGCACTGGCAGTGAGCAGAGTTTGTGTGCGTCTTTTGATCTGTTTGAGGTTTTTTTCTTGTACAGTGCTCCTGTTGTTCTCATGTGATGTGCTCCATGAGGGCTAAAAGTCTTTGTTAAAATGTTTTTAACATAGATATTGCTTTACTTTATGGGTTCAGTCACCAGCGTCACATCATTCAGTTATTTGGTGGTATTTTGATATCATCTCTTTGAGATCCAGCCATTTAGTGAGCTTGATATTTCATGTGTTATTGCAGTTCACCTTGCTCGGCTGCTTTCCAAATTAAAATGCAAAGCAGTTGCCACATTTCTGGTGCAAATATTTGCATTTTAAGAAGCCAAACTAATGTTTCCTGGAGCACCAAAGACTTTCTGTCATTTGAAATGTTTGGGTTTTTTTTTCTTTTTCTTAACTTTAAATGCAGTTTATTTTTAAACTAATACCAAGTCTCCATAATGAAAACTTAATGCATGATATATTTTGTTGCATCTTTTCCAACAACTTCAAACTGCTTTTGAATGAAGCCTGTCCTGCTATGTGCTTTCAGGTTCCTGGAGGTCTTTTTGCTGTATTGCCACTCTGCTGGACAGTGGTTCGCTATAGAGGAGTGCATTACCGGCGAGTTCAGGAAGTTCAACAACAACAACGGTGATGAGATCGTCCCCACCAATCTCCTGGAGGAAACCATGCTGGCCTTCAGCCACTGGACCTACGAGTACACCCGGGGAGAGCTACTGGTGCTCGACTTGCAGGGTAAAATGTCTTCGCACACCCTCGGGACATGTGATGGGTCCCACCTAATACAACTACAACTCATCTTTCAATGCCTCAAAAACTGTCAAGTTCATTTATTTAACAATAGAATCCATCACTTTCAGTTAAGGAGTTCAAGACAAAGGGCTTGTTTAGAAATGATGACATCTATACTTGTAGTTGACAAACGTGAGCAATTAGCTGAGGTGTTCTCATCTTCTTTACTCTGTCAGCTGTGAAACAAATCTTGTGCCTCCTGTAGGTGTCGGGGAGATTCTGACGGATCCTTCAGTTATAAAGAGCGGTGAGAAGGGGTGAGTGCTCCATTTCTCACATAAACCAGTTGCCCTTTTAATCTGTGATGTGATTTCAGAATTAGAATACTTTATTTTTCTCAGAGGAAATGATGCAGTCACAGTTGCTCCAAGACAGTAAGAACAGCAACTAGCAAGTTAAAGTTAAATAGTACAGTATATTACAAAATGGATCTAATTTATAAATATCCCAACATATTACAAAGAATTGACTATAGGTAAAGTTAAAATTATACTGTCTTCATATTTAATTCAGTTTTAACATTACTGTCAGTTTGTCCTAAATGATGTCTCTGTGCCTGCTGCAGATCTTACGATATGATATTTGGACCCGCAAACCTGGGAGACGATGCTATTAGAAACTTCCGTACAAAACACCACTGCAACTCCTGCTGTCGGAAACTCAAACTTCCTGGTGAGAGAGATTTAATTGTTGCTTTAGTTAAATTAATTTTCACTTTAATCTTACATGAAATGAGTGGGTCGCAAACAGTGGGGCCTGGAGCCATTACAGGTGGAGACCAGGGGATTTTAGTAAGATTTAACTTGATCTGCTTCTGAGGTGGGACATGCTAAGAAAAAATCCAAAGCCCAGGTGATACATGATTTTATAGACATACTAAAGTGTTTTTTTTTCTGCTGGCCAGACATTGTGGATTATGGAAGGTGGATGAGTGCAATCATAAAGGGTGTACATCAACCTTCTGCTGCCCCACAGTCATCAGTAATACCACAGGGGCTACCACACTACAACAGTAGTTATATCTAAAGTATCTCACAAAACAGCTGTTCTCACATTAGAAAAAGACGCTTTGTTCCACATTTAGCTTCTTGCATATTTCCATTTGTAGTCTCTGGGCAGGAATATGTAACACTAAATGGGTTATAAACAAAAAAGCAAACGCATATCAGACATACCGGTACAAGTTCCAGTCATAATCAAATGCACATGCAAACCTTCAACCCTTACATCACCTCTCCGCCCACGGAAGATACTACTGTGAAACCGCACACGTCAATTTGTGCGCACACATCCTTTCATTGGTCGCGCTATAACGTCAACAGAATAAAATTGGTGACAAACGGGGCTGCTTACTGGCCGCTGATTCATGCTTGTTTAAAAAAAAAACCTCACACCTGATGATGATAATATTAATATTATTAATATTTATTTACATTCCCATTTAAAAAGTTTGGGTTTTTATTTACAATTGCATGCAGAGTTTTTTATTATTTTGTGTTGAAGCTGTCTATTATTTTATCTAGATGTATTTTCATTAACGTATCCATAGATTTTTAATTCTTCTGTGTTTTATGTACTCTTATTCTGCTTATAAGCCAATTAAAATTGTACTTTAAAAAAAAAAATGTATTCTACATTATTGCATACATGTTTCGTTATTAGGTTGCCACTTATCTGTGAAGCTTTTTGAACTGCACAAACCTGCGTGAATTCTGATTTATTGACCACACTTTAACTTTGTTCCCATTTTTCATGTTCACCAGATCTGAAGAGGAACGACTACACACCAGATAAGGTGACATTCCCACAAGAAGAACCTCCCAGCGCCGGGGGTGGCGTTAAAGAGTCCCGCCAATCAATGAGGCTGATGCTGTGATGCGTGCGAGGAGACACTAACCTGATTCATTATAGTCATAGCCAAGGAGCAAGAAGGTGCAATGAACTGGAATAGCTATGTTTCAGTGGAAACCAGTGCATGCAGACTGTGTCATGTTTTTCTGTCCCGCCCACCAAAATGCTGTGTGAACATAAATCAACCATCTTACTCTTTGTTTTTGTTTGTTTTTTTTAGTATATACTTGGGAAGGGTGTGGAGAAGGTTTTAAAATATTTTGTACAATTTTATGAATATATATATATATATGTAAACTGGATATATCAACAGGTACAGTGTCATTGCAAAGGATTTATTTATTAAGAAGTCTGAAAAGTTGCCTTGTTTTACCAAAAAAAGAAGAAAAAAAAAGAACAAATCTAAGTGCATTGTATATCTGTTACAGCAGCTTCAGAAGAGATCGCTTGCTGAAACCGAGTCACTGCTACACGGCGGATTGCCACCAGATCATTTTTACAGACTTGTATCAAACGTTTTGTCTCTTAGTTATTGAAAACATATACACGAATAAAGATCTTGTAAAGTATGGGCAGATTGCAATGCAACTTTTACAGAACAATGTATGTAATTTTATTGTATTGAAAGTGTGTCCAGCAAAATATCGATGATAGTTTTTATTGTTACAAAGGTACTATTGCTATATCTTTGTCATCAACTATTGTATGAGCAAATTACAGTCTAGTGTATCTTATAGATACTGTTACCTGGCATGAGCTGAACAGATAAAAATATTTTATTCAGGGGAAGTGACAAACATAAGGGTATTACTGTATACATTTTGTACTGGATATCATTTAAAAAAAATAAAATGTTAAAGTTTTAGCAACATCGCCCAAGTCTTAAAATAATCATTGTGTTAACATTTGTGGTCTCTATTCAGATTCTAACTCTTATGTTTCTGCCTGCCTGCAGCTCTTACAGTAAGTACACATCAATATTTTGCTCTTTTTTTTTTTTATTCTAAGTTATGATATTATTATTGTTATTATAAGCTAAATAATTATGAACATGGGGATTTTGTGCTTTTTCTGTGTCAGATCTAAAAAAACAAGACAGATGGTTTGGTAAAATGCACTTTAAATGCATCACCGTTAGTGACGGCCAGTCAGGTGCATGGAGAAATGACCTTAACGAACCTTAACATTTATGATCAAACCTAAAAAGAAAGGTAACAGTTTAACCAGAAAGCAAAAATTAATTTACAGATTATATTAATTGATCGTCATCAATAATACGAAAAAAATAAAAGTGAAACCGATAGTTAAAATTATAACTTAAAAGTTGAAAATTATTAACAAGATTTAGGTTAGCCAACTGTAGTGGTTAACTAAGGCTGAGTAGTAAAATATTAATAAAAAGCTGGAAATTATTAGCCACTGGTAGGTTAGCTTATGGAAACTGTTCAAACTCGTATATAATAGTATCGGAGACACTGAATCGTGAGGTACCCACCTGTTAAAATTGTAACTGATAGTGTGAATCAAGGAGTTTGTTGCCAAAAAAATGGACAAACAGCTGAAAGTGTCTATAAAACATAACCAAAAGGAGTGGAATACTGAAATAGTTGTCCTGAACTAATAACTGGGAATGTGTGAGTGTTTGGAGCTACTGGCATAACTACATTTCTACTCTAAGAAATACAACAAGCCAAATTCAGTTTTGTAACCTTTTCTAGATAAAGTGAAAGTGATTAGTTGCTCCCATGGTAAAGTCTGCCACCTGACATTTAGTTATATTCCAGCCATGCAAATCTAACCAACGTGGGTTAAATTGTAATATTGCCGGTGCGCTGAAGCTACCAGCAGCCCTGCCTGCAGATGAAAGGCATAGAAATACTTGATTGTCATTCTGCAGAAGGAAACAGTAGCTGTGCTGTTTTCACAGATTCCTGAGGTGAGAAGCGGCTGCTTGTTATCAAGACCGCACACAGAGAAACCTCTGTTGAGCTGCCTTTGGTCACACTGACAAGACTCCTCACCTGTGCCATAATTTGATGCTTGAAAGGAGAACTTTGATGCCAGATAACTGGAAGATTTGCATTTTTTACATTCTTAGCTGAACCTTTATTCCCACAAGTCAGACATCAGGTGTGGCTGCAGTCATCACAGGACAGAGAGTCACTTGAAAACTGTATGAAAGAAAGAAAGAAAGAAAAAAAAAAAAGTCATCCACCCTCCCACTGGGTGTGGTTTGCTTCTAATATAGTCGACTGTGATCGTGACTAGGCGTTTCACTTCTTGAAGCTGAGCACTGAGTTTACATCTCAGCAGCTGCAAACCATGGCCACAGTCACTGTTGAATACTGGTAAGTCTAATGTATTCTGTGCACACTGTATCAGCACACTTGCTTTTCCTTCTACTTATTCATTATGCTTTTAAGATGTAGCTTTACTTTGAGATGATTTTTGTTTTTAAATGCATCATTTAATTTATCATTTATGTTGCTTATTTTTTCTGTATTTCAAACTAGAGCTTAAAGGTGTGGTAAATGTTGATGTTGATGTGTCTTCCCTTATTGTTGGTTTGTGGCACAGTAAAGGATGAAGTTATGCTTTTCGCTACCGGGATCTAGCTGGTCTCCTCCGGCAGGTTCCTGGTGTGAAAGTAACAGGACTCACAGGAGAAGACGGTAAGCTGCTCTGGTCTTTATGTCATGCATTGTCTGTGGAAATCCACTCATGCCATTTCAATTACAAGCATATTTCACTGTCGCTTTTTAATTTTCGTGCTGGGAAAAAAGTGTATAAATACAGTTTTCTTTCTTATTATTTACTTATTTCTACCTACCCATGAAACATGTCACAGATCTGTATTTTGGTGGTATTTCCCCGTGGCATCCTCCCCCCCACACAAAAAAAGCAGTTTAGCAGGTAGTCATGCTGACAGAATGTGTGTAAAATGATATGAACAGTTTCATTTTTGTGAATTTCTCGCCCCATCGCAGACAGTTTTGAGGTGTCAGTGAATGGTGAGCTAATCTACTCCAAGCTGAAGACGGGAGAGTTTCCTGATAATGAAGAGGTTAGTGAAATGTAGATCTACATCTTATTCAGACTATAGTGTCCCCTTTTTTTTTTTTCAAATGAATTTATGTTAATTTGAACACTGTGCGTTTTACTCCTGTTCAACAACAAAGCCAGCTAAGTAGAGTTTTCTTCTGCTTCAAGCTGAACAAACAAATGATTTTTATGCACATAAATTAGCTTCCTTTTTTTTTTTAGTGGCACATGTTTTCAAGCCAACTTTTGGTTTGTCATTCTAACAAGGAAGTACCTGGGCTCTGTTTACAAAAGCAGGTTTATCAAACAAACTCTGAGTTTGGCACTGAAATCTGGATTGAATGAGCCTGAGATGAGGACAAGGCAGATCAGAATTGTTTCAAAACCATTAGTTATTAATTGGGTTAGTGTTTGTCTTAGGCGACTTGCGCACAAATCATTTTTAAAATTTGAATTTTGCGCTTTCTTTTTGAAAAACATATCTGTCCGCATTAAAATGCAATAAATGATAAGTGCTGTTTAGATCAGAAGTGGACAATTCATTTTCTCAAGGGGCCACATGAGAAACTTGGGACTGTTGTGGACGGTGGAACCAATAAGCTAAACTCAATGCTGCTCGATATTCAATTTTATCCCTTTATAAACTGATTAGTGCAGCAATATAATCTTAACTGTATAGAAGTGTTGGCCAATCAGACGTCTAGAAACAACAGCACAGCATCGTTTGGCCTCATAAAAAAGACAAAGATGGTTTCTGAAGGTTTTTAAAAGCTCCGTAATCTAAAACACTGTTTAGATGTGAACCAAAGCTACTTGTAGAAAAGGCTCCATTTACCAAAATGTATGTGTGCAGAAGGCTTTAGCCACGTGTTATAATGAGGCACATTTTCAGAAACTAGAAGATGTGTTTTCACTTAGGCAGTAGAGCTTTGTTTCTACATGTCTATGTCTGATTAAGGGGAAAAGTCTTCATTAAGCAGAGACATTAACCTAACCTCTAACCGAACCCCTAACAAAGATTAAGTGATTGCTAAAGTGATGAAATGTTTGAGTGCAGAGTAACTTGATAACGCTTGACAGCTGCCTCACAATCCACAGAAAGATGTCGTTTATAGATTATATTCTAAGATGAAAACAAGTCCACAATGATTGCTCTGTTCTCGTGCTGATAACAGACTGGTTAAAAAAGGAATTAACTGTAACAAATAGCAAATGCATAACTGGATAACTGGGTTTACAGTGTTTGTGGAGGTGTGAACTTGTATGTGTTAAACCTCAACTGAAGAAGCTAATTTGGTCAATAGTAAATAGCACTATCCTACTCTACTTGCGCACTCAATGCACTTTAAATATAAATATTTTTAGCGACTATCATTCTGCTCAATATTAATTTTATCCCTCGTTCTGTTCACATTTATCAAACTTATGTTACTTTCTTTCTATATGAGAGAGATTCTGAAATGGTTTTGACTTCTTTCTATTAAAAGAGATTAAAAAAAAAACCCAAAATGCACATTTATCTCTGTAATCCTCATATTTTTTTCTTATTTTAAAAATGTAGATTTTAAAATTGTTATGAGTTATGTATTGCAGTAATAAAGCACTTTGAGTGAGGCCATTTGTTGCTGCCTGCAAACTTATAATACGTTATAATAATTTGATTAACAACAAATTAATAGCTTCTTATTTTATCATATTTATGTTTCGACTTTTTGAATTCTTCACCCCTTTGTAGTTTCTGTTGAACTCTTCCCCCTTTAAAAGCCTACAGCACGTAACCCTTTAAGTTTTTTTCCTGAACTGAGCAGTTTCTGTCATATTTCTGCTTATAGAATTGCATTAGAAGTTAGTAAGCAGGATGTATGCCTTTGCAGCTGCCCTTGGAAACTATCTGAATGATTATCAAACCGCACTTTTATTAAGATTTCCGGAGGTGTCAGAACTCGTCATCATGGGTACAGGGAGGTCGTCAGATGTCGTCTCTATGGGGCAAAGAGTTAACTGAACTCCCTCTTCAGTGTGTTTTGTTCTGTGATATTGTTTTTATTTTATTGACCCAACTTGTATATTATGTGTTAGCTGCAGTAACACAACTTTCCCGACTCTTTGGTTAAAAAACGTGCTTAAAGCGAAACTAAATTTAAACTAAATAAACTTTCTTCTTTTTTCTTTACAACTTCTGTAAAATGCAAAGTAGGCTGACAAATTAACTGTAGCGCTGCACTTATAAATACTCGACTGGGGTCACAAATGAACCCCCAGCTGTGTGAGCTTTGATGTCGACTGTATGAATGAGGAAGTGAAGCTGTGTCAGTAATCTGCAGGAAGGGAGGGCTTAGAGAGAAACTCAGGCTTTGTTGAAGTGAGCAGACGAGTGTCACAGACTCTGTTACTGTGGCAACTGACCCAGGGGTTATTTCTGGAACCGAAAACCGAGAGTTTTTTCCCATAATCAGGGTTAACAAACTCAGAGTTTTCACTAAACCTGCTTTCTAGAACAGGATGTGTTGATTACAAACTTTATATCTTTGTGTTCAACCAGCTGACAGAGAAGGTGAGAGCGATGGTTCCAAACACGAAAGGAACGAAAAAGAACTGGAAACAGAGATGCTCTACCCAATAGGAGATGGAGGATGAAACGCCAGCTGTATTTGCACTGACAGACTGATGTTCTTATTTGTTTGTGTTTCCTTGTTCTCTATCCAAAGAAATTAACATAAGCATCAAAGAAAGGGACGTTAACACATTTTGTTAATTAAAAGTGTCACAGATCAGACAACTTGTTTGCTGTGAATGCACACACAGATGAGATGCTGATGGGAGCCCATCAGAGGTCCTGACTGCTGATCTGCGCTCCTGTTTATGAATGCACACACTAAAAACTGCATGTGGTGTGTGCACGATGCCACTGGAGAAGCTTTTCAGCTGACATTGGCCTGAAGATGTGCTCTCATCAGGTCTGTCTAGCACAGGTTATTAATAAACTTATCTAAGTTTAGTTTACATTCATCATTTGGATTTTCCCTTTTTAGATAAACAAAAACATTGTTTCTGTGCCTTGAATAGAATAATTGTGAATGAGGAGACTGATGTCACTCATATGTACCTGCCTTAGGATAGCGCACACAGGTGAACAGCACCTTGGGTAGCCCCTTGATTATTATGCTTGTTTAATAGAAACTTCAATTTATGAGAAAACGAGTGTCATGTTTTAACGCTGAGCTGCACGTCAGCTGTTACAAAATGGTTTTTTGAACACTGTCGAATACTCGCAGACTGTTTTAATTCAGATCTGCTGCTGTGGTCTCTGCACACTTCCTGTCGTCTGTGGTGCTCTGCATATATTCCTGAAGCGCTATATAGTAAATGTGTCAAGCAAACAGGAAGTGCAGTTGAGTTTTAAATAGTTTTGAAGTGTAGCTGAAAAAGTGTAGCTGAAAAAAACACACATTTTATCACATCTTTGAAATGTGCACAAAGATCCGATCATCACAGTTTTGTGCCCCATAGTGTATTGTGTGAAAAAACAAACAAACATGAAAGATGGGTTAAGCTAACTAGCGGCTAGCTGCAGCTTCACAGTGATGGTGCAGACATGAGAGTGACATCCATCTCCTAATCCAGTAGGTCTCAAACCTCTTTCTAGCGTGCCACAAATCTCACAACAGTTTAACATTCATTAAGAATAAGACATATCTAAGCTGAATTTCACTTAAAATAAGCTTCAGATTAGCATTTGTAGCATTAGCAGCCTCAGCAGCACTTTATAATAATGTCACACTATTAACCATTAATATAGCATGGTGAGATATTAGAAGTGTTTAATTCATCATTTATATAGCATTATCTGCCGTGGTATGTCATTTATATACAGAAATGTTTATCCATCTGTTACTGTTACCCTTGTATAGCTAACACTGCTACTACTTCACTGCTAACAATAATCACAGTCATAATAATATATGTGCATTTATAAATGGCATGCTAAGGAGGAGCAATGCTTCATAAATGATGAATTAAGCACTTGCTAATACCTTAATAATGCTTAATAGTGTGACATTATTATTAAGTGCTACCACAAACTGTCTGTTTATCCCCTCCCCCTCTCAACTGGCCACCCTTGCCACACAATAGTGCCCTGCCGCACTGTTTGAGAAACACTGTAACATTACCTGATAAGCAAGAGAAGTTTCAAGAGTTGAATAGTTTTTCTTTTTTATCTTTCTTTTATTTAGTGAGCCTTCCATTGTAACATTTTTAAAGAAGCTGAGATAACATGAGATACTTCGTGAACTTTTTTTTTTTTCTAGCAGGTATTTTATTTTAATGATATGTCATGTATATGTTTTATACTTTGCCACATATAAAAAAGCACATGGGACTATTATTTTGATAGACCTGCGTGGTGAGTGCACTGTCATCTAAAGGTTTTAGACAGATTTTGAATTAGTGACACGTATTTAATATATTTTTCAAACACATTAGCTTTGTTGTTCATGTTTGCAGCTCTCTTTTTTTCAAAAATGAAATAAAAACAAAGAAATCACTGTTCAATCTCTGATTTGCTTGACTGAAGCGATTTTCACACCACTCAGTGGTAAGTTGTTTGTTAAAAAGGCTGCAGAGGCCTAGCTGTACCCGGGCTGATGTCATCCGCAGGATAATATTATCAGTCACTGCAATGAAAGGAAAAACTTTCTCAGCTGACTGTCATATGTGATAAATGATAAATGATATTAGTCTAAATATACACAAGCTGTGTTATGTGATATATTTGTTTATATATGATACAGCAAACCAAAAAAACCCATATATTTAAATATTTTATGACTTTTTAAAAATCTTATTGTATTATACACATTCAACCCTGAAATGAAGCATTATCAAAGTAAAGTCTCACTATTGTCATTTTTTAAATGTTGTCTTTGTTTTCCACTGTGCGAAAGGATTAAATCTAAAGCTTCGCCTCTCTGCTGTGTAACAAGTTTTTCTTTAATTAAACATGCATCACAATGACACACCAGATTGACGTGGCGTTTCCTATTGTCACTGAACCACTCCAACTTGCTATTGTTGCTATTGTTGCTATTGTTGCTACAGTTTAGAAATTCAACAGCGATGTCCTGTTGAGGCATTTCTCAAAACAGGAACAAAAAAGGCGTATTAGCTGGAAACTATTTTCCTTGATGGAGTATTTGGTGTTTGGTGGAACTGGGTGAGGGTGACATACAATAAACTACAACTGAATAAAGGGCATTAATGAATTCCTGATAAATACAACATTATAAACTAAAATATATCATTATTTTCTCCAATTTTACCTTATTTCAGCTATTTTCTTATAGTATGCATTGATTGTTTTGTGTGCAGTAACACAGGAAGTGCCCATCATTTATATTTTATCTATGAAAAAACAAACAAATTTAATGCACAGAAAGAATAACCAGACACCACCTTTTAAAGGACATCAGACATCAGTCAGCTGAAACAATGCAAAGCCATGTCCCTGTCTGGTCTTCTTTCAGAGCACTTGTAGAGGTCGCCATCTGTGTAATCTTTGTAGCTTATAATCCATAAAATAAACAGATCATGATAATAACTGAGGATTTGTAAGCAGCTGCTTGGATGCTCGGGGTTCACTGGAAGACCAAAAAAAACTATCAACAGGAAGCACAAAGCCACATCAGAGGGTCATGGTTTTCTGTTTCACAAACAGTGCGACTGCATATATGTCATGGCTGTAATGGAGAAACATGCAACTGTGTGTGTGTGTGTGTGTGTGAGAGAGACTACACTTAGAGCAGAGTTTCGGTGCCCCATTAATGCTCTATTGTTAACGCTGTAATTGTGTTTTATTTCTCAGCAGACACACACACATCTTATTTATAACAGACAAGTTGGTCTTTGTCTTTATCTGTTTTCTGTGATTTCTATAGCGCACTTTCTTAAACGCTGTCATTCTCTGTTGTTAAGCCTAAACTCTCCACAGGTCTTTAAACCTTGTTGTTTGTGATTGCTCCTGTAAGCTGCTTTAGTTGGTAAATGTTTACTGACTGTTAAATGGCTGCAGTAATGTGAAAGAACCTCTTTAACACTGAAGCTTGTTGAGTAAAGCGAAGTTTTTGGGAGCTTCAGGCGTCTTCAAGCTTCAGCCTGCTGATTGGTTGGGCTTCTTCTGTGTTCCTACAAGGAGTCTGCAAGCTTTCCTGAGGGTTTCTTCACACAGTCCAAACAGATACGTGTTTGGTGACCTGGTTATTCTAAACTGAGATGGATAATGCAGATTTTTTTCTTAGTGATTATGATGGTTGAAAGAGCTTGCAATATCACAATAATGTCCATATAAATAATTGTCTTTGTGCAAAATGAATGAAACTCAGAATACAAAATACAACAGGGCAATTATTACTGTAAATAATACAAATACGGTCAGATTTTATGTTGAATTACAGGATGTGGGTAAGTTTGGTTTCTGGAGAGAAGAATCTGTACTTTTTTGACCAAGCCTGAAAGTTAGAGCCTGATCAGATGAGCTTAGTTTTGCCGCCTTTAGCGTCAGGATGATGGGCGACTTCCCATGATGCAGTCTTCCTCCAGCCTCTGCAGTGTTGTAGAGGTCAGATCAGACCTTGGGCAACTTCATGAAGTAATCCATGGCTGCAAAAGATGCAACTTTTGCTGGAGTTGGTGACTGACAAAAGCCCCAGAGGGCTCCACTTCTATTCGTTCAATCAGGCCCCACACCAAGCGCTGCTACAGTGGAGAATCGGACCAGTGAGTTGTTCCCTTTTGGAAAAACAGCCGTCCACATGAAGGTCTACGTCCTATTGACAGCCACCCCCTTAGGTGGTGAGAGGTCACACCACAGGCTAAAAAGGTCTGGCCATGGAATAAAGCCTAGGCATAGTTTGGCCAGCCTGCACTCTCCACAAGCCCGTTAGAGAGCCATACCACCAGTTCTAATCCAGGTGTGTAATATAATTTTCAGATGCGTCCTGCAACCACTAAAGGAACCAAAAGGTGTCTTTTGGTGCTCAGACACTCTTGCTGCAGCTATATCTGACACTGACAGACAGACAGCAAAGTCATTGTGAGGAGGTTGGAGGAGTGATGGTGGCATAAGTTCTTGGTGCACCGATCAGGAGAACCTGGCTTTTGTTCTCTTGTGGGGGGTTGTGTTTTTACTTTGTATTTCCGATTGTTTTTTACTGTCACTCCCACTCTGATGTTAGGCTTAGGCACTAAAAAGCACTTGATTATGTTTAGAAAAATTATGCTTTGGGTTAAAACACAAATAACTTCACAACAATAACCCAGCTTGTTGATAAATGACGCACTGGAAATCAACAACAACATCCCACAACCCAGCACATCAGACACACTAAAGCAGTTTAACAAAACGGCATTAACTGATGCCAAGGGGACGAGAGCAGGAGTGTTAAGTATGTGTTTGTAGAAATCAAGTTTGTTGCTCCCACAATTAAAATTTTAACAGTGCAACCATTGATTTCATTCACGAATCTTAAACTAAAATACTTCTAAATGTCAGTCAGGCATAAAAAAGGCAATCATAAGCACAACTGCAAGAAAGAAATGAACTATTTTGCCTGCAGGATCATTTTTCACACACAAAAAAAAAAGTCACCCCCCAAATCCCCTTGGAGTCAGATATTTGTTTAACTATCAGTATTTTTTAGTTCAGTGAGTCGGTTTCTACCCCATCTCTCACCCTATAGTAGCTAGGATAGGCTCAATTTGACACCCACTCAAAGTGTCACAGTCATCGCTGTTTGTTCTGCTCAGTGCAGTTTTTCTTTGGCATATCACCTTTGCTCTCTTTACAACACTTGTGTTCAGTGCAGTATCCTCATCTGCTGGCCGACACTCAAATTATCCACTGAGACCTTTCGTGACTGGGCAGCGTGGTGGAACGGTGGTTAGCACTGTTACCTCACAGCGAGCAGGTCCTTGTTTCAAATCCACGTGGTCTTTCTGTGTGGCATTTGCAGTTCCTGCTTGTTTCTGTTCCACTGCGTCACAGAGATTAAACTGGTGAAACTTTGCTCTTGAATGCAATTGTGCTCTAGGTTAAAGAATAATTCTGAACGACATAAGAGTTGATGGCGTAAAACTGATTTGGATGCAGTTTTAACAGAGCTTTTTTTCATACTTAAAAAAGCCGTATGGATATCTTCTGTTCTTATGACATTACAACGGCTCAAAAATGCTGGAAATAAATAAATTTAAATATTTCTTGGTATGAAGGTAAAATTTTGCATGGCTTCAATAAATACACTTAAGGTATTATACAGGAGGCAGGTAGGGACTTTTTCTAGATTTGGTTTATTTTATTTTGAATTAACCTAAAGTGATTTGCCATTCAAAAAAACATCAATTCACCTGCAGGCCAAGTTTCGGTTTCAGTCTGGTCAAACTGTCACACCGCGCTAGCCCTCTTTAGTCAGTATACAGCTAATTCACTGCAGGTCTCCAACTCCTGAGTGCGTAACACACCTACAGTTAAATATTTGTCCGTTTGATACACTTTCCATGATTGCCCCACTGTTATATATCTAGGCTAACAGCAGGATGTACTCACAAACACAGCCAGATTTGACCAGAAATCTGGAGTGTATGTGGTTTACATCTTTCTATTTTCACTCATTTACTGAGAAAAGCTCATGTATAGCTATGGCCTCAGCCCACCACAAGCCTTTGGCCTGGTTTCCCTTCCTGAGAAGTGGATTTGGTGAATTCTGTATCTGTGTTGAAGTTGCTGTTTCTCATGGCAACAGTGCTTTTTTTGTCACATGATGAAGTGGTCGCATTTGGTCCAACTCCCAGTTCCCACGAAACCATTTCAGGGACCGTGTTCTGCTCCCTTGAAAGCCTTCGATCTTCAGATTAGATACTGAGAAAGCCTCACACAGTTTAGAAAAAGAAATTGACCTTTGACATTTTCTCTAACTTCTAATGTTTCCCACGAACGCAATCATACTCAGAAAGCATGTTTTGCTAAAATCTTGAGGGGCGCTTCCTGGTATAAACAGAGGTGGTGGGGGGCAAATTCTCCTACCTCCTCCTTCTGCATTTTAGCAACAACACATGTTTCATGATAAACTGGGGTTGATTGTCTGTTCCTGTTAAATCAGAAACCTGGCCATGCTTTTCTATACAAACCTAAGTTTTAAGAAATATGTAAACAAGGCTTGCAATTTCTGCTGCTACCATTTCAGAAGTATTACAAAAAAATAATTTTAGCAATTAAAAAAAATGAATCAATAGACTTGAAATTATTCAAGATACCACAAAAAGAGTCTATAAGAACCCCAAGAAATGTGCAGATATTACTGGAGTTTGACTCTCCAGCTGTCTGTTTGTTTTAGATTCAATTTTAAGATTTTATTTGTCAGTCTTTGGCCGTACCAATTGTTTTGGCTTAACTTTTGCCCGCTTTCTGTGTCAACAGAAGCTTTGAGTTTTGATTCCTAAAACAGCATTTTGTTCTACTGTTTTAATCACAGTCGCATTTTACTGTGAGATGGCATCATTCAGTCTGTTTGTGGAGATTTTAAAAAAAGAAGGTATTTTTTGGTCATTTTTCCTTACCGGGAACGTTCGCTCTACATGCACAATTTATACATCGTACATGAGGAATTGTTGTCCTTTTTCACCTGGCGCTACTCTTGGTGTAGCAGGAAATATACTTTTGACACAAAGTACCTCAGAAAGCAGAGTTCATGAACTACAATTAGCACTGAGACGCTGTTGTACCTTTACCAACCAGCGCCGAGGCAGGAGTCTGCTCAATGGTCCCACCTCACTAAGGTCGACTCAGTTTTTTCTGTTAGGGTTTTTTTCCCCCTCTTCTTCTAATTTGGTAATGGCTCAGTCACACTAGAGCAGAAATAAGATGGCAGTGTCTTTGACACCATAACTAACTTGGTTGCCCAGTGAGTGCACAGAATCTCGCTAATCACTTGGTGGCTTGGTGTGGTTTTGATCACAAGGCAGTTGTAACTCAAGAGTAACTCAGACTGCCAACACACTGAATGCACGTGTCTCTTTTTTGTACGCACTTCTGTAATCTACACATGCACTAAAAGCACTTTTTAGATTTCAAACTGCAATCACCCACATTTAGTATCAAGGACACTTGTGCACGCAGATGCTGAGGACGACCTGCTTTACCTTCTTTAATTACAATTAATAGTTTTATCTATTTTAAATTTATTTTATTTTGATTTAAAATCTGTTATTCTTTTATTTAGTTATTTCATTTAACTTTTCTACATATAAAAGAGACTCTTTATGTAGATTTTCCCTTACATTTGCTAAAGGTTTAACATTTAGCTGCTGAATGTTTTAGATTTTTAGGTTATTGAAAATTTGTTCTTGATCATTTAGTGACACTGTTTATTCTTGATGTCACACTTGCTATGGCCTATTTTAAATTTAAATTGCTTTGCATATTTTAATTTATCTTTTTTGCAGTCTGAATCTTCATTTAATTATTTATTTGCCACTTTGGTGTTTTTGTAAAGCACTTTGTAATGCTAATTCTTGTAAGTGTTGTCCAAATAAACTTTCTTATTATGAAACTGAAAAATAAGATAAGCCTTTAAACCTCCTGCGATATCTCTGCATGATTTGTTTTGCACTGAAAGCTCCTTTCATCACATGTGGTTTTCACAGCTATAGCTTCCTGATGCAAATATCACACCTGAAAAGATCTCCAGATGTCTTATCTACCTAACTTATGAATGTAATTTGAATTAATTTTGTCAAATTACATTTGAGCCTATTGCAGATCATCTCCATGTGTTCAGTGACTCCTTCAGGTGTCAGGGGTTTGTGAACCTGGCTTTGAAGACAGTGGATGTGCTGATTATGTTGTGTAAACAGATGAAGCAATGAAAGCTGGCAATGTAATTTCCTGCAAAACATTAATAAAGGATCTAAGTTGATCATTTGCAAACCTACTATTTCCTTCCTTATTTAGAGTGATAAGAGCATCACTTTGCAGCAGCCTCTCACTGCTAAGTGGCAACAGTCACACCCAGAACATCTACTTTGAACACAACATGGCAACTAAGCCGCCTCTCGTTTTGTATAACTTAACTTTGAATTAGGATACTTACACATTTTAATTGATGACATACATGAAGTTAAAAAGAAGACCTTTGTGTACACCTATACATCTACACGTGATCGTGAAATCTACTATTTATACTGTCTGGATTCAACCTCTGTCCCTCTGGTCATTACGGTTACTTCTTTCTCCTAACAATACAAAGAGTAGTCACTTTACTAAAATGTTGCATTTTTTAAATTTTATTTCTCTTTATTCAGTGTTGCACTGAAACATTTTTTAGTGCAACACAACAGGATTTGAGTTTGAACGTCCACCAGATGTATTTTCTTTTGTGAACCCTTGTTGTTTAAGTGGAGGAGCACTGGAGAGACAGGATATATTTTATTTATGAAAATGTGTCTGCACATGAAAGGAGAGACTGTCATTTACATTTCCCTGTCACGCTCCTGACCTCTGGTGTAGACGTTCAGGGGAGGAAAAAAATAAAACATGACAACATTTAATAAACACTTTTATTAAAAAAAGCAAAATAAATTAGAAACAATGTAAAAATATAATTTGGAGGAATTTTATTTTTTTCCAGGAGTAATGTATTTGTATTCAGATTGGTCCCTGCTTTTTGGTAAGTTGACAAAGAAATGTTTTATCTAGCACCGTTGCATGGGAGTACAGAACAGTTTTGCTGATCCTGCAAAAATTATACAGTTTGTATGAATTCAGGACAAACAGCGGACTGCAGTTTACTGGTTTCATAGAAATACAATATATTAAATTTTACATTTCACTCTGGAATGCCTCTATACCACAAAAAAAGAGAGAGGCAGAAGATCATGAAATCAAAATCTGAAGCCTTTGACCTGCACTGCAAAAAAAACAACAAAAAAAAATCAGCCAGGAAATGTAAACTGATCTCACTCACTCCAACATTTCAGAAGGCATTCAAATTGGTTTTACAATCTTTAGGGGCAAGCGACGAATGTCAGTTTTAAGGGGCTCCGAGACTGTGCAAACTTTACAGTAACATCGTGAAACAACGTTCTTTCACTACAGAGGGCCCGTTTTGCAGAGTGGTGGCTGGACGTTGTCCAACGTTTATGAAATCGTGCCGAATAATTTTAAAATATGAGGATGCGTCAAGTGTGGAGAATGTCAGCTAGCGCACCAAGAGGAAGGTAAGCCCAGCAAGGCCGACACCGGCGGCAGCAAACAGCGCTTTCTTCATGGATGAGTCCTGGCTCACTTCTCTGGCACTGCGGGAGAACTTACAGAAGCCTTCCTACAAGAAGACAAACAGAAACATGTTCAGTATTATTACGAGTGCTGTTTCCAGTCCCCCCCCCCTCCCTCAATGCACTGTTTTAGAGAAAAAAAGAAAACTGACAGCTACACCTCTGCAACACCCCCCAAAAAGACTGTATATAAAAGATGTAGGTAGACACCACGCTGTAACCCTTTGGTTTGTGAAGTCTTGTTATGAGCAATACTGCTGGGTCTTTACCTGACAGTATAAAGGGACTGCTGTTGTGATTTGTCCCTATATAAACAAACCTAAACTGAAGCCTCGAGCTGAGCGTTTTCATCATCTTTGTGTTTTTAAAGCAGACACAACAAACAAGGCGCAGATCTGTCTGCCAAACCACACACCATTGAGCACACCTGGATTTAACCTCCTTTTAACTCTCTGAATGACCAAATTTTACAAAATGAACTCAGTGTTCATAATGCAGGTTTAAAAGCACGTCCGTGTCACTGGTTTACTGGTCGGACATCCAACTTTAATACCATCTACATCATTTCGTTTGTTAATGTTTTATGATGATTATTATGGTACATTAAAATAAAACCAGGTGTGACAATTAGAACAACTTGAATCAGGAGGCTTTGTGATGTTTGTGATACAAAATTTACCTGCTACATCATTTTTGTTTGTTTCCCCAGGAACAAAGAGAACATTAAAAAAATGTATAAAATATATATGTATTTTTAATCTATTGGCTGATTTGTTTTTGCCTAAGTATCCTAAACTCCTACTATGTTAAATATGAACAAATTTGGCATAAACAATGATAAATATTAGCTACTGCCATCAGTAGAAGTCATCTTAATTGCTTGGGCTGATATCAGTACATCTCTGTGTATAAAACTCAAATAAATGTACAACAACAGAAGTAGTATGTTGGAATTTGAATTTTCACTATTTATAATTGTTTGTATTGATTTCTTGTCAGTTGGGCTCTGGTCAGATCTTATTTTATCATTTGTTTTTATTTTATTGTAGCTTCGAGTTTTGTTGTTTTGGCTTTGTTTTAATGAGCGACAATAATCTTGATCAGTGCATCCCCAGCATTAAAAACAGGGAAAGTCCTGCAGCTGCATCTCTCCATCGTGTTTTCAGACTGAAGGCACACATTCTGACCAGCGAGTGCACCTGCTCTCAGCTCCAGGTGTTCTTGCTGCCCGACAGCTGCTTGTTTTTCTAGTCATACCACGCTAACTTTCAATACAGCTAAAGCCAAACTCAACACACATACACACACACATACACAAGCTTTGACTGTTACTACAAAAAGTCCATCTGGCTGTGTCTGTTGAAACCAGCTGCCAGCCAAAGAAAGGAGGGGTGTGTGTGTGGGTGTGTGTGGGTGTGTGTGTTGGGTAAGCCCATTCATAAAAGCCAGCATCTGATGTTCAGTTAAGGCTTTTGGGACTCAGCCAGAGGGCATTATAGTTCACGTTTTTCCAGTAAATAAGCAGCCTGCCAGCAGGTTTAACCCTGCTAAGTCATCATCTGTGATCACCACCTTCTGCTACTGGAACATGTTTTATATTTTTCTTTTTTAAAAGTTGTTCTTCTAAGTCTAATCCTTCTAAGTTGCCTTAATTACCTTTTTCCCCACTTTAAAATCTTTTAGATTTCTTGGCTAGACAAACTTTTTTTCCTGCCACCATTGTTGAGATCTTGTTGTTTTGGCATAAATTCCCCAGCATGTTGTGTACAATTACTTTGTAATTCCCAGAATCACAGCAGTCTCAACACTCATCGTGATGCCAAACAAAGTAATAAACAAGGCAGAATGTAAGAGAATTGTCCCTGGTTGTATCTTATGTCATAAACCTAAACAACAGTGATCCTATCAGACTGGTGATTTCCAGCGACAATAATTCAAAGAAAAACAAAACACAAAAATCCCCCAGACGACTACCACTTTGAATCCACCGTTTTGCTCTTGACATAATCAAAGCCTCCCTTATCTTCAGTTTTTGTGTTGACTCAGTTTCAGGGAACACCTACCCATCCATCATTATCCAACAGCCAGTCTTTCTTCTCTTCTCCCAGGTAATCAGCTATGGTCTCTGCCAGCCTTCTGCAGCTCATGGGCTCCTGTCCCAGTTCCTGCTGTTGCCCAGGGTCCAGCCCCGGCTTCTGCTCCAGGATCTTTCTGGCCAGCACTCCAGTAAAGGCAAAAAGAGAAACAACCCTCCCCCAGTTCAAGTGTCCATCTCCAACCAGCTCCTTCATCACCTTTCTGAGGCTGAGGCAGTGGTCCGGCCCACACTGCACCAGGAAGGTCTGAGCGAGGTTGTCGAAGCGAGCTTGGTGCTGTCTTTCGATGTCCCAGCCCAGACGCCTCATGGCAGCGGCTGATTCGCTGGGAGGTGGAGGGGCTTGATGTGGACTCGTGCAGCAAAAGGACAGGTAGTCCTCGGCCAAAAGCAGGGTCTCTTTCCACAGCCCACAGAATTTCATTTTCTACAAGTGAGGGAAAAAGAAGACGAGCTTGAGGAACTTGCCAATTGAGACACTGAACTACTATGAAGAACAAATGCTGATGATGTGGTTTTATCATCAATAAAACTGCTGACTGCTTCCTAAACAGTGTGTTTGGTTCTGTGTAATTAACAACTACAAAGCCTCACAGTTATCCCAACCCTGGATAACTGGGAGGGTTATATCAGGAAGGGCATCTGATCTGCCATGCTGTGGCAACTCCCTTGAGAAATATGGAAGCAACTGAAAGTACCTTCTTTATTTGAAAAGTGAAAATGTGACACTGGTTTTTCCCTGCATTTAAAGCAAGGTGCTAACACCCACCTTCTGCCAAAGGGAGACAAACACGATAATTTTTTTTTCCCTTTGAAAAAATGTTTATAAGGCTACCAAAAATGATGGTAAAATGACTCAAACAACCACGATGACATGATCAAATTACAAAACTGTCTTCTTTGTTATGTATTCTCTCTTTGTACTACAATAACTAAACGGTTTTAAAGCCTTTTAGCTCTGAACTATGTCATATAAATAATGAATACTGGCTGCTGACATCTCCCAGAGTCATCTTAACTGATTACAGCCTTACTGTATAAAGCTAAATGTAAAATTATGAAGGCAAAATCCTTTAGCTTTCGCCTCCAGTTACCTCAGTCGTGTGATTAACAACAGACGCTCTTTCAAACTAGTTTCATCAGCTTTGCTTTTGCAGCCGCAGCTGTTTTCATATTAACACCGGCCAACGTAACGTAAGGGTTTTTTTTTCCATTCTCGACATAAAAATGCGTAAAAGTCAAACACTATGACCTGTGAGTCAGTTTCCGCGTCAGGTGTCGTTAAACGCAGGCAAAGAGAAACTGTGGTGTTAGCAGAGTATTTCCGTAGGCTGTGCTGCGGTTTAGCTTTAGCTTTCTGTTAACGGAAGCCACAGTGATGCTGAAGGCAACACAGAGCTATCTTCACTTTAAAGAGTACCAAACAGACACGCAGATCAAACAGATTGTAGTTTGAGAGTGGGGTCACTTTACGTGACCATTTACTGTATCGGCTAGCCGTTGGCCGGGTTGTTGGCTTTAGCTTCGCTGAGTAATCGTTGATCTGTCACCAGAGCAATGGAGGACACAAAGGAGCGCTCGCGGACGGAGAGCGAGCTCAGCTACGACAGCCACGTCTACGCAGTAAAAGCCGGTTTAAACCGACCAAAAAAGACACCTCAGTGCGGACATTTTTCTCTATCTCTCTAACAAGACACAAATCAGTAAAATAAACACGTTTTTCTCAAATACATTAAACAAAGACTCACCCTCCCAGCGATATCAGACTGCTCTCTGCACATACAGACGGCGGAAGGAGAGCGTCGGTACAGTTGAGTCTTCCCTTCAGCTGATAGAGAATGTGTGACTCCGCCTCTCGACATGATTTTTGTGCTGGGAACGTCGACTGTGGAACTGTGGAAAGAAAACACCGTCACGGAATAACCAGCGGAAGTGTGGTCATAGTTTGGTATGGTATTCCGAAGGTACAAAAAAGGGTGACAAATAATCCATAAATCATTGTTTTACGTTAAGTAGTTGTTAAAGATGTCTTTGTGCCAAAGTATTTTTTTTATTTACATTTCCTTTAATGGGATGCCACAAAAGGAGACCAAAACCATAAACACAATGTAGAAACTTATTGTAGAAAAAACTGGACGGTTAACTTGTTTGGTTTTGTGTTTTACCAGACGAGGAAAGACTTGACATGATCAGAACATAAAAGGGTCATTCTACAATTCTGGGACAATTTATGCTTTAAAATGTTTTTGTCTCTTTGTTGTTGTTGTTTTAAAATTAACCCTATATTTTAACATTTTCTGCTGTCCGTTAAGAAACTCAAATAATAAACCACCACAAAAATTAGGCATCAAAGTGACATTTTTTGAGATGCCATACTACAGAACCTGAAAAAGTAGAGTTTAAAAATATAGTTTAATATAATTTTGACCGTTAAGTTAAATGATTACCATCATACTAAATACTCAGTTTTAGATAAACTTGATTTATATCAACGTTTGAAAACAAGCTAGCACAAATTAACATGGATGAATAGATATATAATCTAGCATTATTTGTCACAATTTACATAAGTGTATTATACTTGTTTTATATGCATGGTAACAGGGTGTGTAGTTAACAGTGTTACAAATCAGTGCGATCAGTAAGTATTAGTGTTTTCTCAGAGAAAGCTTGAGCTGAAAGTAAAAAATAAGTGTAGTTATATAAATAAAGGAAGGAAACTGAATTTAATCTGTCTTCTGGACACCAAGTATTACAAACTATGCCAAAGAGAACTGACCTTTGGTCTGCTTGTGCCACTAGCACATGACTTAATTATGTCACTTCCTTTTTTCCATGACGCCTTACATTTTTTTTTCTCTTCT
This sequence comes from Oreochromis niloticus, assembly GCF_001858045.2. Classification (NCBI taxonomy): domain Eukaryota; kingdom Metazoa; phylum Chordata; class Actinopteri; order Cichliformes; family Cichlidae; genus Oreochromis; species Oreochromis niloticus. Next base: position 28,559,995 of record NC_031965.2, read on the forward strand.
GTTTCCCAACTAGATAGGTTTCATTAACAGAATTCCACATGTGTTGTGGGACATAACTTGCAGTATATAATTACTGTTCTTTAAAATATATTGATGATTAAAATATCACTTAACAATTGTAAAAGACAATGTCAACAAAATCCAAACAAAGAAGTGGATTAATAGCTTATTTTAATTGCTATATTTAACATGCAGTTTGGTTATCAAGAAGGACAGAGGGCTATTTCTTCTCCAGTTTATGGGTTTTCAGGGAGTCAAGGACTTCTGACTTGTAGCTTTCAATTATTAAATCATTTACTAGCATGGACTTAAAAGAGGGGGATTTAATATCTCTATTAGAGAGATCAGCAAGTAAAAAAATTAACAGTTTTACTCTTTGGTGTTTTATTGATAGAAAGTGTGGTTGGTTGGTTTGAACTGTTGTACCAAGTGTGAAATAAATAAATAAATGAAATGAAATGAAATGAAAGTCAAGGATGTTATATTGTTCTCTCTTCAGCGTGTACGCCCTATAGCTTACACATTGCTTCTCAGATGCAATTGAAGGTGGGTGTCGTCCATTGTGTCTAAAAAACAATGGACATCCGTGGACAGGCTCTTTAAAAAATGGTATGTCCTCTGAGCTTTCACCTTCCTGCTCTAATGTCAGAGCTCCTCCATCTCATCTGCTGACAGCAGGAAGTCTTTCTTTCCTTCAAGAATTCTGTGAAAATTCCTTTCTGCATCACTCAGTCCTCTGCTTCCCGAAGTGTGGGCATTGGTTGGTAAATCCTGCTCTCCACCAAATCAAATATTATAATATTTCTGAAATCCTATTAAATTGAAGTTACGAGTCTCATTTGACTTTTTGGACCCTTGTTGCCATAAAATGTGGAAGCTGCAGTCCCCGTCATTAAAAAAAAAAAAAGTCAATGTTGTCTGTTAGTCAAACCCCGTCAAATATGCTGTCATTAAAAATCCCAGGATATGATAAACTGTGATGACACAGAGGTCACAAAACTCATTTTCCTTAGCTTGGTTTGTCCTTTGGCTTAAAAAGTCCAGGTAAATCTACAGGTGTAATTTTGATAGCAAGGATTAATTAAGTTAATTCTTAACATTTCCACGGCTCAGAAAGCAAGAAAGCATTTTTTTTCTCGCCACTAAACAGTGACATCTGTTACTCGTTCCAAATCCATGAACAGCATGAGGAAGTGAAACATGCAGAGGATATGCATATAATCACTATGATGATAAACTCAGTGTTAATTTTGGGGACTTTCACTTCATGGTAATACCCGTTGTACACTTGTCCTTCAATCTCCGTTTCACCTTCCCCACATCATGGCCTTTCTCTGTCTACACTGGTGTTTCCCCCTAGGTGATTCCCACTATAGATTTATGACAACCTGAATGCAGGCTAGCATCGAAAGTGAAAAAAATACAAATAAAACAGAGCAACCTAATCCCCGGAGTGCATGTTTTCTATGACATAAGTTCAATCATCTGAAATGCAAAGTTAGTGGCTTTCGGAGAAGGTCGGTGTCACAGAAATACAGTGATGCAGCTGTTATGTAATTAAAGTTGGATGCTGCCCTTCCTACAGCATAGACAAACCCCCCACCCACCCCAAAAAACCCTCATGTGCTGTACTGACTGGACTTAGTGGCGTGGTGGTAAACATGTTGCTAGAGACATAGAGTGATGATGTGGATAGAGGTGGCCGACCTTTGACCATTGTTTAGAAAAAACAGAGACGTGTAAGAAAGACATCAACAATGCTTTGAGGTCACAGACTGAACAAACAGTAGAGGGTCATGACATGAAAAGTCAGTGAGCGTCTCCCACCTGACACCCTCAGAATCAGCTTATTCTTTGTGTCTTAGGCTATTTACTGAAGCCATGCAAGGCTTTGATGCATAAACTTGGAGGGATGGGTAAAAATTTGGGGCTTTTCGATTCATTTGATATTTCTCAGAATTTGAGCCCTCCTAATAAGCACAGGACATCACCACATCACCATATGGAAACAATATGTTTGCTTCCTTCAGGGGAATAATACAAAATGCTGTTCAAACGTTATCGTTCTGACGTAAAAGTTCAGTTTTTTTCTTCCAAAATTATGTACACTTTACATCATTGTGGACCTTTTCACATGCTTCCTGCATTACAGCATTTGTTTTCCTACCATACAGAGAATCATTGTTCACCCTTCATCGTCATAGTCCATGAAAATCAAATATCAGAAACAGGAACTCAAAAGAGATGTGCGAATCTAGAAATGCCTCTCTAATGAAAAACAAACTACCAGATGAAAATGACACTTAACAGTTTTAATTGGGATTCCAATAAGAAAGGAAACCCAACTTTACAAAGACTCTCACATAAGACCATAAAAATCTTCCATGTGTGCTTATTGTTTTACTTAGCAAGGGAGTCAGGAATGTTACATTCAAATTAAAAATATATTTGGCTTTTACATACCAATACCAAACCAGTAACTTAAAGTTAAAGTAACTAAAGTTACTGTATCTTTTTTGGTGAGATGGTTAACGTTTGTTTTGGTCTTCTGTGTATTTCTTTATTATTTTCTTTGCTGTTTATTTTGGTCAAATCCAGATATTAAAGCGTTGTAGTTTAGATGTTGTTTAAAAAGGGTACATGTGCTAAGCTAAAACTACAGCTTTCACATTTTTAGTCAGTAGTTTGTGCTATTTTCAAGCTGTTTTTGCAGTTTGTATGACACTAAAGATAAGATTTAGCACTATGTTAAAATTTCAAACATCCTGTCAGCATTAGTAATGTCCTGCTTTCACCCTCCTCTAGCATACGTTTTGCTTCCCATTTTTTTTTGGATATATGGCCACCTTATTCACAAACAAAGTCAAGACTTAAATCTTTTTTTTATCTCCATATCCTCTGCAGAGCCAGACAGTTTTATGTTTACTGTGGATCAGTTACGTAACTCAACAAGCTCAGTGCCTGTTAACTGATTATCAGACAACCATAAAATGTCTGGTATGTGCAAAAAAATAAAATAAGGTAAATAAAACAGGCAATATAAATCAACTGCATTCAAACAGATACTATACTATATACTATAAAACAATCTGGCATGGTATGTTAGTAGTAGTAGTAATTGTGATAACAAGTAACTGACTGAAATGGTCCATCAAGGTTTGAGAATTCAAACAAAATCCTGTCCTGATCTTTAGCACAGGGCACCAATATCGTTTTCTTTCGGGAACTGTTATGAAATCATTCATTTCTTTATTAAAAAAAACAAAAAACAAACAAAAAGCAAAAAAAAGCCAACAAAAACCTCAGTTTTACTGAGCTTGTCATTGCTGCACTACCCTCTTTCTGCTGGGATACAGTGTAAACGCCCCCTAGTGCCACTAAATGGAACCAAAGAAGACCACATTTTCTTCTGTCTACTACCCCCTTCTCATTTTCTCTCTACTAACTTTCCCAAAAATCATACTTTGAGGGTTTAAATGCTTCTGTGATTTCACCAATTATAACCTTGCAATAAAAGATTTGTCAGATCTCTGCTTATTTACATCTCTCCCCTTCCCAGAACAGAAGAAATGCAAATTTCAGCCACTGGGACCGAATCTAGGTCATCCCGAATGCCGGGAGGCTGAAGTTGAATGCAGCTTGAGAGGCACAATCAGTTAAAATGAGAGGATTTACTAAAGTCTTTACATGCTGCTGTATGCTTTGTTAAGCCATATCAGGTCAGCCTTATATGTTTTGGCATTTGCATCTTCAGAGTGTGGTTAGACATGAGTGCATTAAAAGGATATATATAGTATCCTGTGTGTCAAGTAGAGGCCAGGGTAGAAGTGGCTGTAGCCTACATGAAAATCTTTATTTCTCCCACAATAAAATATGCATTTTGAAATAAGAAAACTGAGGTTCTATTCAAATTTCTCTTCTTGTGTTTAATCATGACATCAGCTACAGCAAAATACCAAAAACTAGAGACAATATACACAATACAGTTAACAGCATGTGCAACTACAGCTTCTTAAGAAAAGTGACAGTGGGCATTATTTACATGACAATCGGTAATATTGTTTGCAGTATGACACATAAGTTTGATCATGCAGATGATTTCTAAAGGTTATTTGGCTCTTTAGAGGAATACATATTTCACACTATGTTAAAAATAACATAATTATTTAGCATCAGTCATCAGGCTAGCAATAACAAAGACCGGGAATACCAACTTCTGCTTAAACAAATATCCACTTTATAGATATTATTGAATATTTTCATTCAGAGACATCTGAGGGCTTGGCTGACTGAAGGTTTCTTCAATACACACCTGAAGTAGTGCTAGTATTTCAGGCTGGGCTTAGGGATTATTGGCCACCAAATGTAGATACCTTTGTTGGAAACTACCACAATAAAAACTCTAGGCCCAAACCTGCATGAGACAGAAGTGCAGAGTTAAAAACATACATTTGTATGTCTGTAGCTACATTTAAAAAAATAAAAATTAACCAGTTACTTTATTAGGTACACCCATTCAACTACTCGTTAACACATATATCTAATTGGCCAGTCACCTGGCAGCAACATTTAGGCATGTAGGCATGCTCAGACCAAGCATTGGAATGGGGAAGAAAGGTGATTTAAGTGACTTTGGTGTAGCTGTTGGTGACAGACAGGCTCGTCTGAGTATTTCAGAAACTGCTGATTTACTGGGACTTTCCACAGAATCATATCAACGGTTTACTGAGAAAAGAGAAAATATCCAGTGAATCAGCAGTTTTCTGGGTGAAAATCCCTTGTTGATAGGTCAGAGGAGAATGCTCACACTACTTTCAGCTGATAGGAAGTTAACACTAACTTAAATAATAACTTGAAAAAGAGTATCTCTTAGTGCAAATATGTTGAGCCTTGAAGCAGATGGGCTACACCAGCCGACGACCACAGAGAATGCCGCTCGCTGTCAGCTAAGGACCGGCAACTGAGGCTACAATTTACAGAGGGTGACCAAACTTGGATAACAGAAAATTGGAAAAATGTTGCCTGGTCTGATGAGTCTCAATTTCTGTTAGATGGTGCGATCAGAATTTGGCATAAATAACATGAAACCATGGATCCATCCTGACTCGTTTCAACAGTTCAGGTTGCTGGTGATGGTGTGAGAGTGTTTAGGATATTTTCTTGGCACGTTTTGTGTCCCTCGCTATCAACTGAACATCATTTAAGCACCACAACTTACCTGAGTTTTGTTGCTGACTATGTCCACCTCTTTATAACTACAGTGTACCCATCTTTTGATAGTTGCTTCTAGCAGGATAACACACCATGTTACAAAGCTCAAATCATCTCGCAGAGAATTAAAGAAGTTCTGAGGTCAAACGGATGTCCAATCCAGTATTAGCAAGGTGTGCCTAATAAAGTGGCTAGTGAATTTATAAAATGACTCACTCACTAACGCAAGATAAAGTATATTTTTAAATTAAAAAGCCACCGTAAATTCCAAAACAAGCCTACTGTTTACCCAAAACAAGAGTTTTATAAAACGGAAAATATAATTTGATCCTGTTGAGAAACTCCAGCTCACCCGTAAAGTGCTATCCCAGGAAGCTGAGCCGAGCGCTGTGCCATCAGGTGACACTCTCACTCTGCTAACACGGTTCTCGTGACCAAACAATATGGTGGCACGAGTGCCCTTCAAAACATCCCATACGTTGATAGTATAGTCATTATAACCAGCAAAGAGCAGACGGCCTGAGGGTGGAAGAAAGAGAAAGACATGGTGAAGACATAGATGAAATGGAAGTGGGGAATTCTAAAAAAAACAGGGAAGCAGACACTCACAAATTATAAGGTGAAATTCCTAATAATGATTGTTGAAAGCGCAGATTTTTTTTACATTAAATACTGTACTATTAAATTTTAAATCTAAATTTGAGACAGAACAGAGAACCAAAGCGTTCTCAAACTTTCTTGAGCCAAAACGTACTGAAAACATTTGTTACAGCAATTTAAAGAGTGTTTGACCGACTCCTCACCGCTCAGAGAGAAGTCACAGGTGGAAGCGCCAAATATGATGCTGTCCTTCTGGTAGACGGCCACTTCACGGTCAGCTCTCAAGTCATAGAAACGGCACTTTGAAAAACCAGAAAACATAGAAACAACCCGTATTTAAAAACATACTACGGTGGTTATTCCAGTAAATGGCCTACAGTGCAGATTATCAGAGTAAATCACAGCAACAAGACTGAGGTTGCTTTTAAAGCTAAACTGATGTTGGCGTTGTTCCTGCCACGCCATAATTAATGTGACCAATCAAATTACAGCGAGACAGGAAAAATAATGAACACTTAACCTAAATCCAACCTCAGAGGCAGCATAAAACTATACATGTTTCATGACACAGACTACACATCTCTGTACATGTACACGGGACAAATGTTAGTAACAATTTAACACATGTTTAATGTTTGTAAAAGGACCTTTGTCTCAAACAAAAACTCCCTCAAAATGCAACTTAAAGATGAAAAAAGGAAATTCAAAATTGGAAAATGAGTCAGCTAAGTTTAAAAAACAATCTCAACAATGACTATTGTTCGGAGACAACGAAAGTCTTCCTGCTTTAAGCTATTTCTGCCAGAAAGCACTGAAGGAAAATTTCTCCCATCAATGGCTTTTTCCTTTCGCCTCAGCCACTTGTCTGCTAATATAAAACCTAATGTAGTTGTACAATTTGATCCAGCTGTAAGCTTGGAACCACAGGTCAGAGTATCAGTACAGTCCTGCTTTCTTCCATAAACATGAAGTCTCTAAAGCTTTGCTGGTTTAATGAGGAATCATTTCATCCCAGTCCAAGCTTGTGTCCCAGTTTGTTTTAGAAAGAATTTTACTGATGACAATAAGTCTTTATACTAAGTTAATTAATCGATAATAACAATTTTACATCTTAATAAGTCTAAATAAGGGCTGATAATAAGATCACAAACACTTTCATTGTTGGATTATAACACTCATAATACCTTACAGGATTTGTTACTTTAATTAGATTAACACATTTTTTAAATGTATTTAATAACAGTTAACTATGCACTTTAAAACTGACCTACACGTTTTTTCCTAAAAATACCTTATTAAGGGTAATAAAGCTATTAATAACTAATATGCTTTTTAAAACCTTGGGTGTCTGGCTTGAGTACTACATGATGTCGAGATTGAAAAAATGTGACTAAAAACAACCTAAAGTACAATATTTTAGTGCAATAACATCTCAATGTCTTTTGTTGTCATTGCTTTTAGTCTCTTATTAATATTTCTGTATTGATTTTCTGCATTTGGTATGTTTCTGTTTTTTACTTCTATTTTAATGTCATCCTTAAGGTTAAGCTTATACTCATTTTTATCTTGTTTTGTACTCTTAATGTCTATTTTGTATCTATTTTGTAGCGCTGCTTTTAAAGCACCTTTATAATAAATAAAACTATTAGTGTTGTTATAAATGCCTTGATAAGAAAAAGTGAATCACAGAGTTTACAATAATGCTTAATAATGTTTCAAAAATGATTCAGAGGGAGCTCCGTGAATCAATATTACTGCTCCACGCAGGAACTGAGACAGTCAATTAGGTAGTATCACTGATGAGCTCATCAAAACAAACAGATGAGCAGGTTACATGACAGGACTCACCGTCGCATCATCAGAGGCGGATGCAAATGCATCTCCACTGGGGTAGTATCTATGCACAAACAGACAAAAGCAGGATTAGAAATGATGCAGTAATGATGTTCTTTCCATTGAAAAGGGAACTGACTGATTCTGTTTTTAATTTAAGCTTTTCTTTTGAAGTAAGTAAATTATTTTGCTGCTTGATCTGCATCACAGAGCTCAGTCAGTATGAACAACACAAGAACACAAACTAGTCTTCTAAATGAAAAATGTGTTGGTTTCTCAATACTCTCCTTTTGTTGACACACTCGAAAAATATCTATAAGAATATACAAAAATGTAAAGATAATGTCTCAGAAATAAATTAAAACTATTATATTTATTTTTGTTGATTTTTTTTCTCTCAACATCAAAAGGCAGCAGCTGTCTTCAGTCATGTCTGGGAAATGCGTGAACATATGTGGCTTTGCTCTTCATGGATTTTGATTTATTCCATTTCCTCCTTTTGGCTACAGCTTTTAAATGTCTGTCAAAGAAATGATCCATGTTTCATTTGTAAAATAAAGAAACTATGATTCACTTAAGCTTTTTAAAAAAGTAGGACCCACTTCACGCAGTTGATGTCGGACTCGTGGCTCTCGAAAGATTGAATGTTCTGTCCAGAGCGCATGTCCCACACATTGGCCTTCATATCACAGCCCTGACAACACAAACACACACATACAGATAAACAGACACACACAGGCGCACGAAGAAAATACTGTTATTCTTCGGTAAAATCCCAGTTTCTTCATCATAGTTCAATGAAAACCAAACATAAAGAAGAGAATTACAGGGTTTCCCCTGAAGAAGACCACATGAATCTCAAACCAATCCACAGAATATCTCTCTCTCTCTCTTTCGCTCTCACCCCAGAGACAAAAGTGTTTCCAGTCTCAGATGGGGCGAGGTCCAGGGACAGGACATCAGCTGTGTGACCGTGGAAACTCTGCAACAGCTGCCCGCTCTCCACATCCCACAATGCACATGTGCCATCGCCACTGGAGGTCAGGAGCTAGCAGACACAAACGTACAGAGATGCATGAATATAAGAGCAAGGCCATGCATCTCCTTTATATATACAACACTTTTTATCACTCATGTCTGTTTGTTTAACCCTTGAACAACCCAATCTACTTTAGCAACTAAAATGATAAGCATCACTTATGACTCAATCATATTTAATGGAAACTTGAACTAAAAAGCACAAACTGCAGATTTGAACACAGAACACATTACACTGAAGACACCATTGTCAGTGTGTTTTTTCCATCCTGTTTTACTAACTATACACAAACCTCTGATTTTTGATGTGTAATGTTTCAAATATGTTGTGCAGAAACACTGAAATATATCTAAATGTTAGCAGTCAAAATAAATACAGTCCTTTCCACAGCACTGGGGAGTTCCTGTAAAAAACTTTTGGAGATGTAGATTGAAGAAATCATGGCATGAAACGTCACAAAGGCATGTACCAATACCTGATTGAGGTTAGAAAAGTTTTTTAGGGAAATGTTTTTAAATATCTTTGCCCAATCGAGAACCTTGAAGCCAGTGAAACCCAGACCATAGAAACTAAACAAAAGGGAAGCTTAGAAATATTAAAATAGTTTGGAAAGCCAAGCTTGGCTGAAACTGGGATATACAACGGAACAATGATCCCAAGCACGCCAGCGAATCTACAGCAGAATGGCTGAAAAATAAAATAAAATGATTATTTTTGTTTTTTCTGCTGCGAAATGTGGTTCTAAAAACTACTGAATCATGAGGTGTCCTGTGAAAGCAGCCATTTTCACATGACTGTAAACTCTAAGACTTGATTAATTCAGAGAAGTGAATGTTCTTTACCTTAAACACCCACACAGACATATGATTAGCAGTTTTATCTTTGCTGGGTTTTTTCCCTCCTTCTTTAAATTTATTTTTAGCTGCTTGGTTTCATTTCTCAGTTCAATTACGTAGAAATGAAACAGATAATACACTAGATAGTGTGCTCCTAATCATTACGCAATTATGGTCAAATAAAGCACTTTTTTAAAATTAAGTGTTCGACTGTTTTTACTTCTCAGTACTTTTATGGATGGATTGCTTTGAGGGGTTGTCAGTTAATTTGCCAGGAAATCTGATCTAAAGAGGAACCTTTTCCTATTTATTAGTCAAGGCAGGTTTTTTTTTTTTCTATAGCAAAGTTCATGCACAAGACAAATCAAAGGGCTTTACATAAGCATTAAAAGGACATTAATAATAAAAAGATTTAAAAAACTAAAAACTAAATACATGAATGAAATAAAATTCAAAACAAAACAACATATCGAGAAACCGTCATCAGAATACATACATATGACACAAACAGGCAGGTTCTTTTGCAACGTGTGGAAGATGAGCGTACATCCTCTCTGTTATAAAAACTCTTACTATGTATCTGAATACAAAGAAGCAGACAAAATGTCAACAAATCCTCTGATGAAAACAGATTATGGGCACTTAGAGACACATGCAGACATCTGAGGTCCCTGCCGGCTGGTGGATTAGAGAGCTCCTGCTGGATGACCCCAGGCACAAAAAACACCACACATCCTGCCTGCACCAAGCGGTAACTCCAGTTTCGACAGGAATATAATTATCAGTAAGCCACAATTACTCACACACACAGATGAAAATCTCTGCGATCTGACGGAGAGCCTTTGCATCACTCTGACTTTACGCACCACCTGCCTGACCTTAAAACTTTCATGGTTGGTTCGTTATTACTCAGTGAAACCGCACAACAGCACCAGCTGAAAATCTGAGCTAACACACGCATATACACAAATACTACACAATCAAAGCATGTAATCTAGACTTGAAGGGATTTTAAAGCTGCTCAATTGAGTCTCCTACACACTGCTGCAGTAAAAATAGCGGGAACTTAAAAAAATATAAAGACTGGCATGCGTGACAGTGTGTTGAAGGGAGAAAAAAAGAAGACAGACAGGAAGACGACATGCATGTGTGTATTTTTGTGTTAAATGTTCTGCCCTCAAATCACTGTGCTCCACTCTTCTTTAGATAAAAGCCACTCAGTGTCTATTAATACACCCATGAGAGAGGATCATACCCCCCCCCCGTCTCTTTCCGGCCCCTCCTCATCCCTGCCACCCATATCCTTTCTCCTCTCCTCCCCTGCCCTCATTTTACCTCCACTCCCACTGTGTTCCTGTGCCTCACCGAGGGCCAAAGTGAAGTAAATTATTAATGCCAAATATTTCAGGTCGTCTCCTTCATGTTCCCTTTTTGATTCTCTTCCTCTCCCTACCTGTATTTCCTGCTGGGGGAAACGCAGAAAAGACCCCTAACTTTCAACATATGGAAGCCAGTATTTAAAAGAAAAATGAAGAAGATAACGGTCACTATTCCTTGAAACAACAAGACTTATTAGATGTAATGAAGGAGGGATGGCTCAAACTAAAGAAAAATCCTTGTTGCACTCGTTGGCTGCATTGAATATGCTACCATGGACTTCTACTGGCTATTTGGGAGGCCTGTATTGAGCCTGGAGGACCACATCCCCTAGAAGCTCCACCAGCTGATGCGTCGCTCACCTGCATGTCAGAGTTGGTGAAGGAGCAGCCTGACACATAGTTGGTGTGCATAGCAACCGACTTCTTCTTCGCAGCCAAGTTCTCATTTTTGTCCAGAGACAGCGGGATCACTGAGCACTTGTTATCCAGCCCGCTTTGGGAGAAAGCAAATGTATAGTAATGGGTTTCACCCCAGTTACAGCGACAAAGTAGTCACAGATAACCATTCATGATTAAACACAAAGATCTTTCCACCTACCCGCATGCTATGGCACAGCCTGAGGGGGGCATAAGCACACGCCAGCACCCACGTGCACGGCAGGGGAACTCCATGCTCCTGTAAAAAAATATGCAAAGAAAAAAAAAGTGGTTATTATGGTTAAGAAAAACACACATCTTCTTTTTTAACATAAAAACAAGCAAGGCAGCTTGTGCACAGCTGTGGTTTAATCTGGATGTGGTGTGTATTAATGGGGATTAAATTCAGTGTACTTATGCCTCCTCCGTCACGAGGCATAACGGTTAGAAAAGCTGAATCCTGGCTATCATTTAAGGCTGGACACATACACTGAGTGATTATGGGGGACAGATGGATAGATAATATTTAAATTCATATTTCCATATAGTCGTGTCAAGTCCTCTTTCTCTCTCTTTGAGGATATAGGATGGCCCACTCACCCTCTCAACACCAGCACATATGGTGACTGAACATGCATCTGAGCATTCAGAGGAAGAGAAAAATCACTCAGACTTACATAACAGAGTGGACCACCGGGTGAGGTTATACGGGGCTATTGGGAAGAAGAGGCCTATTCATTTATCTCCCCTAAAGACATAGTTTACCTTCTTTGGGACGGAGACTGATTCTGATCTTTTTTTATGTTGAGGGAAATTATTAAGGTAGACTGAAAACATGAGCATTAGCATTAATGCAAGAGCATTAATGGTGCCGTAACAGTATGCATTATATGTTATATTTACTCAAAAAATGAAACTTGTTATTTTTAAACTTGGGACAAAATTCCTGTAATGTAAATTTTGCTGCAACTTGAGATGACTCAATTTGGACTGAAGCGTGAAAGATTCACAGCAGCAGATTATCATATTTTGCAGGCCCCTGACGTAAAATGTTCCTCTTTTCCTTTCCAGAAATTTGCAAGGAGAGGAAAAGCACAGAAAAGCAGAACAAGAAGCTAAACTTTACAGACCTATTTATACTGCAGCAAAGATTCAACAGATTCATGCCTGTTAAAAAAAAAAAAACTTGAGAAACTTGAGAATATTGGTCTAATTAATTAATTAAGTAAATTTTAAATGAAGAGATTAAGTCTTGTAAATGCAGCGCTCATGTGTCCAAGTTCCCAAATTTCATAGACATGAAATTCATAGTTTTTTTTGTAATTTTGCAAGAATAATAAAAAATACACTAAAAGTTCAAGGAATTCTTACACACACAAAAACGCAAGATAAAGGTTTACACACCTTATTAAGAGTGAATGCATCCCAGACAATCACTTTTCCGTCCTAGGATAGAGAAATGAAGTCTTTTAATGAAGAAATAAACGCACAAAAACAAATAGGACAACACAGAATAACAGAAACACTGCTGTGTCTCAGAAACAACACAATATTTATCTTTAGATACTACATCTTCTGTGTATGTATGTGTGTGTGTGTGTGTGTGAGCAGGTGCATACCTGTGATGAGCTGACCATGCGTCGCTTGTCTTTGCACCAGTCCATACACAGCACCTTGTTCCCGTGACCCTTCAGCACACGTCTGGTCTTTATGGAGAGAGCACTCAACACCTCAACCTTCTCTGCCACCTGGTGCACTGAGGTGTAAAACACACACACACACACACACACACACACACACACACACACGCACACACGCACAATTTACTAGTGAAAAGGAAGTGAAAACATTAGTAATACAACCGGTTTTTATGAATGTAGAAATCTGTGCATTTTGCTGTTTTTTTCTAACAGTTTCATAATCAAAATAATCTTTATCTAAAAAAAAAAAACTCTTTCTCAGATCAACTCTAGATTTTTAACTGGGGAAGGAATAAAGTGACTCAGGACCTAATCACAAATAAATTGGTATGATAATTTTAATTTCAATTTTGAAAGAGTGCCCAGTTAACACAAGCAAACAAACAAAAATAGGCATGATCTGCAAGTCTGTAGTGAACTGTAATACAAGCACTTTAACTAGATAATACTCATTATTGTAGGTCACACTATTTGGAACTGCATTGCAAACCTGAAAAGTGTTCAAGTTTTTTGAGGCCAAACATTAAAAAAATTAAAACATTTGTTGATAGAAAGGAAAATTAAATTAAATTAGACCAGGAGAGACAGAAAATTAAAGTTATATAAGTATAATTTCATTCATTTAAGGCACCCCAAAGCTGTGGGAAGGAGGTGCTGCAGCTATCTCTGATGGATTATAGACGACCTGCATGTCTACGACAACGGTTCAAAAAATAAACACGTTTAATTTAGATGTGTCAGTTTGAAAATATTTATTTACTTATTTATTTTTTATATTTCTCAACTGCTAATGCTCTGTTGTTGTACATTTCACTTAAATGCACATTAGCCTGTTATTAAATATCAATGATCTGATGCTCTCACTCTGCCAGTGAACATCACTGTCGATAGTCAATGCTTTTATCAGATAGATATTTAGTAAACTTGGCTTTCAAAGCTGCTGTCATGTAATGTTTTTGTAGTTCAAATATACTTGTTATTAGATCATTGCTAGCTTTGCCTGTAAATTACAGCATTAGTGGGCATAACGCTAAAGAGTTTGTCCTTGCAGATGCACTGTTGCCTCTGCATGTCAGCTTCATAGACTGTAACCCTAAATTATTATGATTATTATATATAAAGGCAGCTGTAACATTTAAGTGAAAAAAACATTAATCAGTAATTCTGATCTATTAAATAAAGTTTTTCATTCCCCAGCACTTTTAACTAACAGCAGTATATTTCCAGTGTTTTCTATACCAGATTTATTCATGACCAAATATCCAGTGCCCCCCTCACCCCCGCTTTTTTAAGGTTCCCACCCTTTGCCCCTCAATTAAAATAAAAATCCTGGAAACGCCCCTGCACACTGCCTTCCTCCTCACCCTGTCAAAACCTCTCCTTTGCCCCCCCATGTAAAATTTCAGAGAGAAGTCAAACAGCTGGCAGCTACATATTTTAAGCAGATAAGAAAATGTTTCATTAGAAAACGAGAAGCAGAGTGCTTGAAGCTCGTTTTGCTGTTTGTTTAATTCATCACTTACACTCCACGTCGTTCAGCTTGTTTCGCTCCTCCTCCAGCTTCTTCTTCAGAGTCTCGCTCTCCCGCTTCAGTGACTCCAGGGTTTCCCCTTTTTGGAGCCCCTGACAAGCCATCTTCGAGAGCAGAGAAAAGAGGAGAGCAGGGGAGGAAGGGAGCGGGAAACAAGGGAGAATTGGGAGAAGCGGGTGGTTGGCGATTAGAGGTTTGTTTAAATAGTCCCAGAGAGCGAGAGTGATGCTGTTGCGCGTGCTGCACTCCGCTGCTCTGCTCAGCCTCCTCCCCCTCACTGCTCCCTGCACCGCTGTTCACGGGGAGCTCCTCAGTCTCCACCTTTTGTCTTATTCCCACATTTCAGTTATGGCATGAGAGCTGCTTTCAAAACACGTTGTTATTTAACATAAAAATTTATGCGAGAAAATTTTATGTGAGAAAATATTAAGATGTTTAAATAGTGATGAGGCATTATATATGAGAACGCTGACACTCAATCTTCAGTTTAAGTTTGTGGGACAATTCTGGAAAAGGTAGGTCTAAATCCCATTTTGAGTTTTTAGCTTTTCATCAGTTTTTTTCTGGAAAATGTTAATTAAAGTTAATTTAGACAGTCCTTCAAAATATTTTGTTTTCTATTTTATAATTACATTAAAATATCTCAAAAATACGAAGTATATTATACATAATTTTGCATATACAAACTGCTTTTGTAAATCTATCCCAACACCTGCTTATAAAAATTAAAATTAAAAACCACCTGAATCTTAGAAAATGTTGTTATACTTTTTTATTTGTTATTTTTTGTGGTGGAAATTTGAAAGAAATAAAACTGAGAGCCTCTATATGTCTTTATATATTATTTACTGAAATGTCTGCAGAGGGACCAACTCAGTCACAGAAGGTAAGACAGTCTGCAAACGAGTGGCTATGAACAAAGAAGTGATTCAATATTTAAAGCTTGATTCTCACGCACGCACGCTGGCTGGAGTCTAATAGAGTGAAGCCAGATTGACTTAAACACAGATGCAAGATGCATAAACCAGAGCTGCTCTGCTCGCCTTGAGGCACATGCAAAGGGTCACTGCTTGTACACTCCCATTTACGTTAACCTGTGTGCAGACAAACAAAGCTTTCACAAAACAAAGAACAGAGTAAAACAGTTACAGCTCTTATTTTTCTACCACACTTCTCAGTGCTAGTGAGTCGCTCTTCTTGCATCACTTTGCCACTACTGGAGATTCCAGGCTCTGGTTGCCTAGGTAACCCTTTATCATATTGCCGCCCTGTACCACCCTGACACATAGCTCAGTTCGCTTCGCTCTTACTGATGCTAAAAAAATGTTTTATATTTCTTTTAGTTTGTTTATCATATTCCTTCTGGAGACGTCATCTTTCAGGCTCCTTTTAAATAAAAGGTTAAATAGGTTAAATTATTACTGGTCAGTTTGTTTCCTGCGCCATCTTTAGGTAATAAATGGTATTACATGAAAGTATAGCCCAGCCCTTGTTTAACTTTGCCTGATGTCTCTTCAGCACAATAAAGAGATTTCTATGACTTAAGCTCAGAGTAGCTGTTTCTTCACATTCTGTTAATAGCTGTTTTAGTAGAATTTAATGAGTGGTGGTGATGATTGTGCACTACCACTTAAATGAATTTAATCATTGTTTTTATTTATTAAACTAAGTTTACTTTAAACCCATAGCGGTACCACCTATACATTTTTGTAACAACAGCAGCAGCACACATAAAGCTTGATGAATTAGCTAGCAGGTGATGATACAGCATGTCTAAACACGCTGCAGTTTCAATACCGTGCCATGTTGATAGTGATTAATGTGTGTGTATGTCCTTTTCTGCAAGTGAATATCAAATAAAATTGACAATTTTTCCCACACTGGCTTTTCAAATGTTATCTAACATAATCATTACATCAAACCTGAATAGAATCAAAGTAAGTAGTCTGATCCTTTGTTACAGATCTATTGCTTGTTTAATTGAAGCAGATACGTTAATATTATGTAAAGTACATGTTAGGAAGTGTATTTCTGTCCTTCTCCAAAAGTTGCATCTGTTCATCTGGACGTAGCGTTTTGTGGGAGAAACGTTTCGTCACTCATCCAAGTGACTTCTTCAGTCTCAGCTGACTGCAGGTTTCCCCAAACCTTATAAACAGTACATTTGCATAATGACTGAAACCAGCCCACTGAGGGAACAATGGGCTGTGAGGTCAGTTCCTTAATCATAATTATGCAAATTCCCATGACCATTGATCAACAATCACTGACCAAAACACACTGATCAAAGAACACTGATCAATGGCCATGAGTACCATTCACAGAGAGTTGGGGAATGGCTGCAATCACAGCATTGTAAGATGGCGAAAGATGTACCCTTAGGCCCCCTCCTCGATTCAGAGATGGTCTTTCCGTGTACCGTAAACCTACGCATACGGATCAGTATCTAAGGTTTGACTCTCATCATCCACTGGAGCACAAACTGGGTGTCATCAGGACGCTACAACACAGAGCGAACACCATCCCCACTGACACAGCGGCCAGGGAGGCAGAAGAACAGCACATCAAGAAGGCCCTGAGTAAATGTGGTTATCCCAGCTGGACTTTTGTCAAAGCTGGGAAGGCACCTAAAGAAAGCTCCAGCCGATCCAGGAGAGAAGGACAACCGCTGCCCAGGCGAAAACCTGTAGTGATCCCATATGTGTCAGGAGTATCGGAACAGTTGAGACGCATTTTTTCTAAACACCGGGTTTCTGTGGCTTTTAAACCCCAAAATACGCTGCGCCAAAAACATAGTGTACGCTGTTAAGTGCCAGGAGGATTGCCAGGATTTATACATCGGGGAAACCAAACAACCTCTAGCGAAGCGGATGGCACAACACAGAAGAGCAACCTCATCAGGCCAGGACTCTGCAGTCTATTTACACCTACAGGCCAGTGGACACTCTTTCAACGATGAGGATGTACACATCCTGGACAGGGAAGAACGCTGGTTTGAGCGCGGAGTCAAGGAGGCCATTTACGTGAAAAGGGAAAGACCATCTCTGAATCGAGGAGGGGGCCTAAGGGTACATCTGTCACCATCTTACAATGCTGTGATTGCAGCCATTCCCCAACTCTCTGTGAATGGTACTCATGGCCATTGATCAGTGTGTGTTGGGGAAACCTGCAGTCAGCTGAGACTGAAGAAGTCACTTGGATGAGTGACGAAACGTTTCTCCCACAAAACGCTATGTCCAGATGAACAGATTCAACTTTTGGAGATTTACTTTCCTGGATGATTGAGAATGCATCAAGATATTTCTGTCCTTGTTTGGAGATGATCACAGGGGACACTGGTGTCAAGTGAGCTGAGAGCCACTTCCTGTGTGTGTGTGTGTGTGTGTGTGTGTGTGTGTGTGTGTGTGTGTGTGTGTGTGTGTGTGTGTGTGTGTGTGTACATGTCAAAAGGTGCTGATGAGCGATGGGTCATTAGTTCAAAAGTGTGAGTGTCTTCAAACTAAAATTGTCCCTCACATGTAGAAGCACGTCCTGATTTTACCACTAACCCTAACCCCAAGCCACTGGCAGAAATACATTTAAAAAACAACAAGAAAATAATTTGTTTACACTTAATATTAATATTGTGAAAAAATTAAAATGCAAATTAGAATAGTAGCATTTTTTCCAGCATGGAAGTACGGTAACTTGGACAGGCGAGCTAACCTGGTTTCCACCTGTCAAAACTACAAACACTGGCATTTAGCTCTGTAAAGTGAATAATTTCAAAGTAATAAAATTGTTACAATATTTAACAAAAAAATAAAATCTCCAGTTAATCTACAGAATGAGGCAACTAAATTAATAAAATGGAGCAAGCTACCAAGCTCAAAACCAGAGTTAAACAGTATTTAGGTGTTCCCTAAATGCAGATAATACTCGACTCACATATTTTTTTATATTTAAAGGGCACTAGCAAAATATCTGCCTCCAGATATGCAAGGTTGTAGCATTCAGGTTAGTGATGCTGGAGGCAACAAGCATTAGTGACAAAAACATCCTGCAGCACTGTTGAGTATATATTATCCCTCGATTGGTGAGTTAAGAATACTCTGGTTAAGAATAATCTGGGCATTATTTGCCAGTATTGCAGAAACAGATGTCTCATCATGTGAATGTTGTTAGGTGGTAGCTGCTCAAGTATAAAGCTTTTAAATCAGGGACAGAGGACTTTTTTTCACAAGGGCTACACATGACATCTATGCTTATGTTCAACTTAATAAATTTAGTAGACATGGTTGATTAGCTTAAAGCAGGGGTGTCGAACTCCAGGCCTCAAGGGCCGGTGTCCTGCAGGTTTTAGAACTCACCCTGGGCCAACACACCTGAATCAAATTATTAGTTCATTACCAGGCCTCTGGAGAACACCAAGACATGTTTAGGAGGTCATTTAGCCATTTAAATCAGCTGTGTTGGATCAAGGATACATCTAAAATCTGCAGGACACCGGCCCTTGAGGCCTGGAGTTCGACACCTGTGGCTTAAAGGCTATTTGCCAGCCCTGAAGGGCGAAGACCTTTTCTCTAAAAACAAAAACCTTCTGTTAGAAAATGTTGACTGCTTAGGTATAAATTTGTTGCACAATCATAAGATTACTTACATAAATGCAGTATCAGCTTTTAAATTAGGCTACATCTTGTTAATTGGTATGCATTGCATGAGCCAATAATGAATGATTATGTTATAAATATGGACTCGGGCTGTTTTTATATAATCGTAATGAATAATTCGAGACTGCCACAACAATCATAAGTGGTGCATGCTCTGTTGTATTTCAGTTAAACAGCAGTACACACTCATTACAGTCATTCACAATGACATTCATTAGCATAATGCTGCCTTTGTTTCATTTTTGGGGGGAGGTGCAGGGATGAAAATGAGAGGAGAACATTACCATTTCCACACAGAGGGAGCAGTAGTTGGTGGCCTCGTTCTTAATGTAGATGTTCATCAGAGGACTCGGTTTACTGCAGCTGTCGCAGGGGCCAAAAGTGGCCGCCATGAAAGTCTGGTCACACATGGCTACGGAGGATCACCAGCACACCTGCAGAAACCCACAAGACACACACATAAAGATGACATTAATCATCAGGATTACATGTTGGAGGGTTTTCTTTGTGGCTCTTCTGGTTTCTTTTCTCAGCTCTGACCACTTGTCTTGTTTTGCGTTTGTGTGTGTGGAGCTGTACAGAAGATAAGCAGCTGGTAATCTACTCCAGCCTGATCCTCCTCTGAGGAGAGCAGCTATTCTGGGAACCACACACATCCAGCAACACAGAGTTCATGGCAGTGCATGATAAAGGACTTCCAAATTTGAACTAAATATGGTCATCCAAATTATGGATCAACATTTTATCGCTTCCCTACACAATTATATACATTTGAACTGAAATACAATCAGTTTCCCTCATTTGAAATGAATTATCTTTACATGTTATTGGCTTTCCATGACAGTATAACTCATAATGTGTAAATAATGTATGTATTGAACAGAATAGTGTCATGTTGTTAGATTGCATTGAGTGAGAAGTTTGCACACAAACTTGTCAATAAAGTTAGTTTTCATTTGAACTTCTTACTGTCCTTTGATATGTGATCACATATCAACTTTCTGTTTACTCTCTGTTTAAGTTGTCCTCATAGGATCTTTTGTATCAAATGTCTTAAACATTTGGATACATTTAAAATATCTGACACTGTCTTTGATGTTTTTAACTAAACTGCAGAGACCTTAACATCTAAAACATCAGCTTCCAGTCAATTCCCACAGTTAGCTGCCATATCAACAAATAACAATAAATCTTACCTTACTAAATACTTTTTCCCCCCTCCGTAGAGCAGGTGCTTGTCTCTGGAGATCTAAGTGGAGGTTTTCTAGTGAAGAGGATTGTCAGTGAGGGACAGAGAGGGAATGGTAAGCTTCTTAGTGAAGCATTTAAGCCCCAACTCTGCTCTGCTTTTACCGCCATGCTTTATACACTCCTGCAGCATTACCTGTAAGGCCTGGGAGGTTACTTTTACTGTGTAACCCCAGTGCATTAGTCTTTTGGATCACCACCAGCTGCACAACTACTTTATGGCACCAATTTACCAGTTATAAGCACAACCGGATTTGCAGAGGGTTTACAGAAAAAGTGAAAATATTTCAGTGAGCAGCAGTTCTGTGGGTGAAAATGTCTCATTAATGTCAGAGGACAATAGCTGGAGTGCTTCCAGCTGATAGGAAGGCAACAGTAACTCAAACAACCACACGTTACAGCTACGGTATGCAGAAGAGCATGTCTGAATGTTCAATGTGTTGAACTTTGAAGCAGAAGAGGCCTCAGTATCAGCTGGTATCAGTTGGCCATCATTTAAACCCACAGTCTGATCACTTAGTTCAGAGTGAAAACACACCTGATGACTGCTTGCAGCAGGATGACTCACCGTGTCACGAAGCTCAAATCATTTATCAGTGTTTTTAGACTGTGACAGGGAGTTCAGTGTACTCAAATGGGCTCCAAAGTCACAAGATCTCAGTCCAGTAGAGCACTTTTGGGAACCGATTTGCACCACGGGTCAGCTGACATCTGCAGTAAATTGTGTGTGATGATGTGATGCCATTATGTCAATATAGAATAGAATAGAATAGCTTTTTATTGTCACTGTTACAAGAACAGTGAAAGGCAGTTTGGCATCTCTCCATGTGTGTGAAGTACACAATAGCGTAAGTATTTACACAATGACAAATTTACATTTACACAAGAAAGATATGTACAAGTTATACATACACCTGCAAACATACACGCACATACATACATATATGTATATATACATATTTGCATCCGTACATGCATACACACACATATTTCCACATACACGCTTACATCTATATACATACACATACATGCCATCTAACTAGCAGGTGCATTGAGAGGTGCAGTGTGATCAGTGATATTGCACATTGAGTGGGGGGGTGCTGTTGGAACTATACTAAATAAGGTTATAATAAATACAGTTTAAAGAGGTAAGGGTGTGAAACAAACTCTGAGGAATGTTTCCAGCAGCTTGTTGAATCTGTGCCACAGAGAATTAAGGCTGCTCGGAAAACCAAGCCAAGCGGGTAACTAGCAAGGTGTAACTAATCAAATCTGGTGTTAAGCAACATATTAATTTGAGTTTAAGCATAATAAACATTTTTGTTCATCAAAAGCTCAGAAAGTACAGTAACCTCAACAGATTAAAGGCAATAACATCCAAATGAAGTCAGGGAAACTATGTAAACCTTCCAATTTTCAGGTTTTGTTCTTTCACTGAAACCTCAGAAATCAAACTGCTTCACCCCCAAGAGAAAAAACAAAAAAATTCCACATCTTATTTTCTCTTATGACTAATTTTTCCTAAAACAACACAAAACTCTCAAAAATAAGAAACACGGAAACCCAAACAGTGCTGAATTCTTTTATTTTACTTTTACAGATTTGACAATTTATTCCAAGTTTCTTAACAGTGAACACATTCACTAAGCACAGCTACCAGAAACTACAAACAGTCCAGTTTTTCCAAATGTACACATGGGATCGGAGAGGAAACATCTGGTACCGGCTTCAGCATGTTCACACCAGTACCGCAAGAGCTGGGGAGGGGATGTATCTCTTTTTAAGTTAGTTTTGAACATTTCTTTAAAACGGCACAATTTATGCTAGTGCTGATGAGAACAATGGTAATTTATAATGTCTGAGTCATATCATACAGCCGATTCTCTCTTTAGTATGGAAATGCAGAGTGAATGAATGACATATTTCTCCTGTTTGAGAGCCCAAGAGAAGCCCAGGGGAACAAGATGCTGCAGCAGCTCTGCTCAACTAAGAAAGTAACACAAAACACTGAATGAATGAATGAAGATGCTTTTTGTTTTTCCTCTGAAACTAGCTAATCCTTTGCAGTGTCCACTGACTTCATCTCTGACACCTGCGCCACACATCAACTTGTAGTGTTAACAAAGAGATGTTCAGTCAGTCAGGACATTAGCTAGAGGAAGCTCAACAGGCTGCATTTGTATGAAAAGAACGGGGAAGTTTGATGGATTTCTTTTTCCAGTCCATACCCATCTATCGTCTATCAGATTTCCTCTGCAGTGTTGAAAAAAGTTCATTTTGATGTCTGTGACACCAACTGCAGGACCAAATGACATGCAATCAAAATAAAACACACATTTATATTCATTTTACAGTGAAAGAAAAAAAACTGCACTGACAGAACAAAACAATGCCACAATGTTCGTTGATCATGTGTGTAAGTCATTCAGATAGCAAGTGATTCAGATAAGGCTTGGTCTACAATGTGCAGCTAAAAATCATGATACGCTTCAATGTTTTTAAACATTCATATAGTTGATTAATTCCTTCATTAACCGTCTTTCTTACGCCTACAAGATATGTTCTCTTTGCACGCGACATACATTAAACCAGCTACAAATCCAACCAATATAACAAAAACATGGTCCCAGGAAAGTGCAACACAAAATAGCTTTACATAATTACTCCACTTAAAATTAGAGTTTGGCATTCGTACTTCAACTTAATAGTTTTTTTCCCCTCTGCGTGTAAATTTTACATCCTTGAAAAGGTTCGAGAAATTAAAATCAAAACTGCAGAATCCAGTTCACGTGTGTTAGGAGAAAATATTCCATCAAAGTGAAATGTGGTTTTTGAAAGGGTAAGGTCACTGGGCAAAATAAGGTTCACATCAAGGCGAGAGGCAGCTTAATACTAATGGCACAACAGGAAGTAAACTAGAAGTGCCAAAAGAAGAGGCAGCAAATGGAGGAAAAGCTGTTTTCACACACAAACTCTGAATAATGGCTGGTGAATCCGGTCAGTGCATCCTTTTACTTCTTTTCCACTGTACCCAGTCTAAACTGGTTTTATACATTTTCTCAAAAAGCACTTGTGCCTAACCCTGACCAGTGATGTCAGTGAATATAGGAGGGACTATCACAAGAAACTGACCAATGACTGGCCTGAGTTCTTCACATGGAAATGACCCAAAATCTGCTGGTAACACTGCATAATAACGGTTTCTCACACCTGCTGAAATGTGAGCTTATTCTCGGAACTGTTTTCACATCAGCACTGGTTCCAGTACTGCTGCCCACATAAGTGGGAAAAGGGGATTTTGTTTAGGTGAGGGTGCCACCTGGGTAATGTAGGAGGCTGGACATGATACCCATTCAGCTCCATAATTAGCTGCACTTTTTTTTTTAACGTGAGCTGGCAGGTTAAATATATTAAATATCTCATGCAACTCTTCTCACAAATCCAGCAGATGCATGTGTGAAAACTACTTCAATCACAACATGGGCAGATTACCAGACAATCGTCCGACACTTCACCTGTGCCCGGGTTTCTCTTCTTTAAAATCAAAAACATGCACTTGGATTTTGCCAAACCCATGCAGTTTAAGTGGGGGCAGCAGGAGTAGCGGTGCATGCAAGCAAACAATCTGAGCTGAAAGAACATGTGCACCTACAACAGAAAGACAAAAAACAAAACTTCTTTGTCACCCTTAACCCAGCTGTGAAACTGAGAAGAGGAATAAATGAACACATTGTTTTTCTGGTAATAAAAGCCCACGTTGGGACATGCTGAGTGAAGGTGGACGGGTAGGAGATGTAAGAGGAGTCGAACAGAGCTGTGTTAGTGAGAGGATGCAGCAGAGGGAATGTAAAGCTCAACAGATTTGCATTAAACTTCATAGAGCCTTTTCCATCTATTCTGCTCAGTAATACATGGCTTTAGATTATCTTAAGAAAATGACAATACTGAAAAAAATAAATAATCGCACAATGACAACAGTAAAACATTTTTATGGCTGTGAGCCAGAAGACAAGAAAAAAAAAAACAGTAAGCAGAGTGTAAGGTTGGTACTCATACAGTATGTGTTCATGCCAGTGTTTCCTGTGACGCTCGGCTTTGGTCACAGCTGTAAACGGTGCAGACTGTCGCAGGTTAAACCCTTTGCAGAGTTTGAACCTCGAACCTTCTCAATCTGTCGTCTATAAAACCTGTGCTACACTTCATATGCCAGACATGCAGGCTAAACATGACAAAAAAACATCTCAAGGTTTAAGACGCGACCTAACAAATAATTATCTGTGCCGGCACTCATTAAAGATACTACATATTTACCTGATATTGACATAACAGCCAAGGAAGCAACTAAAACTTAAACTGTCTCTAAGAAGCTGTTTGCCGTGGGAAAGAGTGGTCCCATCCTTCACTTCGGACACATTCGCTGCAAGGGGGAAGCTTCTAATCTTAAAAAGGGATGTAGCTATAAGTGCAATAAATAAAATACAGGATATATATTATTTATATTTATATATATATTTATTTATGTATAAATAATATAGTACAGATGATGAATTTTGTCTTGGCTTGACGTGTTCAGAGAATAAAACGTACAAAGTGAAACCTGCTCAGTGGTCACCTCAACACGGGGTGGAGAGAGCGCTGACTTTTTCACCTCATCATTCAGCAGCCCTCACACAGGAGCTCAGAATTCACCCAACATGAGGGCAGACTGCTAGACTGACAAATTATAACTCGTGTATCGAGACGACAACAACAACAACTATCTTAATGATTACTGGAAACGCAGATGAAGGATCGATGGAGAGTACTGGAGGCATTGATCTGGTCCTGTGGCTTCTCTAAGAGGCAGGCGTTTTGTACAAGCAGCGGATGATGCTCGGGGCTTACGGCCAGATTTAAACCAGCGGAAATGACCACGTGTGTGCGTATCTGTGCGTTCGTGAAAGAGAGAAGGCGAGTGTGCGTCTGTACGTTCGGAGGATGAAACTACTTTACAGATGTGACGTGTCTGCATTTTTCATGTATGTGCGTGCATGTCCGAGTTTAAACTAGAGAAACTGCTGAAACTTTTCACCTGTTTATTTAAACGTGACTTCAAATCGTGTTAACTTGAGTGAAATTTGCGAGTGTTCGTGGTGTTCTAAATTTTTCGGGGGAGACGGTGACTTGCAAATCCGACTGTGGCCACTAAGACAACATCGCCGCAGGGCTCAGAGTGCTCTCGTGGGCTCGGATTAGACACGGGTGAGGAAGCCCAAGTTGAGCGAGCTGGGGATCTGGATGGTTTCCAGTGCGAGGCAAGAAGGGTTAAACGGGAAGGTGACGGGATAGATCATCTTCGTGTCCATCAACAGCTGGGGACTCTCACAGCGGTCCCGCAAGCGAGTCTGGAGAGAGACAGATGATGGAAAAAGTTCATATGCATTAAAAAAAAGGTAGTAGACAGAAAATATATTAAGCCAGTCTGTTTGAAGACTCGACAAGTAAGAAAAGTTATCTTGGTGCAGAATTTTCAGATTCATGATGATTGCATGATCTTTTGTTCGTAAAGCTGATCAGTGCAGTGACTCAGATCTGAGAGGACCCTTGAGCTCAACATAGTGCCTATGGGAAGTGTTGAAGAACTGTACTTGTTATCAAATTTACAGCCCTCTTATTACAAGATAGCTACCACTGAAAAGTAACCTGTTACTTTAAAAATAAATTACATAAACACCGTCTTTGCAATTATCTATCCAGCTACTGTACATCGACTTTACTTCATTTCACAGCGAGTGGATATTGGCAGCACCCCCTCCACCACATAAACAAGCGCATTCATTTCCATCAGAGCGACGGCTTTAGGCAAAGTAAAAGCTAGCAGTTGTGGTTTTGGAGCTGTAGCTACGTATCACTCTCTTCCTCACCAGCATGTTGCGAATGTAGTTTTAACTTGACGTTATTTCTGACATATTTCTCTCACATGACACATATTAGCACAAAGGAAACTGAATATAAAAGCCATCCCCATCCAAACCTGACCTTAACATGCACACTGACACTGGATGCATTCATCTCTGCAGCTGTGTTGCTCGACGTTTTAGTTACTCAAGCAGAACAGAAGTTTCTGTTTATCAGATGCTCAGAAACACCAGAAAAATGCTGATGTTTTTCAAAGCAGCACACATTCATTGCCTTTACGGTACATGCACTAGTTAACAACAACAGCTGTCTCAAAGACCTCACAATATTAGTGACAAAACCCAAACAATCAGACAGTTTTCTACGAGTGACCGCTTTGAGGAAGAACTTCCTTTTAACAGGAAGATAACCCGAGCAGAGCCAGCCTCGCTGAACTGCAGCTTGCCTGGAACCAGGGGGGAAAAAAATGACCCCAAAACACTGAAGATATAGCAGTATTGAATTGATATAGCCAAAAAAGAAATTACCTGTATGGTTCGTATGAATGCAACTGACACTCTTTCCTCAAACTCGTTGACGGGGGTGTAGAGGTTCAGGACTTTTACGATCTGAAAGACATACGACAGAAAAGTTACAAAACACAGAAAGAGAAACGTTTTAGCTGAAGCTTTAGCTGATAATAATTTAAAAAGATCAGCTTTTATCTGAATGAGGTGTAATGACAGAATATTTTACCTGAGCAGTGGTGAGAGCGTGGCACATGGAGCAGATGGCCTCTGCATCCTCGTCAGTCTTCTTCTTCACCTGCAGCAGCTGAGCGGCCTGGATCAGAGGCTCCAGCGTCTCTTTGGCTCCGCAGGTCATCAGACCTTTGTCTCTGAGCCACTCCTCCAGCTGACTCACGTTGTACCTGCAAACACGCATGATGAGATAACACATCCAGCCTCACTCTGGAGATCTTCTCTGAGCAGCTACACCTCATACCTGATCTGCATGCCTTTGCTCCAGGAGCACATGTCTTTGCGTAGCAGCAGGTTGTTGAGTGTGACAGCGCCGATGATATAAAACTGCTGCTTCACCACCTGCTTGATGAGCTCAGGGTCGGTGCCGTGCTGGCACATGGTGGAGTGGAAGGCGCTGAGCTGTCGCAGGATGGAGTCCAGGGTGTAGGTGCCCTCGTCGGCAATGCTTGACGTCCGTTTACGCAGGCCCGTGGGCTTAACCCCGGACACACCCTGAATGGTCTCGTGCTCCAACATGCCAGAGACTGAGGAAACACACGCACAGGAAGTGTATAAGTACATGTGCTCTACCCGCTTGTTAAATGATGACCAACCGACCCTGATTATAAGTTCAACCCTCTCAGCATGTACTTACTTCTTTTGCATCGAGTCTTGTAAAAATTGACTCTATGTTAGCCCAACTACATCTCTGTAGCTAGCAGCGGGTGCCTGAACATTTTATGGCAACTTCCTAACTTCACCAACCATCTAAAATCTTATTATTTTTCAATCCTCATCTATAATTACATTTATAGCAGTAAATTTATGTATCACATGGATTTATTTCAGAAATTCCTCAGCTAGGACTTTGCATTTTTTCTTTTATGTTGATAGCTTACAGTTATTGCCAACTCCTAACTGCACCTCATAAATCCTCTTTATATTTAACTGAAAAGTGTCTTAAAGCTTGTTTGCATAAAAGAACCAAAGGAGCATTTGAACCACGAAATTACTTATTGAGTGACACACACACACATCACATGTACAGGGACACACCTATCATGGGCTGGAGGATGTTCTCCATGCATTTGATCAGCTGCTGGTAGATCTGGATGGCCAGGTCGCTGATCACTTGTCTGTACTCTGCGAGGTCAAAGTTGGACAGACAGTGCTCGTTCTGCCTCGACGTGTTGTGCTTCATGAATTGCTGAGACAAGCACAGAAAACAATACGTGTTAGAGAAGGTGAATAAATGATGTCAATATTAATCCACGACACAGTCGGTCAATACAAAAAAACAAACAAACAATCAAAACAACAGCTTGTTACGTCAAGCTTTCTATTTTTTGTCCTTTTGGGCATTTTTAACAGATTAGTATATAAACGACTGTAACAGCAAGATAATAAAAGAGATTCCTTCTTCCCGAATATCTAAATACAGTGATACTGACTAGAAAACCCTTGTATGTACTGGAAAGAGACATTTTCAGTGTTTTGTGTATTGTTGTTGGTCTCACCTCGTCTCCGCTGTACTGTTTCAAACAGTGCAGGAAGCGGCAGGTGTTGGCCAGCCAGAAAGAGACGGTCTCAAAATCATCTCCTCGTTTCTGATGAAGAAGAAAACATCAGCAGAAGTTTGTGTTCACTGCAAAACCTTTTTTAGTTCTCTAACGCAAAAAAACATCCAAAAATTTAATGTAAGAACAAAGGAGCTGGAAACACAAAATGTGAACTTTATTCAAATATTTAAAGCATGCGTACCTTTAAGATCTTTTTAATGCTGTTGATGGTTGACGTGAGCAGAGTGCGGACCTTCTGGTCATCGTTGACGTAGTCTGCATGTCTCAGACACATGAACAGGATGTAGGCTGGCAGACCTGGGATCAGATTCACTGCTACCCCACGAGGTTTTAGTTCTGGAGAGATGGAGGAGGGGGGAGTTTATTTGTAGATTTTATTTTGTGTAAACCTTGAATTAATGCTTAATTTTAGAATTATTAGACTATATCATTAATTCTAAATTCTTACCCAGGATGAGGTTCTTAACCAGTTTCATTTCATCCTCCTTCTTGTACTCTAGCATTCCCTGGAAGTCTTTCTCCCTGCGAGGAATGTTGACAGGGTGGATCGGCTCATCCACCATCTGTCCCGGAGATGTCTGGCCTTCGGTTTGACCGGCTGAAAGAAGCATGGCATGTGACAGTCAGCTGACATGTGGTGGAAACAAACATATATGAATAAAGATTTTCAGACTTCGTTTTTTCTCGCTTTACCTCCCATCTCTCCAATCCTCTTTGAGTAAACCTTCAGCTGCTTCTTGAGCTTTCGGATTGTTCTGTCCTGCTTCTCTAGCTGCTCCATCAGATCCTAAAAACACAGCGAGGGACACAAAAGGAGAGAACAGTGAGGACTAACAGACAGCATCATCAGACACAGACTGCTTCGCAATGTCGCCCTCCAGTGGCAACAAGGAGGAATCCTACTCTTCTGTTAGTGGGCTTTGCAGTGGACATCAGCTCAAACACGGGAATCAAAAGGTTAGAAGATGAAGAGAAGAGAATTTAAAAACGTCCTTGGTGTGATTTTTAAATCAACATTAGTGCTGCTGTACTGCTTTTTGTTTGTTTTTTTTAATCAGAGGAAGAGAGGTTGCAGGATTTTCTGGCTGTTAGGAAAAAGAAGAAGGTGCAGCGCTGCTCCGCTGTGAGTTAGAAGACACTGCTGCAGAGAATTAGAGCGACACCCTGCGCCATTTCATTCAGAACAATCTCTGTTAGTTACACACGTGCAAACATGCAGGCAAACACACACGCGGTCTCTACATACAACCATCCGCCGTAAAATGACGACTCGAGCCTCTCGGGATGCCGTGGGGTCGTCTGCCATGAGTTCCTGTCAGGTGACACCATCCACACAAATGAGCATGTGGGACGCAGCTCTGTAGCGGCTGGTTTAGTTTGTGTATGTATGGCCATGAAAGTGACTCAAATCACACAGTCGAAATGCTTTTATTCACATTTCCACCACTGGAAGAGTTTTTAGTCGTGGTCTTATTATTAGTGATGTAACGTATTAGTCAAATGAGCTGTGGCCATCTTTACGGATAGTGTAATATCCACACTGTTGACCGTCCCCCAAAGTCTTCGTAGTCCCAGTTTTCTCAAACCGTAGGGTGGAATGATTATTTCAGAAGTGTTGGTTGGGGGTGTGACCTTTTCTCAGTGGTATGTGGTAATGTATTTACAGCAAATTAAGATTATTCTGTGGGTTTTTGGCGTGTTAATAATAAATAATGTGACTGCAGATTTAATATGTGTGTAAGATATACGAATGGTCCATAGCTGTCAGTAGTTATATGAAGAAAAATGTGTGTATACACACACCTAAAATTCATTCTTAGGTGTGTGTGTATACTGGTAAAAATAAGTGTATTGTTTTTATTTTTATCATTTAAAAATTATGCTGAATTTGTGAGACACAGTTTAGCTCCTCCCCGTATCTGTGTGTGGAAGCTGCAGCGTACCAGGTTCTCGTTGGTGAGCCGGGTGATCTCGTGTTGCAGACTGGCTTCGATTCTGGCCTCTGGAGGCAGCTGCAGATTTTGGGCTAAGAGCTGCTGCTGCCGGTTGTTCTCCTCCTTGACGTTCTGCAGCTCGCTGCGCAACGACTCCACCTCATTATCGTAAGTCCTCCGCTGAGTCTGCAGCTGGTGCTCCAGTAGCCTGAGAGAGGTAAGAGAGAAAGAGACAGAAATCAGCATCATACTGTGAGGGGGAGAAAAGCAGTGAGACGCCCAGTGCAGAAGGGAAAGACAGAAGCTGTAGTTTCCACCAGAAAGTGGTGATTGAGGACAGCAGCAGCAGCATGCTGTGCAGACACTACCAGCAGCCCAGAGTCTGGCCTCTCTGAACAACACTCATTCATTCTCCTCCTCTCTTCAGAGTAAAAGTTTCTCTGTGGAAAACTGAACCGAGCCAAATCAGTACTCAGAGATCGGGCTCAGGAACGGAGCAGGTAGAGCTGACAGAGGTTCAGTTTTCATTCAGCAACCAACATGCAGTATTTCTATCATTTTATGAAAACTACAGTAGCAGTTAGTACAACAGCAGCACTTCATACACTTTATTAAAAAAGAACTTTGACTGCCTTTCTTGGTGAATATACATTGTTTTTGTGTTTTTCCATCAATTTCTCCGATGCAATCCTTTCTTGCTGATGCCTTTTAGGTATCGGTCATTTTATGCACTACAGTTTATAAAATGACTTCTATTCTTTTACTAGATTTTATGATCCATTTGTTTTTCTGCATGCATAAATCATTTTATAATACACCTGTATGAAGATGATTAGCAGATATTTCTTCTTGAGAGTTTGTCCAACCAGTCTACATGTGTTTTGTGGACTTGGAGAAGGCATTCGCCCACATTCCTCTAGATGTCCTGTGCTTTGGGAATACGGGGCTATCGGCTCTGGTGGGGATTGTACTCGTGTGCAGCCGCCTGCTTGTCACTGATTCTAAAACGTTTTAAAGTTATAGTAGTCTGGGTTTTATTTCTAAAACTTTCTAAAAATATTCCTCGGGAGAAAATTTTTTTTGCTTTAAAATAAAAAGCACCACTGTGGCTCTATCAGCACCTCACATAGCTCAAGGTAAAAAATGTGTTTGAACTCTTTATTATGTATTTAAAGTACTGCACACACACACACACCACAGTGCAACCCCCTCAGAGAAAAATAACTGCTCTGACACTAACAGACCTCTCAAGATTTAAAGACAAACACTGTAAAAAATTAAAATGTTATTTATCTTGAAGCATGCAGAAAGTGATTAACCTCAGTCAATGTCTATGAACAACAGTTAAGAGTTTTTTAACGATAGTAAGCAGTTATTGAGGAAACACTTGAGTGGAAAAAAAATTCAGCCCATCTAACTTCACAAGCTGAAGGCATCACAGCATAAAAGGAAGAAGAATTGCAAAGTGAACTGACGTTTAACAAGCTTTCATAGCTGCATAAAACACGGTTAGTAGAGTACAAAGACAAATCCTGCTGTACTGTCAGAAATAAATCTAGAAACTAAAAACAAACCAGAGCTTTGTATCAGTGACTGTACATTACGCAACACCTAAAGAAAGTTTCAATTTGTAGCACCCTGTGAAGTGTGTGGCAGAAACAATAAGGAAGACAAATAATCAGAAGGCAGTCAAAATAAACAGACTGATGTGAGAGAAATGAAGTGTGAGAGAGAAACGTGAGCGAAGAAAACCAACGGGTCACATCCTTTCCCGTGAAAAAAGGCAAATGTATCATGCTCAAAAACACCGTTAAACCTGATGGTCTCCTTCAAGCCCTGATTAACCAGCCACAGCTCTCCGTCCTCATTCAGCTTACGTAAGTCTGGAGCAGCAGATCTGACCGACACACAACACAAAGCAACATGAACATTACAATGGCAGAAAGAAACGTGAAGGGTGGTCGGGTGAGCGGGACCACATGAGCAAGAATATTTATCTGAAGTGTGATAACATCCTGCATCTGGTCTTCAACACAAAATAATAATAAAATACTAATTTGTGTGATGTCATAAAGTTAAAGGAAGAAACCCTGTAAAACCTGATGTACTGATGATGTGTGAAGTCCTATTTCTGACTCAATGCATTTCAGTAATACATTAAAGTGGACCTATGCCGCTCATTTCTAACCCCTTCTGTCTTTTACAACAGCTGCAGCAATCTTGCCGCCTTACTGTTACAAGGTTAGAACAGGAGGTGGTGCTTCTGTGCCTGAAATGACCAAATTAGAGATAACTACTTTCACAGGGATCACAAAGAGTAAAAAAGACAAAGAAACATCTGAAACAGAGGCTTTAGTGTCAAACCTGAGATTATGGTTGACAGAGATTAGATGTACATATGCGGACCTCATTACTGTAACAGTATGTGCACAACAGAAAATAAATGAATTAGCAGTACTTTATATGAGTGTGAGTGAATGAGTTTGTTCTTGCATTTACTGAGTGATCCAGTGACTGAACATGGTAGTCAGTGGGAACAGAAAAGGTCAAGAAATGGGACACAAACAGAGGGATGAATGCAGCGATGCAAAGTTGAACTTTTAGGGAAGCTCTACTGTAAATCAACATTGTCGCTGTTGATATTTCTAATCTGATGCCATTGATCTTATCAGCTGTCAAACATTTGGCCTCATTCAATAAAATGTGCATGTGTTACTGTGTACAGTAATGTTTACGCTTGCAAGATTACTTTCAAATTTAGCTCCCATCGCCTCCGTGTGCAAATCCAAATCATTCTAAATTGAATGGCATGTGGCTGTTTTTTGCTGTCTAGAAACTGTCATGCTCCATTTCTCTATGAAGTCGAGAGTGAAAAGGGAAGCAGGTTGCTAAAAAAAACAAAACAAAAAAAACAAAACAAAAGGGAGTGTGAGCTTTGAGGTAGAAGCCAGAAAAGGCACACTTTTCTGAAGTGTGTCCTTAGGAGTGAAAAGCTTGGACTGCAATAACCGAGGCAGTAAATATTGTGTCTCCAGAGACTCGGAGCGAAAGGTGAATTGGGCAAAAGTTTCGACATCAGAGCTGTTGTGAAAACTTGGAAACAGATCAGAAGAAAAAGGAGGAAACGGGTGAAGGACGAGCACCACCTGATCCATCAGCCCAAGCCATTTATTATGCCAAAGTAGCATTTAGTAAAGAGGCGATGTTAACTGTCAATTAGGATGATTTCTATTAAATTAATAGTGCCAAATATGCTTGGATTATTTATTTTTTAATAAAGTCACCCTAATATGCTATGCTTTCGGCAAAAATGTGTGTGAGACAGAAGGACCCTCATGATTGTCTGAGGCTGCTATAAACCAGCTTTCAGGAAAAAATATGGATGAATCTGGGATTTCTGCACGAAATGTTTGAAATGTTCAAACGCAGATTTGTGAATGAGGCCTAATGTCTACACTGTTCTGAAGCCAGTAAAATTATTATGAGGAAAAGTGAATTGATTTAACATTTTACAACTCAGAGTTTGTAACATTTTACCCTTTTCCCTTTAGTTGTGCACACAGACTGTATATAAAAGATGGAAGCCCTGCTGTGACGTCCGAGTGTTTTGGCCTTTACTATCTTCCTGTTTTGAAATTGGATTAGCAAAGGTCACATCTAATTAAGCCTTTAAAGCCTGAACCATTAAATAATAATTACCAGAAAATTAACATTTTTTGAAAATGGAAAATTCTGTGTTGAACTTTGTGATAAAATTTTTAAAAAGATTATAAATTAAATATTAATTTGCAAACATGAGCTTTAATTTTTTTTTTCATATTTGCTACATCAGGTATTTTTTCTTGCAGTGTATTGTGTAATTTATTTCGGGTTTTTGGAGGGTGGAGTGGGGAAATCACAGTGATCAAGTCTCAAAAACTCAGAAGTTACTAATGAAGACAATAAATTACAACATGGGTATCATATAAGATCTGAATAATAATAAGACTTGAACCAAGTGATTGAGACGAAAAAAAAAACTTTCCAATAGATTTCTCTCTATAGTAACTTTGTTTGCAAACTCAGCCACTTCTGCATCTCCCTCCTTGCAGCTTCCACTTCCATCCTTCAGTCTGTGGTTGTGTGTAAACGCACGCTTCCTTACAAGTACGCTGTGCATCGCTGTTTTAGCGTAATAATGAAAACAATCAAAACATAAATGAATCATTTCATGCACCATTCATGCCAAACTCCTATAAAGCTGAGGCCGAAGCTCTTCTACATCGGGATCTAAACTGTGGCACGGTTAGTCACTTTGGGCGTAAAAGTCAAACCGAAACTCAAAGCCGTCTCCCTCGCTGCTCAGATAGTTTCATGCTGTTATGTGAAGCAGGTCCTGCTGTAACTACAGCACCGTGAATACAGAGATAAAGTCACAACAACTGTAGAGCCATTAAAGTGACAGAACTCCTTGTTTTAAAGAAGAAGAAACTCTGCTCCAGTTCATGCTGAACAGTTTGACCCATGCAAAACATTTTCTCACTTCCCTCATGAGCCACATAAATATTCTCGATGTCAGTAAGTTAAAAACACACAATGTCCTATTTCTGTTGGGCCTAAACAGAATCTAATATTTTATTTTGCAGCGTGTTCTCACTCCTGCGTGTCAAATATGCCGTTTTTGCCGTCTGTCCACCATTACGTACAAGAAGTTACAAAAACCTGCTTTAGGAAGCTGAAGGGTTAATCACCCAGAAAATGTCTTCACGTCCTACTTCACTTTTTAAAACCTTTTTTCACTTTCTTTTTTTAAGCGTTAGAAGTCAGTCATATGCATACAGTATTAAAGACAGAAAATTAGGGGACTAGATTAGTTTATCCTAATAAAGTTCTTTCATCCTCATCATAGTTCATTGTAATGAAAATGTCTTCATGAGCTATAATTGTTTATTTATTACTCTAAAGGGAGGACAGATGCAGCAGTATTATATTTTCCAAACAAGTTCTACAAAAAAAATCAATATAAAATTAACATATTTCCATTTTTTTCAGTATTTTCAAAATGTTCTGAGTCTCAGAAGGAAGGTCAAATGTTCAATTTCACACATTTTCTGAACTATTTTTAAACCATTAAAGGATTTTTTTTTAGATTTTTTCTGTAACATTTTTCTATCTGTCATATTTTTCAAATCCAATTGGCACACTTCCCAAATAAATAACACTAAACCTAATCAGTCAGCTAGTTTCCAATCAGTAAGCAGAAATTACAGATCAGGCCCACAATATACCAAAATGATGTGAACTTTTCTTTTCTCCTTCATTTTTCCCTTTCACTTTTACTGGTAGGTTTGGTTTAGACACTAAACGCATTAGTTTATGAAAAACTAACAATGAGTTTGGTAAGACACGCCGGCGGCATTATTTGACGCCGTGATAATGAAAACAGGCGCGTTATTCATCATGCTTTTAGGGCCAAAAAAACGTTACGCTCTGCTGCATCAGCACTACAGCCTGAAATCAGCTGCAGTAACATCTGTCATTTATAACCCAGTATTTCAGCGACAGCGTGGCCATGCATGCTCTGCTCCACGATGCATCGGCCACGTCTCATCGGTTACCTCAGCCTACTCAGGAGATCACTGACTTCCATCTGCTGACGCATGAACCTAGGAGATCTGACAGGACAAACAGGGATTCACACACACATCGCACACACACACACACAGTGCTCACACATACACGGTATCATAATGGCACTAGAGCATACAAAGGTTGATGTGAGTCAGTGGAGGACAATGAGTAAAGACATGGAGGTGAGGAAGAGAAGTGGCTGTAAAAAGTACCTGTTGGTGTCTTTGAGGCCTACGTAAGCTTGCTTGACTTCGTCATCCTTCAGTTTGGACACGTCATCTTTATACACTGAAGGCTCCGTCATGGTCTCCTGGAAATAAGCGAAGAGACAATAGAGAAACAATACTTGTCACTTGTGATCAAAAGTTTTGATGTTTTTTGGGATACATGACCAAGAACCATTTCAATGTTCACCTAATGAGACACTGGTAGCCAGAATATATGTATATCTAATACATATAATATTGGCAGCTACAGTACTGCAGTTATCGGCTTTTTAAAAAAAAACATCTGAAATATCCTTCAATCAATTGTGTTAATTTGTTCAAGTATTCATGACAAACTCATATTATTCAAAAACCACAATTTCAACTTGCAGGGAGCTTTCATACTGAACTACAACACACACACACACACACACACACACACACACACACACACACATACACATACACATACACATACACATACACATACACATACACATACACATACACATACACACACACACACACATACACACACAAAGACAAAGGACAAGACAAATGTATAATCCACAGGTGATGACAGTGTCTGATTATAAATATGACTATTATGTCTTGATTCTCTAATTTTACTTCTTTTAATTATCTGTTCTTTTCCTTTCTTTTAATTTTGTAATTATAGTATTGTATCCTTTAATTTGAGTTATAAATAAATACACATAAATACTGCTTGGTGTCAGATGAGCCCCAGTCTCCTCATAAATCTTAACTTGATCTGATATTAAAGTGATTTAGATCTGTTTACAGCTCATTATGTTGTATTGAACAGTTAGAGTTAAGAGCGGCTTAAACTCTGAATTCATATTAACATTTAAAAGCAGAACCTCTATGCTACAGTCAGATATCCATTATATTCAGGTAAATATTTATATATTATATAAAACTCACTAATTCTACACATGTAATGTTAGCCAAATATGCATTTTTAAAATCTATTACTTATGTCTACTTAAACTATCACTTTTTAGCAAATCTATACTGATCACAGATTCACTGGCCACACATTTAAATGATGCTCAAGTGATACTAGGGGGCCTAAAGTGTGTCAAGAGAATATTTCCCACACCACCAGCAGCCTGAACTGTTGATACAAGGCACAACAGGTACATGTTTTCCTGTTATTTTACCATTAAAATAAATTATAAAGTATTTTCACTAGTAAATTTATGTATATCAGCTTAAAATTAATCAGGCTGTCTTGACTATGTTTACACCCCTAAAGGCACTGAGCTGCTGTAATGTGGTCGGTTGGATATTTGATTAACAAGCAGTTAAACATCTTTGTACCTAACAAAGTGGCCATTGAGAGTCTATCCAATATTAAGCTACATTCATTCAGTTATCTTTAGTAAAGGATTTCTCACTTATTTTCAGATTCTTACCCACTTACTTAACTTTGTATTACAACATTTAATAACTGGTTATAATTGCTCCACACGGAAATATCAGTAATTTCTTTGACCTTTCTACTTTAGTCTTCAATTTAGGTTACAAATTTTCACACAGCTTCAAGAGAACAGGAGTTAATGTGTTTCACCGAGTGTGTGAAAGCAGTCAATGGCAGCAAGTCGCATCTCTTCATTCCACAAAGTTAAACAATGCAGAATAAAAGACAATAAAAGACAACTGAATGAGGAAAGCAGTTGTTTTATGTCGTTTTTCAGTTAATTTCTTTAACATCATTGCTGATAGCGTCGTCGCTGTAAATGGAAACCAGAATAAATGCTGTTATTCTGTGTTTCACAGAGATGCCTGAGGATGTTTCATTCACAGCACAGACCATGAAAAAAAATGTCAAATACTCGTGGTTGATGCAATTTTTCAACTGTACCTTCTCATCCTGTGGGGAAGCATGAATGGAGGAGAGAAGGTGGAGACGGGGCAGTTAGGCACGATGGACAGTGGAAGCATTGTCAATACGCAGCGTGAACAGTGATTTTCCCCCAAAAAACAAAAGTAGAGTTCACGTGTCGAATAAATAAAGACTCGTTTTAAGATCCTAAGATCAATAAAGTTTTAGGGGTTTCCTGGATGACATAAACACAACAAGAGTTATAAATTAAAATTAGAAAAAAATTCTTTGGGTCAATAGAATTGACCCATTTTTTTGTTATTTGCTTACTAACAACAACAACAAACGCAGACAGGGATGAAAACACACAAATATGAGAAGGTGGATGTAAAATAGCAGCATTTCATCCACCTTCACAGTTATGAGACCTTGTAAAACACGACAACATGCCAAACACAAGACCCCTTTTTGTTTTTCTCTAATGAATGTGAACAAAACAAAGAATATCAAGTGCTGTCTCTACCTTGTGGTGCATGGCCTCCTTCTGACTGACCAGCTGGGAACGCAGAATCAGCACCTCCTCCTTGCGGACCTCCAGCTCCTCACAGGAGGCGCTGAGCTGTTCCAGGAGCACCTTGTAAGCTGGCGAGCCCGGAGCACCGGCACCTGTAGCAGCATTACCGAGCAGACTTTTCCTCATCTCTTCTAGGTTATGTTTCAGCTTCTTGTTCTCTGACTCGAGCTCCTGACGCTGAAAGATGGAGTTACAGTTAGAATTACAAGCAGAAAATTAGACTTTGTTTTAATTTGCTGTATAAAAAAAGCTGATGATGTCATTCAGAGGAGTGAGTGGAGATTAGGACACCTATGGTCATGTTACTTACCTTCAGGGACTCGTACTCCAGCTCAGCCCCACGAGCCTGAAACAAAAACACGTTTATATACTTTTAATGTGTAGTGATAATTATTTATGTAGATGATTTTGGTCTGAGTTGTATTTTTTTTACCATAACAGTCACAAAATTATTTTATAAGTATTGAGGAAGACCTGAACCTGAACAAGCTCTAATTATATTCTATATCATCTCAAATATCCATCATCTGACTGAACTGCAGACCTTTCAACTTTTGGTTTTAGATCATCTGTTTTTCAGTGAGTGCAGTGAAAATGGGTGAAGGTACCATGGCACTAGCCCGCTGCAGCTGCTCCTCTCTGTTTTCCAGTTCGTTGCGCAGCAACTGCTTGTCTTGCTCCAGCTCTGTGACACGTTTCTGCAGCTTGAGAGTTAGCGAGGTGTCGATTCCTCGTGTCACATCCTGCATGTGAGAGAAAGGATTACGAATGTGCCACATGAAACGTATTTAAATGCAAATGCTTAAAGCACATAAACATCAACTATAATAACATTTTCAAACACTAATATTAAACATCTCCTAACTTGTATTCCAGTTAGGGTTATGCTTTACTTTAACTGTAATGATTTGTTTCCCTAATAGTTGAAACTCCATCTTCAGATCACACTTTTTAACTTGACTCTGCTTAATATTAATTTTCTTACTTCGCGGCCACGGGTACCGTCTTCCAACTCGGCGTACTCGGAGTTGTACGTGTACTCTGATTCGTTGCTGCTGTGGGTAGAATCTGTTCTCCTGTGGCCAGGCTTCGAGACGTTCTGCAGACAAAAGAGGAAATAAGCCTTTTAATTTTAACAAGTATTGACTCGCACTCACTCTGCTGCGCCTGCAGATTAAAAGTGCAGTTAGGCACTGAACACTACCAAGCATCTGCCTTCCACAGAGTCTATGAAGAGTCAGTATTTCTGCTGTTCTCACCTTTTCTGGAAGCTAAACATTTAAACAAAGGTGTAGAAATGTGTCTCATTGTTTGCAGTACATGGGCAAATGTGTTGCTCACCGAAGAAAGAGCCATCTCCTCCTTGAGGTCGTCGTATTTCTCCTCGAGGCGAAGGTGTTCGCTCAGGAGATTCTGGTAGCGAGAACGCTCCTCGTTCAGGTCGGTCTCCAGCTGTTGAGTCTCCTCTGCTATCGCACGAGTCATTTTCTCTGAGGGGTAAAACATAAAGAACAAGTCGTTTCAAACTTTGCAAAGATGAAATTAACTGAGCTGTTGGATGTAACTTACATGTATGTGATAATGCGTACCTGTCATCTGCTGACTCTGTTCCTGAATCAACCGATTCAAGTCGTCCTTCTCTTTCTTCAGCAGCCCGTTCTGATCCTTCAGCTCTGCCACCATCTAAAAACACACAAATGTGATCCTTTCATCACAAATGATTAAACCTATCGTACAGATCATATTGCGTGGGACACATTTGTTGCTGAGATTTCTTTTTTTAAACTAGACTCTTAGCTTTGTAAGAATAATCTCCAGAAATGAAATGTAATGATAGATGTTATGATAGCGTTGCAATGAATCTGACTCGGTCTGTGCTGTTCTCCAATGTCTCTTCGCAATAGTGGAGTCAACTCAACTGTGTGCAGTGGTGTGTTATTTTTCTATCCAAAAGCAACATTTCCAACACTTATGTCCCTTTAAACCTAAATCTATGTCCTGCAAAAAGCACATCAGTATTTGTGGAGGGATTTCACTCTAAGGGAAACTAAACATAAGTAAAAACAATAACAACAAAAAAAAATATGTATCTTTGATACAGTAGCTTAACACACTAACAGTACTTTGGCCTAATGAGCAAAAAGAAAATTAAAAATATGAAACTAACACAACTCCTTGGGTCTTCAGTCTAATAGCCTTCACTGGCAACAGTGTAAAGAAAGAAAGCAATGTAAACTAGAGAAAACCACACACATACACCAGCTGTCTCACTAAATCACTACTCTCCTGTGCTCATCTGCCCTGGGGCAATACTGCCCTCTGAGCCCACCATGTGCCCCTCTCCCCCCGGTTCGCTCTGGCTCCTGAATTGCCAATATGTGTAGTCAAGCAAAAAAAGAACACACTTTTGTGATAAACAAGATATATTTCTCCTGGAGACTAGCGGGGACTTGACTTATTAGGGGTCACTGTTGATTCTAGTTTCAAACTAATAATGTGGATTTTTGAAGTAGTCTCAGAGACATGAGAAAGAGGAGGGGAAAGAGAGGCAGAGAAAGAAAAGCCATGTGACTAAATTCACCCGCAGCAAGCGAGCGTTCAGTATGCAACCAAAATATGTGGAAATTAATAAAGGAAGAGAAAGAAGTGGATGAAAGTGAAGAGAAATATGAAGATGCTATATATTCATGGTGCACAGAGATGTGTCAAGTGGCTCCTGTCTTACTTTCTCCATTTCGTCCCTGTAGCTTTGCGCCCAGTCCTCGATGGTCTTCTTCTCCTGCTGCGTGGCACTCAGCTCCTTCTTCAGCCTCTCCAGCTCCTCCAGCAGAGATGACACCTGGTTGGCTTTGTTCTTGGCATCTTCCTCCACCCCGCGTAGCCGGCTCAGCTCGCCGCGCATTCGCTCGCTCTCCACTGTGTAGGAACTCTCCAGGCTGACTAGCCTCTCGTTGACCAACCGGTTTTCCTTGCTCTGGGTGTACAGGATAAAAGTTAAGCTAAATAAAAACCCTCAAAGAGAACAAAATAAATAGATAAATGAATGAATGAATAAATAAATAAATAACACGACAGGTCAACATGTTACCTGCTCGTCGATCTTCCTCTGCAGCTGCATGATCTTGTTCTCCATGCCTTTGTTGAGTTTCTTAAAGTGTTCGACTGAGCGAGCCTCAATCTTCAGCTTCTTCAGCTCACGCTTGGCCCTCATCCTGCGGATGCAGCACTGCAGGTAGACGATGGCTTCCAGGCAACGCTTGTACCAGCACCGGGCCAACCAGCCACGAACGTGCTTCTGAATGATTACCGCCTTGTGCTCCCGCAACAGCTACAGCCACACAGAAAGGCAGTGATAGAGAGGAAAAGAAATATGAGTACAATAAAGTGAATTTTAGAAAAATTACACTTCCTTCCATCCACTGAAAACTGAAAACTGTGCAAACATAGAATAACAGAATATAATATTAAAAAACAGGAGTGTTTTCATGACTCACCGCCTGATACTTCTGCCGGGCCATGTAAGCTCTGAGGATGGTTTGCATGGCCAGAGCGGCTGCCTGCTTCTGCTTGTAGCGTTTCCTCTCCACATACATCCTCTGGTACTTCTGGATGATAGTGGCTGCCTGAGTGCGGCGCAAGAACTTGGCCAGGCTGAGGAGAAGCAAGGGTCAGGATTTCAATTTCTGTACACCTCTAGTATTTAGCTGGATAAAATGTTAAGTGCCACAGTTCTCACCAGCGGGCCTGGTATCCTCTGGTGAACCTTTGGATGGTAATGGCGGCACTGCGCTTGCGCAGGTACTTCTTGCGTGCCAACCAGCAGCGGATGGTTTTTTGGATGCGGATACAGGCGGCACGCAGCTTGTCTGCCCTCAGCTTCTCCAAGTAAGCCACCTGGCCGGCTCTGAAGAAGATCTTAGTCTTACCAAACTGATATTTATCCTGGTCCTAAGGGACAAAAGAAGCAGTGATCAGAGGTGAAACAAAACTCAATCATGATTTCAAAGTTGTTTTAATCTGTTGTTTTATAACAGAGAACTGTAAAATGAAGGAAGGGACCAACTATCTGACCTGCACTAATTTCTCCAGAACGTTCTTGCAGGTCAACTTTTTGTCAGCGAGGACGTCCTTCTGCTTCATCAGCACTCGGTAACGGCTGAAGAACTCCTGATACGTCCATCTGACAAACAAACACAGACGCTTACAATCTGATCCTTTCAATTTATCAAACTGAAATACTTCAAATACCAAAAGCCTGAAAGATCCAAGTATTTGGAGTTTTGGTCGGCAGACTCTTTGATCTCAGGGGAAGTTATTTTAGTTTTTTTGCATTGAGCATCACATTGAGGGAAATGGTACTAAACTGTCTACATTTTGATATGCAAAATATTCATATCTCAAATTATAACTTTAAAAAAATATATATACAATTTATTCAGTAGTGCTGGGAGTGTGAAGTTTTGCTGTTTGTTGTATAGTTGTCTCTTTAATTAAAAATTTATTTAATAC
This sequence comes from Oreochromis niloticus, assembly GCF_001858045.2. Lineage (NCBI taxonomy): Eukaryota > Metazoa > Chordata > Actinopteri > Cichliformes > Cichlidae > Oreochromis > Oreochromis niloticus. The sequence continues at coordinate 28,603,320 of NC_031965.2, forward strand.
ACTATGTTTTGGTTTTGATTTTGTTTTCCTCAACTCATTTTCACCTTTATTATTACCTCACCACGTCTCCTGGATTGTCTGGGGAACGTAAGAACTGTGCACATACTGGGGAAGCTCACGGTGAGATGAGCAGTGACAGCATTTTTGAGACTCTTCACCTTGTCTATGTCTATATGAGTGAGTTAATTCAGTCAAAAATCTCATCACTTCGGCTGATCCAACTGCTTGCACTGGCCTTCTGCTATCCAAATGTTATATTTCTTCTATATGAATTCACATTAAATAATTAGACGTTTACAGTGTGAGTCAGTCACAGTGTTGCTGGGGTGCTTCAGTACCTCGATGGGAAGCCTGCAGCAGAGATGCGGATGGTTTCCAGGACGCCGCAGGCTCTGAGCTGCTGCACCGCACGTTTGGGATCAAACCTGCCGAAATCGAATAACCACAGCCAATGTGAATCATATATACACAGTTTTGTACAATAAAACACTGCATAAACATGCAGTGTTACCGGTGTCTGAAATTTAAACAGAGAACTTGAAAAAGAGAAAAATATTCCTACAAAAACAGCAGATTATAAAACAACGCTGAAACTCACGAGAAGGCCAACTTGAAGTCATTGGGTTTGATACAGCGTACGTAGTGAGGAGTGGTTGCGTTCAACGTGTCCATCAGCATTTGTAGAGAGTTACGAAACTACAAGAGAGGATCATCATCACCATCATCATCATCGTCATCATCATGACCCAAATCCCTTTTATAAAATTAAGATGAAAGTCTTTAAAGTTCAATAAGTCACAATTAACAGGCTTCAGATTTCCTAAAATAAACTCATAAGAAAGATAAAATACTGGCAACTGCTTGTGCTTCGCCTCAGTCTCCTAGTAGATACGCCCATGATAACAACTTGAAACTCTTACGTCACCTTGTTCTGGAGTTGTCGCATTCACAAATTTACATGTCCACGCCTAATGCCCACGGACACCCACATAAATACAACACTGATCGTCAGCTAAGAGAAGTCCAGCTAAGAGTGAGACAGCCACCTGACAGCCGACAGTCTTCTTGTGCTCTTTGCTGCTCGTGTCCCGGCTCTTGTCGGGTTTGATGCTGAGACGGGTGCGGCCCCCGGTTCCCTGGACATGACCAGTGGGGCTGGTTGCCTTCTCCTCGTCCTGGAACAGCTCCACCAGCAGGTCAAACTAAAAACAACAGCCCACTCATAGTTAACAGCTGATAATGGCATGAATCCTCAACGATAAGGTGCATCTCTGCTGCTGCCATATTGCTCAGGGATTCTGATTACTGGTTGTAATGTGGTTTGATGGACAATACCACACTTTTCTGCTGCTTTTGAATTTCCCAGTGGAAATAATAAATAAATAAATAAAAACACAGATAATAAAAGTTGAACATGTGAGAACTTATCTTACTGTCTGAAATCTTACTGTCCCAAATATGTTTAATTTAATATATCACAATAAGCAATCCTTCTTTTTAGATGACTTAAAGTTCATAAACAAAGGCTTATCTCTGACATATATCTAAAATAAGCATTTGGGTAATTCTAATTTAGCAGTATCCAATATTGTAAACACACGTCTACTATCTAAAACAAACCAAACAGCCTCTGCCTTTGCCTCCACAGACAAAAGTACTTTAGGAGGTCCAGCTCCCCCTGAGGAACACGGCGACTGCAATGATGCATCATTCTTACATGCGTCTACATTTATGCATGGCATCACACACTGCAGATAATACTGACTTACTGATATTTCATTTTGTTTCAGTAATTAGGCTTTAGTGCAACTCCTATAAATCACAAATGATTTTTTTAATACTGCCATGCATTCTGATTTTTCTTACTTACCGTGCAGGGCATACTGGCTTACAAAGCAGGACAGCAGCTCCATTTTTGCGACACTGAAAACCATCACTATGAGGACTTACTGTAAAATCCCAATTCCGAAAAATGTTTGGACACTTTGTTTGCAAATCCCATAAACCCATATTTTACTTACAACAGAACATATAAAAATGTATCAAGTGTTTAGATATCTGAGAGATTTTACTGTATCATGAAAAAACATTGGCTCATTTTGAATTTGATGGCAGCAACACGTCTATAAAAAGTTGGAAGCGGTGCAGCAAAAGGCTGTTAAGTAAAGTGGTACTAAAAAGAAACAGCTGGAGGATAATAACAATCAGGTTAACTGGCATCAGATCAGCAACATGGTTGACCATCTTAGAGAGGCAGAGTTTCTCAGAAGTAAAAGTGGCTAGAGGCTCACCACTCTACAAAAAACTGCTTCTACAAATTCTGGAAGAATTTCAGAATAATGGTCCTCAACATAAGATACTGAATATCTCATCATCTACAGTACATAATATCAAGTAATTCAGAGAATCTGAAGAAATCACAAGGGACAAAGCCAGAAATATCAATACTGGATGCTTATGGCGGCACTGCATTAAAATCATGCATGATTCTGTCATGAAATCAATGCATGGGCTCGGGAACACATCCAGAAATCTGTCTGTGATATCCATCAAGCTCCATAATACAAAGAAGAAGCTGCATGTGAACACGATCCATAAAGTCCACTCTCTTCTTTGGGCTGAAGCTTATTTAAAATGGACTGAGGCAAAGTGGAAAACTGTTCTGTGGTCCGAACTAAAAAGGAGAGGTGCCATCTGACTTATTAGGCACTCCGTGATAATATGGAGGTGCGGTGTAGCCAGTGAAATTAGCAGCTTTCACATCTGGAAAAGCACCATCAGTGCTGAAAGCTTTATACACATTTTAGAGCAACATATGCTCCTACGCAGATGATGTCTTTTTCAGGGAAGGCCTTGCATATTTTAGCAAACTGATGCTAAACCACATATTACAAGTAATACAACAGCACGGCTCCGTAGTAGAAGAGTCTTGGTGCTGAACTGGCCTGGCTGCAGTCCAGACCTTTCACCAACTGAAAACACTTTGAGCATTATGAAGTGTAAAATACACCAAAGAAGACCCAGGACTCGCAGACGCTTACAGACCGTTGTGGTAAACTTTTTTTTTTTTTCTTATATTGGCACATTTGATATGTTTTGGCTGAATAAAATATGGGTTTATGAGATTTGCAAATGATTACATTCTCTTTTTATTTACAACTTTTTTGGAGTTGGACTTGTATGTTTTAAATTTACAAATGCAGTGTGGAGACATCAGAGTGAGTTAATTAATCACAACAACTTCGGACAAAAAAACAAAACAAAACAGCTCAAACGCAGTTTGAGAGTTTAAGTAGAAGAGTGAAAAGATATTGGTCAATTTGTTAATAAGTTTTTGTTAAATTCAGTCACAGTTGTTACAATGCTTTACAAACAAATGTAATTAAAAGGTTAAGTTTAGTCATATATGACAGTATGCTGTGGCCATATATGAGTGTACGGCATCATTATGCCATGAAATAATATCACAAACATGTCATGTTCCATATGACATGAAGGTTATATGAGGAGGATGCTGTGTTATGTGTCGCTGCAGAGCCATGCTGCTTCTAACCAGCATCATTAAGCAGGACAGCCACATCCACAAAGGCTTTACGTGCTGCTCGCTCTCAGATAAAAATACTTTCCTTCCTTCATCCCTTTATTTTTAATGTTGAATCCCCCCTTTAGTGCTTTCCATGCAGCAAACAAAGGCATACACAAAACTCAAATCTCCTCAGTGCTGTTAGAGTGTATTAACTCACAGAGAGAGACAAAGAAGGAGGAAAGTCAAAGGAAAAAGGAGCTAAATGAAGAGCTACAGGCAGACCAGCGTTGTAAGAACGCTTCTGTTTACCTTCTGCTGGCAGTGAAGGTTGTCATGATGAGGACAGAACCAAACATACATGGACAACATATGGAGACAAAATTACAAAAAACCCACAATGAAAGGTTAAAAAAGAAAGCCAAATGTCAAAAAACCCTAAAGGTCAGTTTCTAAATCATGATCTTCCCCCATCCAAAGCGATCACACACAACTATGATTCAAATGGAAAAGAAAAGAAAACCAGGAAGACAAATGAAGCTGAAATGGATGGAAGGAACCATGATTTAAAAAAACAAAAACATTTTCATTGACATCCAGCAGAAATGCAGTATAAAACACAAATGTGGTTGGAAGGTGGCTGCCTTCAGACCCAGTTCCTGCAAAGGACATCTCATTTGGGTTGCTTGGAAAATGAAAGTTTAACAGATGACACCTTTTTAAAAAATTGCAAATAAATGTAACGCAAAACTGGCTTCCCTGTAACAGTGAGGTGGATCAAAGCTTCAAATGCAAAGAAAAAGTGAAGTTTTCCCAAACACTGCTCGTCTGATGCTGTGCGCACACGTTTCTCGACTGTTTTGTTGTAGAACAACATCCAAAATCTCTGCAATTTTTTAATTAATTCATTTTTTTAATCAATACTTTGTCAATACTGACAAAACAGTAAAACTAGAGAGTAAGACACAGGCCATAATAATTTAGGATTCTATGCTTAAGAGTTGTTGAGCCTGAAATGTTCTGAAAGATTGGAGAGGAGATGGCATTCAGTGTGGCGGAGTGCATTTCTGGATGAGAGACCTACTAAAGCAGAAATGCAGATTTTTCAGAGTCTTTATGATACTTTATCTGTTAATGTGTTAAACTACACAAACAGCTAGCAGCTAAATGTTTATGAGTCATTTCAGTTTTACTGGCTGTTGAGGGCTGGTTTAAGAGCTGGTTTTAGACGCAGATACAGACAATATTACAGATGAATAGAAGGCTGTTTTTAGACAGCGTGCTCCTTAGTTAATTGCAATATTATAAATATGTATTCATATTCATATTAAGTATTAGCTCAGTAAAAACAAACACGCACACACAGACACATTAAGAATGATGGGATAAGCTTGGCAGAGAACCTTAATTTGACTAAATCTCATTAAGAGGTCAACCCCAATTGCTTTAATGCCCCTGATTTCCATGGCAACTATAAGAGTACAAATCTGTGTGTGAGAGTGAAAAGGTCTTGTTAGATGTTAGAGCAGACTATATCTATATTTCAACCCTTACCCACTTCTGGCTTTGCTGAAAAGGTCTATAAAGGAACAGCCGAAGGTCACTGTGAGAATTTTAAACAAACACACTTCAATAAAGTCTGCGTGTGTGTTTCTGTGCGTACGTGTGTGTGTGTGTGCATGTAGCCAAAACAGTGAAGAGGATTTAAAGGCTTAGGCCCCTTTTAACCCAACAGGGTTTTACACTGATCTCCAGCCAAGACCAAAACACGCACACACACAAACACACACGTGAGGTTAATTCAGCTGCGATGTAACTAACTTGGACTTGCAGTTATGTGTGTAGAAAAACTGTCTCTCTGAGTACTGCTGCATATAAAACAGTAGTCTGTAAGGTTTTGTGATCTACTATCACATATACTTACATTTAACTGAAGTCCTTAACTCAGGTATAAAGTTGGAGAAAGGTCTTGTGTGTGCTAAACTTGAATCTATCCTGCATTCAGGATAAATGTGTGGCACACATTTAGCTTTTTGTGCCACATGTAAGTAAAAACCTACACAACTGAGAATTTATCTCTGCCAGTGTCACTATCCTCTTCACCAGTAGAGGGCACTGTTCCCCATATACTTTAAGTTGAACAGCATGTTTGGCCAATAAACAACTTTCTATTTTTTCGGCACAGAGACCAGGTGGCACATCTCTGCAGGAGCAGCAGACTTATATGTCAGTGGATGCTTCACAGTTCTTGAAGTCCAATGTGTTTTAAAGGCTTACATTTGGCTGATTACATACAACAAAACATATTTTCATTGTTGGTGTTTGTGTGTCTCACCTTGCTGGCTTTCATCACATTGATTTGCTCTTCATTCACCGTGTCCTTGTTCTTTTCCAGGAAACCCTCACACTGGTACTCCACCTGCCCGACGACACAGCAAAGCTTGCGTTACACTTGGGATGAGCGGGTGTCCCACTTTATGTGGCACTGCACAGCATTTCCAACCCACATACTGAGAAAATGGTCCAGTTTACAAAACTCAGCACACATAGAGGACACCTTTAATGAACGGCTGTAAGGAAAGCAGGGATGGCTGCATCGTGGGTCAAGTGCAGGTTAACAAGTCAAAGTCTTTTACTGCTTAAGTGGCGCTCAACAGGGAAACTGTGAGCTATTTAGTGAATCATCATGAATGACACTAGCATAAATAAATGGAAATAGAACAAAAAAGCTATTAAAATTTACATGTGAGTGGGTGAAGCTGATGGAAAGACATTCTCAAAATTTCCAGCCTTTAATTATTTTTACTTTAATAGATTTTTTCCCTTTATTATTGTTTTTGAATGAGGTGAGAATAATGACATTGAGTAACAGTGTACATGTGTGTCTGACAAGAAACGGATAGCTCAAAAAAGATGTACTGATCTGTGGATGTATCTCTATTAAAAGACAGATGATTACCATAAGCTAAGAGTTTTATGACACAGAGAGCGACGAGTATTTGGATAAAATGATGTGTATTTGTCCTTCACATGGCAGAAATCAAACCTATAGCTTGCACAGTTTGTAATTTTGTCTGCTGTTTAATCACTCGTGTCAACATTTCAAATCACTTGTCAGCATTAGTCTTGCGTTCCTCGTTGACCTACACAATGCACTAAGTTTATCAAATCAAATGTATTTGTATAGCACTATTCAAACACAAGGCAATGCTTTACAGAGGGACAAAAGATAAGGAGAGAGAAGGGAAAAAAATTATGCAAGACATAAAAAAAAGATCAAAATGTACTGAAGAAGCCCTACAAATGTATCCAGTTTTATTTTGGTTTGCTACGATTCTGGGAGCGACATAGGTGACCTCTTCCTGATGACCCGAGAGTTCCGCATGTTTTGTAACGTATGTTTGAAGTGTAATGTCGTCAGAGATCATTTAGTGCTTAGTGAAAGAATTTTTTAAATCTGTCTTAGAAGACACATGAAGTTTTTCTGTATATGCTTTAAACAGGAATATTTTAATTTTTGTTCTGTTTTTTGGTTTTTTTAAAAAATGGTAATAGGCTTTGTCTTGCCTGTTGAAAATGCATTTGTCCACAATTATTCTGGCCCGATTTCAAAATGTAACCATTTTTTTAGAAATTTCAACTATACAGACTTGTTCAAGCTCTATGATCATGTGGTGACACTGATATGTAGAGTTGTGTGTCATAATTATGGTAAGAGATTTTATAATATCTAATAATTATTATAAAATTATATTATTTCTTGGGTCTGTTCAGCCCGAGTTACTCCTGTAAGAACTTTAGCTATAGGATGCTTTTTTCTCTTGGTATTGAGTCAAACTGAACTACAGTGAAAGCACATTTCATCTAATACAAAAAGTATGAATATTGGAAATCCTTAGACTTATATGTCTCTAGGTATCCTAATATAACATCATTTGGTCTTTTAATCCACTTTCTCAGTAACCTTATAGTGAAGCTGTAAAAACAGACATGAAAATTAATGCTTTGTCACACAGCATCTCATTAGAGGACACAAAACTTATTATTACACCACTACACAAACATGTCATTGCTAAAATGCTCATTTACGTTAGAGCACCAATAATTGGAAGAAAAAAAAAAAAAAAAAAAAAAAAGTCAGTTAAATCTTTTAAATCAACCTTTTTTAAATGTACGCAAACACTTATGATACACCAAAAAAAAGAAATGTAACAACCTAATTTGTAACAATGTGACAACACAAAGCATACAGTCTGACAGACCCACCTTGTCTGCAAAATGCTGGATGATGAAGGCGCGGTTGGACATGCGAGGCTTCTCAAACAGGGAACAAGTCTTTAGGTGGGTGTTGTACAGCTTTTGAGCCCATGAGTCATCCGAACCTTTAGGCATCTGTTACAGAAAGAACGAAACCATGAATAATGCATTTTCATCTTTTCAGAAATTACAATGAATGTGTTTATTGCAGTTATTTGATTGAACTTTTTCTTGTCATTCATTGCATACTGACAAACATATGTCCCTGCCATAATGTGAGAAATGCGTTCCCACCTCAAATGTCAACAGCCTGTAAAATGACCTTGCAGAGTTTGAGAGCGACAGAGAGATAAGCTCAACAGACACAGGACCTCGACACAAGAAGCTGGAGCCTTTAATATCACAGCTGCCACAGTATTAACTAAAACAAAGCTCAATTCTGTTTATTTCATACACGCTCAATATTTCATTCCAGTCTTACTAACATGAATGAACATAAACTAAAAACAACCTCATGTCTGCCTCTTGTTCAGTTTCACAATGAGAAAGAAGAAAAAGAGACCTGTGGTTAATAATTCGCTTTGGGTTTCTCAGTTTTAGGTATTGGTGACTTCAGCCTTGTGTGTGGTGGGAGGCAATGACAAGCTGCAGGTTGACGTCAAAAAATGGAAAGCAGAATGTGGGTGTGAATGAAGAAACCCACAGGCCTCTGCTTAACATGCAGCACAGGCTCAATTTACTTTATTTTGCTTGTTTATATTCATGAGAAAGTTTATGTAAGTAACTTATTTAATGGTAATTCCTTTCTTTTTCTTTAAAGATATGTAGTTGGAGAAAGTCTGTTCTTAAAAACTTTTGCATAAAGAGCAAACTGCTCAAATAGAAGACAAACGTGAAGAATGATGCAACCTAAGCAAACTATAAACAACAGAATCGCTGACCGTGATATAACTGATCTGAAATACACTAGTGAAGTAATCAATCAGTGTAGTAAACAAGATTGATCGCCTTGTAAAAATGAAACGCTCTGCTGGGAAAACTGGTGTTAAAGTAACATGTAGCACCCACCACAGCATTGCTGTATTAGGATGATGCACAAGCCAGTCCACAGAAACTGCTCGGGAACACAACAATTACCCTGTATTCACCCACGCAGTGCCAACCTAGAACCAGTGCCATGCATTTCTACAAATACAACACTGACGCCTGTACAAACTAGCACCAGCATGGGACCACAGAATTGCTAGGTTCAGAGTTCAGTGGCTAAGTGGAGGGACTATCATCAGACCTAGCCCACAGATTCAACCCCCATGATTTACTTCTCACAGAACTAGTAGGAACTCTACAAATCGAATTAGCTCGAACCTAAGAAACTGGTCCCAAGTATTTCAATGTTGTGCTCGTTCTGCATACACTATTTGTCGGGTAAAATAAGACGTACCCTGCACTCCTCGTCCAACAGGTCCAGGACGCCCATCTTAGCTTCTATGAGGTTGATGCACGGCTGATTGTCATAGAAGTCGATCAGAGTCCAGGGGATCTGCTCCTTCATGTACTCCTCCTGCTCCAGTTTGAACACATGCTGTGCAGATAGAAACACACAGTTAGGTATTTAACTTTGCACTTTAAAATAATAATAAAACAATAATAGTATTTACAACCTTTAAATATAAAGAGTGGCTTAACAAGAGTTATGCTGCTCTTCATAAATGATTTGAATTTTGCAGAAAGTAAATCAGAATTTATTTTTTCGTGTAAATTGTCCATTATTTTGTTCTATTTTTAAACTCTGAGGTTTTTCATGGAAATCTAGATATTTTGTTCAGAACCACCACTGACATGCTTTTGAAGTTTGTGAACTGCCACGTTTTGATTGAGGAGCAGTTATTGACTGTTTGCGTTTTGCTGCTGCTTACCATGTTGAACTGTTGCTGCAGCTTCTCGTTAGCGTAGTTGATACAGAACTGCTCAAAGCTGTTGATTTCAAATGTCTCAAACCTTGTGAAGAACAAGAGTGACGTTAATGACCTGAAACACACTTTTTCACTGCTGTATTTTAATTTGATGAGCAAATTCAGACAAATCCAACGAAAGAACGATGCTAAAAAGCTCAGACTGATTAGTTACCCCTTTGTAACTACTACATACTTTGAAAGTAGTACACAGACATACCCGTAGATGTCGAGGACTCCGATGAAGGAGTGCTGTTTAACATTTGTCACCAGAGCCTTGTTGACGTGCTCCACAATCCAGTTGAAGAGCTTGGCGTAGATATGTTTGGACAGGGCATCACGGGCATTCGTGGCCTGCAGACGAGGGAGCGGCTTGATATACGTCTCTGTGGCCGTCTTCAGCTTCCTGTGGCACAGCCACTGGGACATATCCTGGTAGGTCACGCCCACCAGCTCGCAAAACGCCATCAGGTGACGATTGTTGGGCTACATCAGAAAGAAGAAGTTTTTATCTCCACTATCCAACACAAACCCAACACAAAAGTGAAGTCACACTGTGGCCCCACATCAAAGATGGATCATTAAAAAAAACATAATAAATGCATCTTTAGGGAGGAATAAGTGGGAAAAATGCGGCATTTATTAAAAATTTCTTAATAAAACAAAAGAAAAAATAGATCCCAGTGGAATTAATCCAAACAACTAAAGCTGCAGCCTCATTTCTGCCTCTACCCATTTACTAATTTTAAAGCTTCTTAGCTTGTAAGCATGTGATAGGCTCATGAATATGCAAACTGTGAATACAAGGTACCTACAGGTATAAGCAAGCAAGATTTTGAAAAATCCCTAAAATTGAAATTCAGAACAAACTGGCTGGCTGGCATTACCATGTTCAGAGTTCCTACCGGGGGATTTAAAGCACAAGTATGAAGGATTCTTCTGTTTTTAAGTATTCTTTAAGGAATGACCTACATCATTAAGTTTGATCAGGGATGCAAAACTCATTTTACATCAAGGGCCACATACAGCCCACTTTCATCTAAAGTGGCCAGACGAGTGAAACCTTTCTTTCTGTCAGTGTAAAGAAGTTTAACTACACATTTAATCTCTGAGATGTGTGCAATTTCAAAGCACACCTCTGTCTTTTTATGTGATAAACGTGTAAAACATTTTCATAAAACAAAGTTTTTGTTAATTCACAAAAAACCCCAAAAACATGTAATTGTTTATCTATTACTTAATTACTTTGGTGTAGTATGAATGGCTGTGGGGAACTCTTTATGAGTGGGAAAAGCTGAAAAACTTATGAAAACACAGTTTTCCCCAAATCCCCAAATTTATGCCATACTTCATATTTTCCAAGGACTTCCAGCGGGCCGAACTGGTGTGGGGAGCTGATTCTGGCCCATAGGCCTTATGTTTGACATCCCTGAGTTCAATAGTGTATCTTATCAGTATACTGTTACTGCTAAATGTTTTTAGTTAGTTGCACTATGAAGTCCAACCTTAACGATGCAGTCTTATTCTGTGATCTAAATGTGCACAGTGGGCGAAAATAGCAGCATTTTTAATATTGAATTTAATTCAATTTAATACTTTTATCAATAAATGTATATTTTTCTGTGTTTATCAAAGGTGTCAGAATAGTGATATAGTGTTAAATGTACTCGGTGCACTCCCGTTTCCATTTAAATTCAAATGTTTTCCTACATTTTGCCGAAATGAAATGCTGAAATACCAGGACGTGAAAGCATATATAAGTTTTAACGTGTATACAACATGCATATATTTAACATTGTGTCCATATATAGAGAGAAATCCCAATCATATCCTCCCCTGCTTCTCCTTTTCAACAATCCCTTAAAGCAAATGACATAATCATGCAAACTTCACTATCTCTGATCAGCAGCCAGTTCCCAGGAAATGCAGAATAAACCCACTGACCAACACCCAATTCCATGAGACCACACGAAACAACTAAAATATGATTAATAATCACATGCAATACCATAAGCAAACTGATGTTAGTTAAAAGTGGAAAGGAAAAGATCACAGAAAAGATTTCTGAGCAGCTGAACTGAGAAAGTCCCTCCTAATTACAACACTTATTTATGCAACAGCCCAGTGACACGCTCCCCCTTTTCTTTATGCAGTATGAAGAGTATCCTCACAGGAATAACACTGCTGTCTGCGTCTCTGTCCTTAATCTCCACATTTCCCAGATGAAGAATGGCAGCCAAAACCTGGAACAAACCCATCTGATAGGACTCATTAATACCTGCAGAGGACACACAAACACATCGTTAGGTTTTTACTGAGAATGCACAATATGCTGCAGGCTTTACGCTTTACAGACAAACAAACACAAAGTTAAACACTGATTTTCCATACAGATTTCAACCTGCATGTATTTTTAGGTGTGTGAGTTACCCAGCAAGGAAAAGGCATTGCGTGTGGTGCAAAGCTCCTTGGTGTCATCCACTCCGTCGATAACGGGGCTGCGGCCTTGCCTCGTGTACAGGAAGTCATTTGCACTGCCTGAATAGAGACACAGAGGAGCAAACATGGAACAGTGGGAGTCTTACATTGTGCTACTTGGACACATGTGTGCTACTGAAACCTGCACCAGCAAGGTACCGTCCCTACACGCTGCTCCCCGGGCACCCAATGGCTGCCTACTGCTTCACTGAGTGAGTGGGTTAAATGCAGAGAGGAATTTCCCCACGAGGATCAATAAAGTATACATTATTATTATTAACTAGGAAGGTGTGTATTACAATCATATGCTGTGACACTGCATCCAGAATGAACTCTATGTGCAACCTTGCAACTAACCAGAGCTGCAATCCTGATTTGTTGAACTGAAGGGTCAAATACAACAAGGACACAAAATCGTGGCCACCAAACGAATCTCAAGGTCAGATTTCAGAAGATTTTCTACAGGCCTTACTACTTCTACTTTCTAAAGGCCCTGGTCTCTATTTGAGGTAACACGTTATATTCTGCTAAGCTGAAGTTTTTTGTTTGTGTTTCATTGTTATTAACAACTTATTCACTGTGCCTGAGTTTAGGTAGAAATGATCATAATCTGTTTTTAATCTGTGACACTGACTCACTCAGAGTGATGCTGGGTGTTTGTTCACTGTCAGATCAGGAGACTGATAATGTGGAAAACTCAGTTCTTAGAAATAAACAAAATCAAGAGCGCTTCTTCTGCGTATGAGCCCAACTTTCTTACAATCGGTTTCTTTATACACACTTAACACCGAATTAGGGCATGGTCTGTTGCCTGGCAACAAGAGGCAGTGACATGACTGTGACAACCACTCCATTAACTGAGCCAGGAAGTTAGCAGGAGAGGAAAAGACAGCAGCTGCGTGTGTGTGTGTGTGTGTGTGTGTGTGTGTGTGTGTGTGTGTGTGTGTGTGTGTGTGAGATAGAAAGAGTGCCAAGTGAGTGGCAGTAAATGGCGGTGCCAGCAGAGAGTGTGTGTCCATGACTAGGATGAGCAGGTGCAGGTCCACAGTGGGAGCGCTTTATAAGGAGCCTGATGAACCAGAGAATCAATGAGTCACAGCTCAGTTCCTACAGCAGGAACTTTGCGTGATGCATCTAAGTCGATATCTTACTAATAATTTACAGAAATCTCTGACTGTCCGTCTATCTATGTGTGTTTCACTCATCTCATCAACTGCTTGTCCAATTGTACTAGTGCCAGACCATTACACTAACCTGAACCTGTATATATCTAGACGAGATCTAGATCTTTGGGCAGGATGCTTTGCATTTGTCATCTCATTAAAAAAAAAAAAAAAAAAAAAAAAGCTCTAAAACACATAAAAATCAAGAAATAATTTCAAAGTCAGCGAGTTCTTGAGCCAATGGATTTCACCGTTCTGGCATACTGTCTACAGCGAGAGTGACTCACAAGTCAAATAAATAAATACACTTGGGAAAAGAAATTCCCCTAAAATTACTGGAGTTCATGCAGGAACATTTTACAAATGAATATTTATTGATTTGTAAGTCTGTTAAGTCATTTTAATGAAATGCTTTCACTTTACAGCATAAAGTGAAAATCTAACCATTATGTTCTATTTGTGGGTAAGTTTCATTCACAAAAATATAACAGACGAATGAGGAAGGAAGTTAGTTCTAGTTACAGCTGGTGTGGGAAACATATCTTTTGTCACCTTAAACAAAAAAACAAAACATAATAACCTTTCAGCATATTGTAAATTAAGTACTTGCCTCCTCTTGCCTCATTTTTAAATGGTGACTTTGTCCAACATAAGATATTTTTTAGGCTTAGATTAGGAGTAAAATGTAGTATATGTGCTGAAAGGGTCAGAGGAGAAAGTGAGTTGTAGTCTGGGGTTGAATCCCAGCTGTGTACGCACGTGCTCATCTGGTGGTCGGTGCTTAGAACAGGGAGGGTTTTTTTGGCCTCTCCTAGTTTTCTGTTCTGTAACATATTTACATGAGTCCGATGCCACCAGCAGCATGACTCATATTAGAGGTCTGGACTGCTTGTGAATTCTATTTGCACCTAAAATTGAAGTGAAAAAAAAAAAGAGAGAGATCACTCTTATGTGGCACTTAATGGTTTTTTTCATGAGGTCTAAACAAGCAGCAGACTTCAGGGCTGAAAAAAAGCACTGAAGCATTGAAGTGCCAAAAACTGCATTTCCTCTACTTCCTCCACTTCAAGGCTGCTTTAAAAAGTGAGTTGATCCCCACAGACGTCCATATTAAATTGCCCCACATTAAAGCATTTAAAAGCATGCTTACACCCTGGTACGAAAACAGATGCGGTCTCTATGGATAGTCTCCCCCTTCAGTGAGCGATTTATTTATTTATTTAGATTTTAATTAAGAGGTGTGGCCACTTTGATTGGCAAATGTACAACACAAGACTCCTGTATCCGCTGGCTGTCTTCTAGGCCTCAGCTGTGCTGGCTGAACAGTGGACTGCATTTCTCTTCTCTGTTTGTGCTATTTGTGCCTTTTGGGGTTTTTTTTAATGTTACAGTCTGTCTAATAATACGGTTTGATTTGTGATACAGACCATCCAAGAAGTTTGTGCTTCCATTTTAGTGAAATTCTTATTTTTTTAATACTCTATTGCTTGGCACTACTTTGCATATATTTATGTGACTGCATGCAGTTCATGCAGCTCATGAGCTTGCTAATCAAGCTAGCTAGCATTAGCTCGCAAATTAGCACTCTAACCTCTTGTCTAAATTAACTTCTGGGTTTAAAAACACTGACATTGTTAAATGCTGATGTTGAGGTTCCAAAATGTATAGTGCAAACCAATAGCTTTCTATACTTGGATTTCTATGGCCTGTATACATCCATCTTTTATACAGGTCATTGGTTTGGTGCTCTCAAAATGAGTGAGAGCATGATGGCAACTTTTATAAAGTCTGAACCTCTAAAGCATTTCATTAATAGCCATGTGTGTTCAGGTGCTGCAAATTAATTTAGCACTTCTGCAGCTAGAGCGTTTGTATTTGTCTCCAGTGTCAGTATATATATATGTGTGTGTATGTATATGCTTATGCATGTGTGTGTGCGTGCGTGTAGGTGTGTGAAACGTATATCCGACTTACTCAGCTTCAGAGCCTTGAACTCAGGCAGATGGGCAGATGCACAAAGCTGATAGAAGATATGATAATTTCTCTCCTCGTCCGCCTGGAAGAAAGCAGAAAGATCATATCTGATTAATCAATAAGATATTATTATTTCTTAAATAATAATGAATAAAATGGTTTAATACTAATGTTCACTAAAATAGTTAATTATCATTCCGATATGGTTTTTTTTACTTTTTTCCAGATAACATTCATGAAAGAAAAAACAAAAAAAAAAATCAGGTGCTTGTTTCTTTACATACTGCATTCTGCTTTACAATTATACAGTTTGAGAGCCTAACATTTGGAAGCTCTACAGGCTGGCAGCTGGAAACTCGGTGCCTTGCTCAAGGGGACAATAGCGACACACCTGACAATAGAGTCAGGTGTGAATTTGAACATCTTTAGACATATAAGGAATGAATTCCTTATATGTCCTGGAAATTGTCCTGATACGTCCTGGAAATTCTTCCCAATTAACATGGAGTTGTGTTACCTACCTGCGTTTAACCCTCTACTGGACAACTGACTGTATGTGACATTGTGAGAAATACAATAACTCAAGCTACAGATGAATATCTTGTGAAAAAAGAAATTGATTTAAAAAGGTGCTGCAAATCTAGAAAAAAAAAAGCATCAAGATCTGCAGTCTGTTACCTGTGCTCCACATCAGTGGGACTGCACCCACACCACAGAATGCAAACACACACACACACACACACTTACTACTACTGGGTTACTGGAATCAAGCATGTGAAAAAAATGTGAGGAGGAAAGTAATCACGTTTCTCTGCCAACATCCTCATTCCTCAGTAGCACTGTCTATAATAACTGTGTGTGTGTGTGTGTGTGTGTGTGTGTGTGTGTGTGTGTGTGTGTGTGTGTGTGTGTGTGTGTGTGTGTGTGTGTGTGTGTGTGAGAGAGTGTGAGAGAGAGAGAGAAAGAGAGAAAATGTTTCTTTTTCCAGGCATTAAATGTCCTTGTTCTTTTATCATCTAGATGCCACCCTGCAGGCTTCTCCAGTGAGCAAACACACCCACTAAATATATAAGAAAGAAAGATAACAGCTTATATAAGAGAAAAACTCTATTTATAGAATATTTAAAGACAGTATTGAGTAAACTTTTATGAGGTATATTGAAGTATTTCCCAGAATGTGCCCATAAAAATGAAATGAGACGAAATTAAATGAAATGAAATCCTTATTTGAAATGAGTTGGCCAATCTCTAGTCCAGGATCATCTGCTCAAGTATGTTCAGACAGGTTTCAGCATGGCTGCTATTTTAAATTTAGTCCTGGAAGTTTAATTCAGACCACTTACACTGTGTGTGCTGTGATTTTGCCATGAACGTCAAACTTACAAAGCTTATATATACAACAAAAGTCAACTTCACACTAAACCGATTTGACTTTTGTGCGCAGGCTCACTGCTCATCTGATCAAACTCCACAGTTTCCAAACCCAGTGGTCATGAGCATGAACACAAACAGCCCAGACAAAGAGATGGAAGGAAAAGGAAAGGAGGAAAGGAGTGGCGTGCTGTCACCCAGTGTGACAGATGAGCAGTTAAAGGACGGGTTTACTTTGTTTCCTTTGTCTTTGTGAAGGAGGAAATGATTGTTGCACACCTGTTCTGTACTTACAGGGCAAGTTTTTCATGATCACCACTAATGATGTTAGGAAGCACATGCTGCTGAGGAGTGTCTGTGTTTGACTGCATTACAAAGAGTACCATCATCCTGTGTAATTGCATTTCACAGTCTACCCATTGTATCACTACAGCAGGGTTAATGTTACTTAAGCTGAAGGATCAATGATTGAGACTTTACTACTTGAGTGATGATATTATTAAACACCTTCCAGTGAGTTTTTTGAAGGGTCTGAGTGCAGTTTTCTTATGAATGACCCGAAGGCCCCTGCTAGAGTTATGCTGTAACTCTAGCAGGGCAACAGCTTTTATTGTAATGCTGTACAGGCCGACAGCGAGCTTTTCCCCAAAGCACCCCCAACATTAAGGAAGCAAGCTAACGACAAGATCACCCAGAACAAAGCAAAAGTGATGCTCAAAAACATTCAGGAAATTCAGAGTAGAAACTGAAACTGTCTAAGGGTTAACTTTTGACCATTAATCTGTGACTCGTGAAGAAGGCATAAAAAAACGTAATGAGGGAACGAATCAGTACACAGAACAACAAACACAGCATATGTGAATTTATGCAAATTAAAGGCTTATTTTGTGCACTCACCTGAAATACCACTCGCGATTTCTCCAGCAGATATGTTCTCATGTTGGCACCGATGATACGGTAACGGTTGTCAAAGCCGATCTCGATGTATTTCCCAAAGCGACTGCTGTTGTCATTTCTGGTGGTCTTTGCATTTCCGATGGCCTGGGTAAGAGAAGACAGACACAACCAACAATCATCTCAAAGTGCGACTTCAGGGGAGGGCTATGCAGATAACCACAACTGATTTTGACTGGGTAGATTTTAGAGCAGCAAGAAAACACAAGAAAAAAAAAAATACAGCAGAGTGAACGGTCATTTTCACTGTGGTTAAAAAAAGGAAAAAAAACACATTTATCTTACAACCTGGAGAGCCCAGTACCAGGTGCAAAGTATACCTGTTTTTAAACTGCAACCTCCACCATTTTTGATGCTTCCTAACCATACCAGCATTACTAAAGAGGCCAGTAAGTACAGTAAGGGCTGAATGTTGATCCCTGATTAATTATGTATTGCAACACATATTTGTGATCATCAGAAAGGAGGTGCTATCTAGCAATTTCCACAAAAAGCTGACAACTGATGTTTATATATAATATTATATATTTATATATTATCATCTCCTATGTGTCTCTTGTTGACAGCTTCTTTCAGGTTTTCATTTTGGCCTCACAGCTCTGCAGAAGACTCCATTTAGATGACATTCTGGTGAAAATATGAACATTAAAAAATAGTGTTAGGCTTAAAAGGCTAAATGACACTTTTCTACAGTTGTGCACATATAACTCCAAAAAAGCAACTGCTGTCATGTCAAGTAAGTTAAGGTACAAAGTAATGTCTGAAGCTGGAAAACAACATTACCGTAACAGTGTCAGCGAACTGTTAAATTGGAACGGATCCGTTTGAATGTTACAGAGTAGATGATCTGATTTGCGTCTTCTGATTGGTGGTGTTGTGGACATGTAGCTTTTTTTGTGATGAATAGAAGTGACTTTGAGAGGTTTCTGCCAGGAAACCATGTTTTGGAGGAGGCTCAGCGTGGGATTTAGCGGGATTTAGCACACACATTTTCTAGGTTTTCACAGAGGCGGCTTTTAGAGGCTCTTGCATCTAAACTCTTCTTTTCTTTCGACTGATATTGATATCAGTCAAAAGAAAAGATATTCCTGAATGAAATAATCCAGTTGTTTTACCCCATAACGCTACAATTAGTTGTACCAGGTGTTAATCAGCAGGCAGGTTTTGTTACCTTCTGACTGCTGGCTTTGCAATTGTAAAGGTGACGTCAATTCTCTCATCCTAAAGGCTGAACTACAACTTGCACATCAAGACCAAAGTTTCTGTATTATACTCATCTTACTCTAAAACCAAACCAGTACATCGAGCTCTCAATCAGCCATATTGATCAATGACCCTACAGACGTAAATAGACCATTGAAGCTGCCCAGAGACAAAACAAAGTTAAGAATCAGCTCAGTTAAATGTAGTTAAATTGTGGGTTCTTGTTGAATTAAGGTCAAACACACAGTCTTTCACTGCAGACAGAGGGACTTTTATCAGAGCAGGTATTCCAATCTCTGCCTGCATCAGCCAACACGTACAAACACCTCGTTCAAACACTCTCCCTCCGTCATGAACACAAACAAACACACACAGGTTCTGTGAAATCGAAAAAGGCTGATGCAACAATCTACTCTGCATCCAGGCTGAAGTGACATCACCGCAGCAAAAGAAGAAAGCTCTCTATTCATTCTGTCAGCCTGTTCCCGATTGGCTGAAGGGGAAAGCAGCAGTGGTCGAGGAGAGTGATGTTAGCAGAGGGGTAGGAAAGAACGGATAAGGTGGGGGTGGGGGGAAGGGGTGGTGGGTTGAAGGAGTGGCATACGGGCACAAAAGAGCTCTGCAACCTTCCTGGACTTATGAGTCCATGGGAACAAATACACAAACATGCACACTTAAGGATAAAACCTGTGTTATCACAGCACAGAGCGGCCTGAGGCCACAGTCTGGTGAAGAAACAGAACAAAATAGTCTGTAAAGACGAGTGAGAATGAAAGCAAGGAAGAGGAGAGGCCATTTTCCACCACAATTTCCACAAGAGGATTTTTATTTTTTGCGTGACCACAGTGAAAACCTCCCTGACAGGACTTCTGTCTAAGACTTTTTCAGGGGAGAAAGACGTACCTACTCTGGGAGTTAGCCCTGAAAAACTTTTGGGTGAGGCTTAAAGCTGAAGACAACTATTTAAATTACAAACAGATGAAAAGTAAAAATTGAAATTGGAAATTTGATGGCAGCTTTAAACTTACTGTTTAAAGAGAGTGAAAGAGAATGGGACAACAAACGGCTGTGGGTGACCGAGGAAGAAAGTGAATGAACAGTACAAAAGAAGTAGTAAATAAGAGAAATAAAACACTATTTTTGTGACTGATATAAAATAGAAATCACTAATAAATACAACATATTCATATCTCCACATATATCCAAGGGAAGGTGCTGTTTCTAAATGAAGAGAAAGCTTCTTCCAGTCTGCTGTCAATGCTTGATGTGTGTAAGTGCGTGCTCATATCGGCCATCGCACTGCCCTGAAGCTCAGACGCAGACAGCCGAGATACAACCTGGCTGTTACGTGCATAAAAACAGCTGTCAGGACTAATTTGCCTAAGCTTCACGGGTCTTCACAGCAGTAGAAACACAGACAGACAACAACAGTCTAAAGGAAATTTTTTAATCCCTGAAAAAAAAAGTTTTGGAGAGACAAACATTCAGATCAGCTAAACAGGAATTCTTGTCATGACGGGCAAGAAACCTAGTGTCCAACGATAAGCTGTCTGTAATTCCGTAACTCTTAAACTTTGCAAGACTGTAGTGTGGAAGCACAACGTGTGTTTTGATCTGTAATTTTAAGTATACAGGTTAGACAAGGTCACGTTTAAGTTATTTAACAAAGTTTAAGTAGTTCTTCTTCCCCATCATCTCCAAGTGCTTGCTCCCAAAGGATCATCTGATCATTGTGTTTATTTTCTTATTATTACAAACTCACCTTACAAGGTAAAATGCTGTCAAATGACTGGTGTTGTAAACCGCCACTATATAAACAAAAGTGAATTTAATTAAATAGAAAACAGGTGAACGATCAGGATCGAGCCCTCACCTCCATGATGGGGTTGGAAGCCAAGACTTTCTCCTCTACGTTGGCCTCACTGGCTGAGCCGCTGACCGTAGCAAAGTATCTCATGGCGTATTTGGCTGACACCGTCTTTCCTGCACCAGACTCCCCGCTTACAATAATCGACTGGTTCCTCTCATCCCTGAAATTAAAAAAAACAAAACAGCCTTCATAGGTCATGCATAACGATGCTGATAAATTCCAGTTTGTAGATTACAATATAGTGTTGGGATCATATGGAATTTTTTTATCTCACTGAATGAAACAAAAACACAGGTCTGTAACCAAAAAACTGCATAGGATTTTTTGACTGTTTCAGATTTTTACTCACTGAAACCAGGAAATATTTTTAAAATTCCAGGTTTTCTTGAAAAACTCCTGTTTTTAGTTTAATTAAGCGTACAATTTCCCTTTTTAAACTGAAATCTGGTATCTTATACTTGAGTCAAAGTTAAGAGTTAATTGTAATAAAATATTTATTTTTTTCATCGCTGTTGTGCTTTTTGTACTCCTCGTGTTTTGCAAAAAAAAAAAAAAACTGTACATGATGGAGGGAAATGGAGATCATTTTTGGATCCAGCACCCTAAAATCATAAAATTTAACAAAAATATTTTGCAGACCTGTGTAATTAAGAGTATGGATTTGGTTGGGTGCAAATTGCTATAGCTTTCAGTCCAAATCAAATATAGCTTCATAATTAAAAGTGTGACACACACAATTTCAGGAGACAGATGCCAGATAGGAAGTGTCACATGCTATCATCATCAACACTTTTTCAGCCTGCTGGCAGCACAAGCATCGCAGGTCTGTACACTTTAATGTATCTGCAGGTCACTTTCCTTGTTCTATGCATGAGACAAAATCCTTACATACTGATACTTCCTAAGGCATCACCTTTCTTCTGCAGTTCCAGCTGCAGATCCAACTCCATCTCCAGCCACCATTTATCCTTTTTTGCAGGCTTTAAGGGAAGTTTATGTTCACTCTGATTTGAGTTTACATACATTTAGTTTCACTTTAATCAGTGTCAAACGTGTTGAATCAGTTAGGACTCTGAAGCTTTGTGCAAATTTCACTTGAATAAGAACTTGAATAGAATACTAACCGACAGACTTACCCTAGTTTACAATAAACATATGATTATTTAATGATTATAATACAAAGAAGATTGCAAACATAAGATAGTGGACATGTTTGAGACTGCTGCCTCTGGCTCTCCTTCACTGCCCTGTGGTCTGACTAAACTTAGTGCAACATACTGTCAATATTCAATGTGTTGATGATATGAGCCCCCACCAGGAGAGTGCAAAGATCTACTAGTTGGCTCCTGCAGAGAGTCTTTGTGGGCTGCGCGTGTGATTAAAATAAGAGAGGGAGAGTCAGTGAGACCACCGTGTGGCTATTTCTGGCTCCGCTTTGACCTACAAACCCTAACGAGAGAGGCAGGGCTGAGCAACAGGGAGACTTCAACCAAGCCTGCTCAGGTAACACACACATGCTCAGACAAACCTGGCCATCTGCTTGTAAGCTTCCTCTGCTACAGCGAAGATATGTGGGTCCATGTCGCCCATGTTCTGACCGCTGTAGGCGTTGATGATATCCGTTCCATAGATGGGCAGCGTCTCGTACGGGTTGATGGCCACAAGTACGATTCCTACGACGCGAGGAGAAAAAAAAAAAAACAGTAGAATTAGCTGAACAGCAGCAAGACCACATAAGGAGGAATTATGCTCTTATGATGGTAAATGATTAATATTGTTAATTAGCTTTTTATCTCATGCAAACTGAATTTGTCTTACAATAATAGCAAACATGTCTTGAGTTTATCAGTAAGAATAATGGAATAAAGAAGCTAAAATGCTGTAGGCAGACAAAGCTTGACTTGTTTATTTAAATTAATAAATCTTCCATTGTTACGGTGATTAAAATAAGCTGAGAAATAAAGGTTATATTATTTTTAAAAAGAAACCCTGTGACAATTCAATATTCATCCCTTCAATGACACCATTACTTAAAGCTGTAATTTTAAACTGGCAAACATACAGTCTGGCATCTTTGATAGACGAAGCACCTGCTTACCGCAGTAAGTGTAGATAAGCTTCGAGTCGATGAAGCGGACTTTGAGGTTGTGCAGCACTGCTGGCTCGTGGAGGTAGCTGAGCGCTGTGAGGTCATTCTCGCCCACCAAAATGTCAGGATTTCGCAGGTAAGGCAGGTTTCTTGTCTTAGGGTCCAGCTTGTGCTCAATGTTCTGAGGATGACCACAAGAACAGGACTTAATCAAGAAACAGCACATTATTCAAAATATGGCACAACAAGGTATCCGTTTTATTAAAAGATGGTAGATTGGTATAAAATCCAGGGTTAAAATATTAAAATGAGGCTTTAGATTTGTTAGAACTTGCAGAAAAACATTCATCCATCTTCTACTCGTCACCAAGGTCCAGGTCACAGGGGCAGAGACGCCTAAACCTACTTCTCTCCAGCTACCATTTCCACCTGTTCTGGAGGGATACCGCAATGTTTCCAACCCAGCAGAGCCGCATAATCCCTCCAGTGTGTCCTGGGTCTGCCCAGTTGGACATGACCCAAACAACTCACCCAGGAGGAATCCTAGTCAGATGCCTGAACCACTCCGGCTGGCTTCTTTTGATGTGGAGGTATGTCAGCTCTACCCTGTCTCACCAATGACTCGTCAAAAGCTTGTCATCCAAACTCTGAGTCCAGACAACCTCATTTGGACGTCTGGGTTCAGTTAAAAAAAACAGAAGATACAAATATTCGACTGGGACTAAAAAAAATGAAGGGACTCGAGCGATATAAGTTATATTACAGGATTTACAGCAGTTAAATGTGCTGTTTCTAACAATAATAAGGAACTACCAGCCAAGTAGATTATGTGGTCCTATACAATACAAAGTCACCAACCCACTGATCAAATGATGAGAAAAGAACATGTTTTTTTAACCCACTGCTAAAAGGAGAAAAGATCTGCTTTTCTACCATCAAACTAAATTAGGTCCTGCAATAAAATCCACTCAGAGATTTTATCTTTAAACTGTTTTCATGCTGCTGTTTTCTGTCTGGGGCTGTCTGAAGAGATCAGATCATTTATATAACCACTAACAGAGGTCCACACTAACAGGGTATTTGAACACCATTTCATATTCACGTTCTCAGAAATGTCATGAGACAAGCTACTGATTTTCCACCGCTCAAAGCTGGAGAGTATAAATGTTGTTTTCATTTTCGCTCCCCTCTTTCTGTGTGAAAGCTTCTGCTTGTATCCTGTGCTCACTCCTTTTATATCTTTGTGAGATGGATGTACTGTATTTCAGATATTCGTTTGATATCTTCAAGAAAACAATATCAAGATTGAGACAGATAAGCTAAATGCTTCACTGAATAACTGAGTTATTATGATCAGCAAAGGTCATCTCACACACATGAGCATATTGCACCAAAGCTGTATAACTATTCAATTTAATCAAAATCAGAATTCTTATAATTTTGCATGTTTTAATTGCTTTTTGAAAAAAAAAATGTTTAGTTTCAGTTTGAGTGGATTTGCTCATTTAATTGTTTTTGTTTTTTTTGTTTTTTTTTGTTTTTTTAAATGCTTCGTGTTAGTGTCGACTTTAGTCTTGTTAATTAGTTAATGTGGAGGGTATATGGAGGGTAGGTGACTCAAAAAAAAAGAAAAAAAAGATCTGCTTCATCAGACAGATTTCTTCTATACATTTATCTTATTTTTATATTTTTCTAAGTCTGGTTTTGAATTGAGTTATTTCATTTTACTGAAAGGGGTTTTTGCACCTATTTTCTTTTTTTTCTTTTTTATTTACTCAGCTATAGTAACCTTGGCTAAATTGGATTGTTACTACTTTTATGGCAGCGTAAAGCCCAGAGATAGGTAGTTTGTGACATTTAGCTTGAACGAAAAGGAAAAAAAACCTCTCGAACCTCCATCTGACCTTTACTGACTCCCAAGATCTGTTGCTTGTTCTTTGGCACTTTTTAACAAATTACAATTTAAATGTCTGACGTTTTGGTGATATTAAGCAGCTGAGAAGCTAAAAAGAACAAAACCTTTATCCTATTCTACATGTCCATCATAAAAACACCAAATTTTAGAGCATCTTTTGGAGGAATGATGCTTCATCTCCACAGACTTGGAGAATTGATACTAAGACGTGCTGCAGCTGTTCTGATAGGAAGCAGAGGCTCAACACACTAAGACACTTTATGTTGGTGTTTCTTCGATTTGTTACTAGACTGTGTTTTTAAATATGACTGCATAAATCTTAAATCACTACGGGCAATATAGTAAATGGTCCAGCTACTATCAGGCATTCATTTAAATGAGTGCCTCATGGTAAGGAATAGCTTCATGCTGGTAGCCGTTTTTATTCTAAGCCAACAAATTAAATGTACTGAGATACATTAAAAATGCTCCACGGGGCATCTTTGCTTCTGCTACATCTCATTAGTGGTTATTGGTTTTATCATTAGCGCGCTCCACAAAGGAATCCTGCAGAGAGACAGAAAAACCAAGAGAAAGAAGAGGGGGGAAAAAAAACAAAGAGGAAGAGGCTGATTCTTCCCCCACCCTGCTCCTCTTCTAACCATCCTCACCTTTCCATCTTCCAGCATGAGCTGCAGGGAGACATCTCCACTTTTGTAGTCCTTGGTGAGCTCAGCAGACTTCCACACCTCCTCTGCATCAGGGATCCAAACCCGAGCAGACTGAGACACAGAAAAACACATACACAAAAACCAAAAACAGATAAAGTTAGAAACCAGACAATTATTTCACATCAGGTACACAATAGGATACTTGCATAAACACTGTAGAGATGCCGTTGCGTTTATAGTATTAAACACAAGAACGTTTATGAATATCCAAATCTGGAGCCTATCCCAGCTATAGTAGGGTGAGAGGTGGGGTACACCCTGGACAGGTCGCCTGTCTGTCGCAGGGCTAACACAGAGAGACAGACAACCATTCACACTCACATTCATATCTATGGGCTATTTATATGTGTAATTTAAAAAGAACCAAACAAAAAACAAAAACAAAACAAACAAACAAAAAAACCCCACATGCTTAACTTTCTACCCTTTCTACAAAATAAGCTTTTTTCTCCTCCCTGGAAGTTATACACATATAACCATCTTTGCTGTTGCAGAATTCTTCCATAAATTGGAATTCACGATTCACTGAGTGACACATCACCTCTTTTATCACATATCTGGATAAACCCACTCCACCTGATGCTCCATGCAAACACAAATCACTTAGGTTTCCTTCTGCTCAGTTCAAATGGAGGAGGACAACAGGACAGTTTTACTAAAATGCCTCCTTTTTAATATATCCATCCAGTATATCCATATATCTTTTTAATATCCATGACCTCAGAGAAAACACTGGCTTCTGTGTTTCACAGTCATGAGAACTCAGCTCCTAATGGTCAGTTAAGTTATAGGAACAAACAACTGAACAAACACTGGCTTATACTGACTGAAGAAAGCAGCTGTGAATGTTAAATGGTGATAACTTCAAACCCACAAACACAGACACACAGGCATCACTAGAAAAGTGTTTCAGGCCTTACATACATGTGACTGGAGGCAATCAGCTGATCACAGAAATGTGGGAAAACAGTGATGGGCACTGCCGGTCACATGGCTGAAGAGACTAGCTTATAAATGGTGACGCATGCCCACACTTATGCAAGGAAGCCCAACTGTATAAGAGTCAGCTGGAGAACCATGCAGTGACTGGGTCATTAATAGGACCACGGTGTGATGGGACAAGGTGACCGCACAGTGCCTGGCAGAAGACAAAAGCTAAACAGTGCATGTGTTTAGCTTTTTTCTTTTAGAGTATATTTAACATTACAAAAGGGGAACAAATGAACAGGAAAAGTGCCAATTTTTTCCGGAGCATCTAATGCACATGACGATAAAATTCCTTGTTGAACTTCCAGGAATGCTCTCAGGCCTTAAGGATTTTTTTTAACCTTCCTTACGCAAACTGCTCATGACGATTTCACAGAGGCAAAAGACAAAGACCTCACTGTAGAGGAGCGTAACGGGAGAATAAGTGGTTAATTTTGTCTGCTGCTTCACTACCGATCATCTGAATCATGACCTCATAGTCACACAAATCCTCATGAACCCTTCGTGGTGCATGAGAGCGGTGGGGTGAAATGGCAGCTTTAGCAGAGAAACTGTTGAGTCTTAATATTTTATAGCCTTGTGAACCAATTAGGGTTTTTTTCACCTGTAAAAAAAGTGCTGATTCTCATTCCAGCCCCGTCACAATTGTCTGCAAACCACCTCAGGTGCACGGTGCACTGGTAAGTTTTGGTAAAGAGAGAGCTGAGTGTGAAAACAAAACTGTTGGTTTATCGGTCGATCCAAGTCCTCCCCTCATACCCCATGGTCCCAAGCTTGGGTAGTGACCAAAAGAATGAGATCGCCGGGGAGAGGGAGTCTGCCATCGCTGCTGAGAATGCTGCCCCATGGCCCAGACACAGATAGGGATAGATGATGGATGGAAGCTCCATCAAGTCCTCAGGTTATCCACATTATTCCTCTCTCTCTCTCTCTCTCTTTTGGTGCAGAAACACTAAACACTGTGACCTGTATAGTTAGGCTATGTATAGTGTGGCACTTAAGAAAAATGAGAATGGCACTTAGAAATGAGCGAGCATCTTTGTAAGTTAGAGGATGAAGAAAATTTAAAAAAAAAGAAAAAAAAAAAGAAAAGATATACATGGAACACAGTAAATAGGGAATATTTAAGGTGTGTAAAAATAGGATACAATCACATTAAAACTAATAAAGTGAGTCATGTTCCCAAGAGGTTAAAAACTAAAACTCTTAAAAGTCAACTCTTCCATTGAAGCAGTGCTGTTACCCAAACTGCCAGGTTTTGGCATCCAAATAAAAGGGAACCAGTGCAGGATCACAAAATTACAGGGATGAAGTTAGAACTTGTATAGGTGGCCTACGAGGTGAAACCACCAATGGCACCTACCAATGATTGGCAGATTCAGCCCAGAATCCCCCAGGTGGAAATTACTAGGGCTGTCCTGAATACCATCTTTTAAATGTCTGAGAGTTAATAATGATAATAAATAGGACATATTTAAAGCTTTGCCCAACTAAGGGGTTAGGAGGGTAACATTTGATAACAGCAATGTTGTCTGACAATGCGCTACACTTGGAGAGAAAGGCAGAGGCAAAACAATGTCACACAGGGAGTTCACAACTCTGTCTGGGTGCTGCTGCTTGCTGAATGGTAGAGAGGAAGTTGTGGGTCACTCTGAGCTAACGCACAAGTCCCAGAGGTTTTTCACAAGAGCCCATTTGAGAAAGAAAAAACACTAAAGGAGCTAATTAGCCGCAATAAAGTGAACAGAAGCATGAGGATCAATTTTTAACATTCGTTACAGTCTGAGAAATTACAGTTCTCGTGTGGGCTGGTTCTCCAAACAGCACCAAGCCTGGATATGCAGCAGCAATGTATTAGTAGAAAAGAAGTATATATATGCTTTTGTAACAGTGGATCCAAAGTTGGATTTTTAAAGGCCTGCAAATGACCATTTAAAGTCTGCAAAATGCACAACAGCTGCTTCTACAGTAGCAAAAAAAGCTTTACTTGAAGTGCCTTGTAGTCCCCGTGTCGTGACATTTTAAAGTTGGATATCTTTTGCATTTCTGTACTGCGATTACTCACCAGCACCTACTTTATAGCACTACCAGCATATCTTAGATAAGCCAGTACTAGCTGATAAATCTACAAACATGAGCTGTCACACTCTGAGTTTATCTAATACTGAGACAATAAGTGTTATGTTTGTTGTATTCAGTATGTTTGGAGACAATGAGAGACGGAGAAACTGCACATCTATGCGTCTGTGCTGAGTTACACATGAAACAGCAGCTAAAAGGGAGAAGCCCTCACACACTGCCCAAATGATCAAACCACAGGACTCAACCACATTACTGTCTGACACTGATGCTCGCTATCATCTGCACCATCAAACATCCTGCCTTATCCCTCATAAGAGACACATTGTTATTTGCATTCCAGTGGATTTACAGTAATTTTATTCAAAATTAAATAAATAGACAACAGAACAATTTTAGTAAAAGTGACATGCTTTTGGGATGGCTGCTGAGATCATTTTTATAGAGGCTGCTGGTAAATTCTGCTACGGCGCTTCAGATGAGCCACTTTTAATGTTCATTACTGGAAAAAAAAAAAAATCAGACATGATCAAATGCATGTTTTCTTAAATGAAAGCATGAAATAGAGCAACATTCATCAACATGCCAATGGCCCCTGTCAGCGCCGAGGCCACTACCAAGCTTTCTCCAGACATTTTGGTCCGGTTTATTTACACAATCACAACAACAGTGGCCTCAAAACTTTTATACTGTAAGGTAAAGGCTACAGAAAGAAACCTCTGGCTCACGGAGAGGCAACCGTCTGCCTAAGACAAGTAAAAACACCACTCTGCAAAGCTTACTTATCAAACAGCATGTTTGACTGAGCGGCACAAAACTCCTAAAACAAGAAACCAGGTAGATTTAAATGAAACGTCCTTTTTAAGCTTTTACTGATGAAGGTTTGGGTTCTTTTCATGTTCATATCGGTGTTCTCTCTCCGTTTAGTCTTCTCAAAGCAGCACAGGCTGTACAATCATGTTAAAGATTGTGATCTTAGTATTATAGGTCAGGTTATTGGCATAGCTGCTGGAAAACTGGCCTTACTCTACCAGCTCTTACAGCAGAAACTGTTCCACCATGCTCAGCTCATGTAAACGCATAAAAAGCTTTCCGCCATTTTCCTTCCAACTTCAGAGAGATTTTGCTTTGTGCCAGATAACGACCACCATCATTAAATTATGGTTGATATCTTTGGTTGTGGCTTTAAAGTTGGCAGCTGTAACTTTCTTGTGAGGAAAGTTTGTTGGGATAAAAAGTGGGAATAAAAAGAGGGCATACTGCATAGGCTGGATCTCAGGAGGATAGTGTATCGTGAACTAAGTTTTCTATCAACCAAACAGAATATTTGAATAAGAAGGAAATGATGAAAAGTTTTTCAGTATGGACTAGTTTAATTATACAACATAAACAGGGGCTTGTTGGACCCATAATCTTTGTATTTTCTCTTATTGAAGTGTTTTTTCTTATCAAAAATATTAATCCAAGAAAAAAGTAGACAAATCCAGTACAGACAAGAATCACAGTTTTTCGGTAAAATCCACCCGACACTGTCCTTTGATAGTAAGTTGTATTCAATGAGCAGGATTTGATATAGGCCCTGGGTATTACTTTTAGTTGCTGTGTTTTGTAATTTACACAGCTCTTTTTTTCTGTATCACTTCCAAAACTATATCACACTGCATATACTTTGGAAACAAATAAAAGAGCAACAATTCATTGTCTCTATAGTGAGTTCCTCATCCAGTGAACAGACTCAAACTACCTCGTTTCCTCTGCAGCCTTGGAGAGTTTGGTGTACCTGTACATAAACCACTTCTTCACCTGATTAAATTTCTGGTTAAAGTGATCCTCCAGCATAAAAATGGATCTTCAGATGAACCAAACAAAGGCTACCGTTTCCAGCTGCAGCCCATGAGTGTGGAGTTGGAGCCTGTTCAACTGCAGTATGAGAAACTCTCTGCAGAGTCTATTTGGTTAGCAGCAACTGAAATTTCAAAGTAGGAGCAAAGGAATTTTCCACTGGTATAGCAATCACAGATAAATAAGACACAAAACACTCATAAGTGGTTGTTAATATACATGATTTTTATACACATAAAGCTACTTAAAAGGAATTAAGAGAGATAAACTGGATGGAATTATAAGCTCTATATTTGCAGGTGAATATAGCCTTTTACCATCTTCTTCCTCATTCCATCATGTTATAACTCCCTGCGTTAGACCATCCCAGCAGCCAGCCTCATGGCAACAAAGAGGCAGAAAGAACGAGAAGGAGGAGGAGAAGAGGAGGAGGATGGAGACTAAAAATAGCAACAGCAAGTTCTGAGCATCATCACACCTCACAGAGGCAAAGCTGCACACTTTCTGATCCTGGTAATTGTCACAAAAAGCACACACACACAGAGCACTTGTTTCACACACCACTAGGTGTGAGGCACGATTATCCTGAATTAGTTAACACTGAAATATGCTCCCAATTTGCACATTAGCAGACATACATGCAGGGGAAGAAAGAAAGACAGCACTGTAGTACAGCTGCAGAGGTAATGAATCATATTTATAGTCCAACAAATTCCCCTGGGTTCGGAAATAGAGGAGAGATGTAGGTTGAAACCACACAGTCTCTCTCACACACTCATATTCACACACAGAAACTGACAGACATCTACATGTTTCAAGGACGTCATCGTCCAGAGTGAAAAAGAAGCTGGAAAAGAATAGCATCTAAATGCTGGAGAGAAAAATGTGATGAGTCAGGGTGCAAAGACAGACAGAGAGACACGGGTGGATGGTGGAAGGGATGGATGGAGGCTGGTTAGGCAAGGCTGGTGTCTTCTGGGGTGGCAGACAAAGAGAGGAGGCATGACAATAAAGGAGCAAAGACGTCAGAGCATGTGTGACATCAGCAATCATGTGACTACAGTGTCTCTACTTTTTCCCCACATGCTGTATGCAAGACACGTCCATGCAGCACATACTTGGTTGCAGCAAAGCAAGGATGAAATGTTTTCTGTGTGGCGATTTAAAATGTGTTCACTCCTAAAGCGAGAACAACATCTGTTATCAATATCACAGTATAACCGGCATATAAACAATGCAGCATTAACTTCCATTTGTTCCTCATTGTTGTTCTAATTTGAAACTAATGGTAGCGTATCCAGTTTATTTTCTTACAGTTCAGGAAAAGACAGAGTCACTTGTACAACTCCTGAGTTGTTTATTAAAACAGTTTAAAGGGAACATATTATGCTCAATTCCAGATCCATTGAGCATAATATGTCCATGCACTGATCTGACGGTCATTCTTTGACTGTCAGTGAATCAAAATCAAATCAAAAAAGCAGCAAATTGCTGTGAAATAGATTCTTGTGAATTTGGAAGCAGAGCAATGACCTTCCACTGGCAGTTTATGCCCCTGACCCTTGGCAAGCAGGAAGATTTTCCATGTATACAAATGTAAGTATGAAGCATGAAGGGAACTACTTTTCTAGACATCACACCTTTTTCTAAAATGAACCTTCCCCATTTTAAGCACTCTCTGAAAATAATAAATCAAGCTAGTACAAGCAGATGCTTCAGCTGTTTCATATTGGCTACATTCAGAAGACAATGATTTAAAAGAAGAAATCCTGTATTTTAGTTATTTTTAAGGGCCAAATAGCACAATCTTGGGATTGGGTTTGTGTAACGCATTTTTGGTCTCCAGATCTATGCTCAGGTAAGACAGATGGCATCAAGGTTTACCTTCTCAAACTTAACAAATGCTCCCCTGAGCCCAAGAACATATTATAACCACAGGCGGAGCAAGACACCTGATGATGAGTAACATCAAAGAAGAAGCCTCAAAGGGAGTATACACGAGCATACATATATATTGATCATATTGGAGGATGGCATTAAATTAATAACAAGAGAGCACCAGTAGTGGCGTGGTGCCTTGCTGACTGCTCATGTATTTAATAGTACCACTTCTCTTTAATCCAAAATTCACAGATTACCAGAAGCAGCAAAGTGAACATTATAGTTGTCAAAAATGATTTCTTCCTGTATTTCAGGTTTTCAGTACACAGTAGGGGTCAGCAGTTCAATTAACAGAAGGGAAAGGTCTTGAAGGCGCAAGTTGGGCTGATGCTAATCCTGGTTTAATTGAGACAAAGGATCGGGAACTGATTAGGCTACCTCTGGCTTAACACCAACTAATCGTATTACAGTCAATTACACCGCAACTTTTTTACACTCCAACATGACTGATGCCACTACTCCTAACATGACGGCCAAAGTCTGTGCTCTTAGCATCTAAAAATCAACAAATGAAAGAAGTAAGAAACTACTGAGATGAAGATTAAACCTCTTCCACCAAACACTGTGAAACCATTGTGGTACCTTTTGAATATGACAGAAGTGATGTTATCACAGAAGACCTGCAGACGTCCTGAAAGTCATTTCAGCCTCAACTCTTCCGTATCCGACTGCAACGCCTCTTGGTATTAAATAATTTTGGCTAATGCAGAAACTGGAGGTGCACTGAAGTTTTCAATGTCACAGAGATCAGGAAACAGGGAGTGTGTGCAGTGCACCGTTTTGGGGTTGCAAGGCTAAGTGTTTGCAAATCTGCTCAGAGTAAACAACAGATTAAAGAGACGCTAATACAGAGCTCTGAGCTTTCGCTCTGGAAGTGGGCGCCTTTTGGCCTACTGCAAGGCTCTTTTCCCTACTTATAACTCAGCTTCTCATAAAGTCAGAGCCTGGATAGCTGGGTTTGTCCTCACCAGTAAAGTAATACATTTACTGCATACTGCAGTTGCAGGCAGAAATATTAAGGAGCCATAGACTCGCTGAGGTAACACAAGCCTACTTCTTTATCCATCTATGGATCAATCATGCTTATCATGAGAGGTTCACCCCTAACTGCCTATTTGGAGCCAGGAAAAATCCCTTCAAGATTTATACTTTTTTTCCATGCAAATGTAACTGAAAATCTATTGATTTGTGTGATATTTACAATTTTCCAAATGACTGTATTTCTCTGGGTATTTGGTTTTTGGGCTTAATCTACCTGCTACAAAAAGAGCAAAAAACTTTCATTTCAGAAGGATTATGGCTGAACATCCTGAAACATCAAACACGCAGCTAAACTGTCTTCAAATAAAATATCTATTCCTCGGTCTAGTGACTGAGACAATCTTGTTCTTTTGACCGAACAGAGGAGCTAAAGGAATTTAGACAAGTACACTGCACCTCATAAAAGTAAGTCAAGCGGAAATGGATGAAAACCTTAATATATTTCGTAGCACAGACTGGCAAAGGCGACCTTCCAGACAGCCGCAGCGGTATGCGAAAAAAGTGTTTTGCTCACATATTCTCAGTAAAGCGGTCAATGGAGACTGCAGAAGCCTCGTCACATGATACCACTCATGTGAGAATCTGCTGTTTTTCTGCTCAGCTGGGCAGACACAGCATGACGCCAAGATTTAGAGAGATTTCAGCGCTGTTGGAGAGCTTGGTAGGATGGAACCTTGATTGTCTGCGCTCCCAACTAGACCATTGGCACAACTAGCGTGCCAATCGTCTCCTGACTGCCCAAGATCTCTTACTAAGAGGCTCTGACGCTGATCAGCATCTAATCACATTAGTTTGGCCAGTGCTGACTCTTGGCATAGTGTAGGAGTAGTGTTGTTTGCTTCTTTGCACTGTAAAAGAGCAGAGAATAGGAGCCACAATTGTCCTCCCTTATATTTACGACACCACAACACACCAACAGAGTATGTGGAAGACAGTTCCAGCTCACCAGTTCTTTAGTTATTTAAAACAGTCAATAAAAAGCAAAGAAATCTATGTGATAGCAATTACAGTGCTAGATAAATTATCCAGAAGAACATATTGCTGCTCCATCCAACCAACAAAGTTGTACTGCAAAGCCAGATGTGCATCCAAAACAGGCAGCAAAAACTACAAGCTACTTCCACTGATTCAATTTCGTCAAACCGTAACAAAGATGTTGCTGTTATTCAGATAACAAAACTCAGCACAGGCTAAAATCTGATTTGTTGCTAAGTGGAAGTTATTACTGTCCTTCTGATTTCAGTGACATAACCATTTCGAAGGGTGTGTCAGGATTGGGGCTCCACAGCCACCATTACAGAGGGCATGTACTAAAACCAAATTCAAAACCACAGCATAGAAAGGTTCTTTATATGACATAAAGAGAAACAGCAGTTTATCATTAAAAGCATCCATTCCTTTAAAAAATAATGACACAACTATTTAATTAAGAGGGGAGGAATTTCTTTAAAGCTTAAAAAGGGAGCAAAAACTTACTTTCAGAAACATATACTCCAACTCCCGGTTCATTTTGACTGTTGAGCGAGCTTCTAGCTCATGCTGTGACTCTGATGGTTTTGTGGATGCCTCCAGCCACGCACGCCACAAGACCAGACACTAACCGATCGAGCAGTGAGCTCCAAAGCTCGCTGGCAGATGAAACCTTCCCATTGTGTCTGCAGACACAAGTGGTGTTCAACGACGTTATCCAAACTTCCTTGCCCCGTGGCAGATGACTGGCCTTCCCAGCTGTCTGTCAAAAAAAAAATCTCAGCTTCCTTTATTGATCACATGAGCTATGAGGCAGACGGCGAGTAAACAGGACCGTCTCACAAGCCGCTCCGAAAAACAACTGCAGACCAGGAGCTGCAAAGATGAAAACTGAACCTGGATGATACATGAAGGGAGCTAGCCTATTAAAGGAACGTAATATCTTCCCGTAAAGCAACATTGAAATTCTGTAATTATTTATTTCTTTTACCATTGAATTCTGGTCATTTTTTATGCTTTCTGGTCAAAATCAGATGCTACATCAACACAGTCACATTAAAGGGACTCGCTATTTTACTCACGAACATTCAGCCATAGAATACTTCCATGTATCTTGATTTGGATTGCAATGACCTCATGCATCAACGAGTACAACATGATTGCGCAATTACTTTAACCAGGTCATGGCAGTAACTGAATGCACATGCTCTCAATTACAGATAAAGCGGAAAAAATAAACCCATGACGTTGAATAATATAAAACCTGCCACCTGACGAGTTGGAAAAACACCTACAGCCCCAAAGATTTGACTATTCGTGAAGTTTTTTGGAGTTTTTTTTAAATCAAACTGGGTTTTGTAACACGAGCATGCTAACGTATCACCAAAAATGTCACATTTAATAGGGGTGGCAATTACACTAACTCACGACAGACTGCGATACAATACTACCACTATAGTATCACAATGGTATTGCAGCACTGTGAATAACTGAAACAGAAAGTCATCTGCATCAATGTTAAACTGGAGTCCAACATATCACTTTAGGTTCTCAGTAAACTGTGGGCCACCTGTTTGCAGCTAAAGCCTGCATAATGACAAACAAACTAAACAAGCACTGCAAGCTAACATGGTGGCTAATACACAACTGCACAAAAAAGCAGCCAAAACTGAAGGTTGTGGCGCTGTCTTGTTTTTGTTTTCTTTT
The DNA here is from genome assembly GCF_001858045.2 of Oreochromis niloticus. Taxonomy (NCBI): domain Eukaryota; kingdom Metazoa; phylum Chordata; class Actinopteri; order Cichliformes; family Cichlidae; genus Oreochromis; species Oreochromis niloticus. Next base: position 28,639,345 of record NC_031965.2, read on the forward strand.
GGTTTTTTATTTGCAGGCAACTCTAAAACACTAATTTCTTGCATAAACAGGTGAACTTTTTTTAAAAAAAAATATCCTGTACAAATAGTGACTTGCCATGTTCAGACCAGTGAAACAGGCTAGAGCAAAGTGAAGGTACTGATATTCTGTCGAACTACTAACATTTGCAGAGTGTTTGCTAGTTATCATTCTCCATAGATTGACAAAAACGTAATAAACATATGTAAGAAATAAAGGCTTTGATACCAAGTTTAGGTCAGTTCAGGCTAATGCCATAAGGGTTAGGGATATCAGCATATCAAGCTACAATAAGCAAACTGATGGTTTTCTTTCCACTAAATGAATTAATTGTTAGACTTGAAGTCATAAAATAATATTTTCAAAAAAGGTTTGTCCACATTTGAGGTCTCTTAGGTACTCTGCATCTTGATGCCAGAATAAGTGAGACAAAATGACCATTCAGTTATGGCAGAAGTGCACCAATGCACGGCTGTCAATGGGTTGAAAAAGGTCAGACATGCTGGCAACACCCCAACAAGTGATGTAACAGCAGGTGTTTTCCCTTCCATCATCTGCTCCTGACTACTCTCACTGTGTGACTTCACTAACTAGCATGTGGCCATATGTGCAGCCTGCTCAACAGGTTATCTCCTATGGTACAGCTCTCATTTTCCCTGAAACAACCTGCAGCTCTTTGAGCTTAGGACCCATGTCAGTGACACAGTGAGAACTTTTAGAGGTGAGACAATAAGAAGCTGGAAAATCACAAAAACAATACAGAGAATAAAAATATGACATTTTTTAAGTACCTTTCCACTGCAGCAATGCTGGGTAGGTCTGACTTGCCCTATAATTTATATTATAATAAAAATAAGAAGAATATTTTTTGTTAAATATCCTTTTTAAAGCCAGCATTCCAAAAACCCTTACAAAAACATTCGGTGTAAACAATATTTCAGACTCGAAGGATAAATTACAATTAAAATATCAATGTAAAATTTAGAAACCGGCCACTACAAGTCTTGAGTTCAACAACAACAATAAAATTAAGTGTGACTCAACAGTTAAGATTAAAAATATATAATAAGTAATCTAAAAATGTAAAAATTAGGAATTTTTTTTTTTTTTTAAATGACATAAATCCTTAATAGTGATTTAAATTTAACAATTCTGCAACTATTTTGACAAATGAAAAAAAAATTATACCAAGTGCTGGAACTGAGACATTGTTGTTCGTTCTTGTTGTTTACATTGTTGATCATTTTGCTTTTGATAGGTTTAACCAATCAGAGTCAAGCCCCACACAGCAGCTTTTCAGGGCCGATCAGATATACAGTATCTACTGCGAAACAAGTACTGTTTTCTGATATGTCCTTGAAAGAATGGGCAGTTCCTGCAGCTTGACACACTACCTAAAGCTCACTGCAAGTTCCTACAGTAGAAAATGTTTACATTTTAACTGACATTTGAATTATGAACCCGCAGCCCTTTGCTGGATGTCTCACCCCACGTTCATATTTTCACTGCTTCACTATCAAAAAAGGCTAACATGCCAAAAAAAAATAATCTTAGAAAAGAACAAAAGCATAAATAAATACTGTGCCGTAATTAATATACAATATGCAGACTAATTTGAGCGTTATGAAAACCTCATGTGAGAATAATTTTCTAATCAGCTACAGAGAGATCTTTTTGTAACCGCCTCGTAGTATAATCACATATTTTATAAGTGCCTGTGTGTGATACTACCATAATCAACCAAGAAATAATGGCAGTAATGACCTAACCTACTATTAGCATGCCTATCTTTTCCTCCATTTTCGCAACTTAACCTTTACTATTTTTTACTATTAAAGGAAAAACTGGATCCTACACTGGATCATTCAACGACCCCATATAAACACAACTTAGAAAGACTTTGTGTGTATTATACTGGCCTTTTTACATGACTTTCGTTTGTATTGTATTTAGATTTTTCCTTACTGAGTGCCTTTTTCCATTTTGCTTATTGAGCTTCTTATTGCATTATATGCAACAATGTATGGTAAGAAAAGTCTAACCATCTTTAGCTCTCCAACACGGCGAGTCATGAAGCTGTTTCAGTGTGGCTGTAACACGTTCATTTTCTTTTCATTTGGTTTTCAATTCTGATCCTCACTGGTTTGTTTGTTTGTTTTTTTGTTTAAATATGAAAACTACCCAGCATCTCAGCTCAAAGTGCATGACACCCTTCTTGCTCTCAGCAGAGACCTTCAATCTTCAGTTCACTTCACTGTTGCAAACTTAGCAACTTTGTCACAAGATTTAGCAGCTTTTTATAACCCCCTTTTCAAAGAAGCCATTAAGGAAAAGAAAAAAAAAATCTATGGCGCTCTTGCTTTAGCTGGGGAAGAGCCACACCTCCTCCTGTAAAGTCCAGTGGCTGTATGGGTACACTGCTTGTAACTTTTTGAGTAATCGTAGCAGAGCTGATATTTTTAACTTTCTTTATGATATTCTCAGACGCCCCCTTCTTGCTCAACTGCTCACTCTTGATCACCTCAGCTCAAAAAAACAATGCTATGCGGGGTAGCCCTAGTTCTTAGTTTAGTTTTACAAATCAATGTTGAGTCTAGCTATTTTAAAAACACAGCACATGTGCCTGTATTACACTCAGCTGTATTACATTCGAGTGTATTTTTGAAGCTTCAGTTGTGCGGTAAAAGGCCTTTTCAGCTCTGAGTCATCTTTTTAAGGTGCAGCTTGCTTTCCTCTCCACGAGAGCGCCCTCTCTTTCTTCTGTCTCTGTTTGCTTTTCTTTTCCTCTTACTAGTTTTGATCTTGATCTGTTTTATATTTTTGGTCCGAGTTACCAAAAAAGAAAAAAAAGAAAAAGAAAAAAAAAAAAAAACACAGACTACAGTCTTAAAGCAAAGAACTTCACCCCTGAGTCACCTCTCTTTAAACAGGCAGTCAGGTCACGCAGGAGACAAACACAGATTGCCGCTGTGTGTGTGGATGTTTGTGATAACATATGCACAGTAAGCTCCTATAAGGCTGACTCGTGTGCACAGAGGGCAGACTGTTCCCCACCCCTGTGCTGGAAAAGTAAATCACATAGAGAGTCCTCCTAAAAACCACTGTGCCATTCAAAGCAGAAACTAACTCTTGTCAGCAGCCATGCTAGCACATACGACCAAACACTCACCTGCATTTAAAGCCATTTCACCGCTTTAACAGATTTTTATGGAAACAGGCAGCTCAGTCGATGCATGGCTGTAAGCCATATCCTGCTGGCAGAGGAAGCAAACTCAGCAGCATCTATTGGTAGCTGGTTTAATCGAACACCTAAGTGCTATTTAAGCAGAACCCAGGCATCTTAATGTGTATTTTTTTCTATCCCAGCAGAACCATTAATTAATAATCTGCCAGTCAATTTCTCTGTTAATCACTTTATTGTTTAAAAAACAAAATTAGAGAACGAAAGGTGACATCTTTAATCCCTGTCCAGATATAAAGTGATTTGCTTTTTGCATATGACTTTTTAGCCCACTGGTTGTCATTGGGAACATTCCAGGCTTTATAGGTAGCCCTCTAAAGCCGCAGACACACTAGAGATTGTTCAGGAACTCCCTAGCAACCTGAAATCCTCATGACCTCTAGGAAAGTGCTAAATGACAGAAATTCAAAGTGGTTTCTTGAGTTTATCACTTAAAAAATGGAAAAAATTTAGAGTTTAAAGTTTAGATCCATCCTTTCTGAGTCAATTATGGTCATTTCACCTGGTTCCTGGTCACCATATCACTGCTCATCTTTTCCTGTGTGGACATCCTTTAACACTCTTTCCCTTTTGCAAAAACCTGATCACGTTAATTCACAATCTCAAGAAAATGCAGTAAATGTTGACAATTCTGAAGGAATGTGATGTCTGCAAAGACCTATTTTGCTTTTCCTTATTTTCTTATATGTATTGATACTTTTGAATGGTGACGCTCTTCCTAAAAAGTTGTTCCTATGAGCCCAAAGCTCAGGTTTCAGACAGTTTTTTTCTATTCTTTGCTCTGTCGGATGTCAGTGTGAGAATTCAGGCACATAGCTCTAAGCTAAAAGCACAGAAGCTCCACCCACCTGCCATTCAAACCTTCTGTTTGTGATGGGCAGCCAATTAGAAGAAAGACGGTTTAAAGGAAAAAACAAAGGGAGCTAAAACAGTTAATTCTGACACTGGATAAACTGAAGGGCTGAACAAAGGCCCACTACAAGATCAATGGGGATTATTTAAACTGTGAATCATGGAAAGCTACTCTAATACAATCCAAGTCTAAAATAAGGAACAATAGGTGCACAAAATTCAAACATGATCAAGTCTAACCAGCAAAATTTGACATTAAAGACGATCTAATCAATGCAGATAATAACTGTCATTCTTTCCAGATAATTTACCATCAGTGCTTTAGCGCTACATGGAGCAATTAACACATGCCTTTTTAACCGATTCTTTACAGAGGCCAGATATCAGCTATAAAAACGGCCCTGAGGATGCTTCAGTGTCCTTTTGGTGGCCGAAGGTTTAAATCTGTCTCCTTCTTGGAGCTTTGTCTAGGTAACAGAGACTGCAAAAAGCTCCTGAGAGTCACTTAAAAGAAGAGTTTACAGGTTTGAAATCATCGCACCGTCTTTGTACCACAAACGTTATTCACACTAAAGACACCAGCTGTCAAAGTAGGGGGATGGGTGACTCATCTCCCCTCCCTCTCCCTCCCTCACACACACACACACACACACACACACACACACACACACACACACACACACCACTTTTTTGCATCTCTGCCTCATATTTACAACCATCAATACGCAAAAGCAAATCAACAGCATGACCTTGAAAGTTAAAAGTGCAACACAGGCCTCTTTCTAGCAGCAGTATCATGGTGTCTTCAGGGACTATTTGGGTCTGCACAGCCACACCGAGGCTTCAGGGCCTATGAGCATCCTGGATGCTGAGGGGAAGGATGCTAAAGTGTCCAGATGCGGCGGTCTTTATGTGCATGAGCCGAGAGTACATAAAGAAGGGGCTCATACAACTGAGCCAAGAAGCTAAATCCAAAGTAATCTCTGACATTAAAATATATCGATGCAAAGGTTTGAGCTAAAGCTAAAATAACAAGGTTTAAAGCCGAAAAAGCAGAGCCTCCATGTTGGCTGGCACCGCCTTTGCATCATCCTAGCCCCCTGGCTTCCAGAGAGTAAAATGAAAAATTAAAATATGAACGTAAAAAATAATATATGTTTTTTTCTCTTTGGAGATCCAATGGCAAAATAAATCTTTTGGAAAATGTTTCGCAAGGAGGACTATGAAGGGAGGAGGTAGAGGCGAGGAAACGACTCTGCTGCATCTGTCAGCTGCACCCATTTCAGCTGTTCATCCAAGGTTACGTGTAAACACCTAAACACGAGATTTAAGCGGTTTCAACCCCGCTTTCATTCATTTGAGCCGCGGACACCGAGCCTGCACATTCCCCGAGGTGCAAAAATCAAACTTTCGGCGTTTTGTTCGTCGGGCGGAAACCTAGCTATTTTTCCTACAGGGTGAAGCCACGATTCGGACATTTATTTAGCGGACCGGCTACAAAAAGCAGGCACCTACACAAAGCTACACACTCGCGTTACCTTTGTGTACAGCTCCTCCGACGCTGCCATGACGGTCACTCGCTATGTCCTTCCTCCAATCTGGGCTGAAAGTCCGGCAGGTCTCCGCGCTGCTCGGGGCTCAGCGTGTGTTTTCATGTAGCGGGAAAGCAAAGCGTTTGTTGCCACGGAGACTCAGGGGGAAGACGTGCCTCTTATCGCCATGATAACCCAACAGGCTCCAGGCTGCCGAGGTTTCGCTGTCTCTCACTTTGCATTCTGGGTATGATGATGGATAAAATGATTCAGCCAAACGGAGGAAAACTGCTGCCGCGTGGGAAACGGCGCCTCCTAATGGTCAAGGCTTGATACTACACATAAAGGAACCCAGGAAAGGAAAAGAAACATTTCAACATAGTTAACAATTGATAATTTGCACAATGCAGAATTGCATCTCGTGGTGTATGACGTTTTGAGCACACCAGCTCTTCATCAGACAATGAAACAAAGGACAGCGCCATGTTAAATCACCTGTGATAGGTCACAAGACCAATGGCAATAATATCCAATCAGAATCACGACTTATATAGGACAGATAACTGATAAATAATCTACATGTAGTGTGTACTACCCTAGCGTGAGTCAGAAAAATCAGTGCCTAAGAAGACAAATAAGGAAACAGCAAGTGATCTCTCCACACACCTAGCAGCCAACATCGGGAAGATATACATAATATAATGGCATTGATGCAATTGGTTAGACAGATATAAAACCTACTCATGTTCAGTGTATTTATTGCATCCAGCAATGCAGGCACCTCTCTCTGAGTTTTCTTACACCTGGTGACAACGTCTCCTTAATAGTATATATTTGTGTTTACATTTTCATAATTGAATATACATATAGCAAAAACCTTAGATGACATATTCTAGTTAACTGGGTGAGTCATATATTATTTGTGTATTGTTGATGTAAAAACCCACCTAGGGACAAGGACTGGAAATTAAAAATATTTGTATCTTTGCAGCACGTCACTGTCATGGTCTGTATTGTGTCATTGTTAAATCGCATTGTCCCTATTAAATTAATTTTTATCATAATGGTGATTTTAAAAAAAACATTCTCTCTCAGTAAAATGCATTTTCTGCAGTGACTGTGATGTATAATGCTAACCACATAGGTGACTGTTGTGTCACTCACTCTGTTGATGTGACAAAACCCACTGTGCACGCCGTGTAAGGGTGAGGTGAATACTAAGTTTGATGTACAGTTGTGCTCATAAGTTTACATACCTTGGAAGAATTTGTGATTTTTGGCCATTTTTCAAAGAATATGAATTATATTACAAAAACTTTGCCCTTTTTAAATCATAATGACAACACAAACTACCCAAATGACACTGATCAAAAGTTTACATACCCTCGAAGTTTTGGCATGATAACACACACACAAGTTGACACACAGAGGTTTAAATGACTACTAAAGGTAACCCTCCTCACCTGTGATCTGTTTACTTGTAACGTGTGTGTGTATAAGTTTCTGGGCTTCAGACAGACTGCTGCATGTTTCATGTTGTGCTGCACTGATGCTGGATTCTGAGCCATGGGAAACGCAAAAGAAGATAGTTGAAATTTATAAAACAGGAGAGATATAAAAAGTGATCGCTGATGTTTTGAGGACGTGTGAGCGACATAGGCTGAAGGAACTTGGTCAGAATTGATGGCAAGATGAATACAGAAAACGCTGGAGGAAACTACTCATCAGCCCTGAAGCTACATATGGAAGACAGTTGGATGATCCAACATGACAATGATCCAAAACACAAGGCCAAGTCTACCGACCACTTTGGGGAGATCTGAAACGTGCAGTTCACGCAAGACAGGCCAAAAATTTAGAACTGGAGGCAATTTGCCAAGAAGACTGGGCAGCTTTACCATCTGAGAAAATAAAAGTGCCTCAACCACAACTACTACAAAAGTCTTACAACTGTCATTGATGTTAACGGAGGCAATACATGGTATTTAGAATAGAATAGAATAGAATAGAATAGAATAGAATAGCCCTTTATTGCCATTGTACATGTACAACAAAATTGTAGGTCCTCCACACCAACTGTGTCAGATTAAAATATAAATGGTAGACAGCAGGAATAAATAGCAAACAGGAGAAATATATATATAATCAAGATGGATATATACAAAATAAAATAAATATTTACAAAAATAAGAGAAAGGCACACATTAGAGAACAAAATGGTTGCAAAGTGCTTAGAAGTGATGTAAAGAAAAGACTTGGTCTGATTAGAGTCAGTGTGTGAAGAAGCTATTTTTGAGTTTGGAGGTGCGGGACCTGATCGACCTGCTAGGTTGGGTTGGTGTGCAGTTATGGGTGTACAGGTACTGGTGCTGGAACTAGGTTTATTATGTAGGGTTACTATGTAAACGTTTGGTAGGGTATGTAAATTTTTGATCATGAAAACCACGAACCCTCTCTTGGCTGTCTTAATATTTTACACATTTGTCCCCAGAGTTGGTACAAGGTTCAAGAAATTGATTTAAACTGATTTAAGATGATTTGATCTTTGTGACAATGTGTGTTATCCTGCTGTACACTGTGGTGTATCCACTGACATGGCCAGCAACAATGCTCAGGTAGGTTGAGACCATCTAACTGTCACATTTTAAACTCCATTAAATCACCTTTTTTTCCTCATTCCAATGCTCAGTTTGAAATTCAGCAGGCTGACTTTACCATGTCTAAATACCCAGTAGTTGAACCAGTGTATAATTCATATTCATCTTCACATGACATTGTATTGTAATTATAGTTTTATGTATTTAGCTCCTTTTTTTCCCTACCAAGTTGTTCTTGTATTCTTCACCCTATTGATGTACTCATTCTGTTGTACTTTAATGACAGCTCCGTCTCCCAGTGAGCCCAGGCTCCATTTTGTTCTGAGTCTTTGGCCCCGGTTAGGTCTCCCAAGGCAAACTAGTCCTGAGTGAGGAAATGGAAAAGAGAACAAGGGACCAGCTTACCCTGACTGGGATAGGGCTACCTGGGTCTCACCCTGGAGTCAGGAATGGGAGGGAGCTCAAGTGAGAGCACTTGGGCCTTAACCCATGGAGGCCACCTTCAGTTGCCCTTAATTAGAGGTGGTGGGCAAGGGTGGGTATCCTTGCATCACTATCGCTTGCTGTGTGCACGCTGGGAGGTTTCACCCATGGATGAGGGGATTGCTTACCTGTGCCAGTGATTGGGTTTGTGCCTATGGACTGAATGATATTTTAGAGAACCCAGCCTTCTGGGAGTGACGGGGTGCGGCTCTTGAGTGTCCTCCATTTAGTGACTTTGTCATCCTACTGGTGGACTTTAATGAGACCTGGTGGGGCGTGACTGGGAGAAACGTTCTGCCTAATGTTGTGTTATTAGACTTCTGGGCAAATAACGGTTTATCAATTATAAACACCATGTTCGAACAGAAGGGTGCCCCTAAGTACACATGGCACCAGGACACTCTGGTTGCCAGTCGAGGGTCGATTTTGTAACGGTATCATCAGATCTGCAAGTATATCTTCTGGATACTTAGGTGAAGAGAGGAACTGAGCCGTCAACTTATCACCACCTAGTGGTGAGTTGGACAAATCTGGCGTGCCTAAACATTTAGGCTCCTCTGCTTGTGTGACCAAGGTAAGCAGAAGAAAATGGATGCTTGTATATTTATTCTTATTTAAACTATTTTGTTATAGGCTGTGTTTAAATTCTGGCTCCTGGAACACGGAAATATTCTAACTTCCAGAAAATAAACTATTTAAAATCTTACTATCTAAACATTAGATTTACCATGTAAACATTAGCAATCTGAAAGCACCTTAAATACATTGTAGGTCTTTAAAGATTACACAAAAGTATTGTGCAAAACTACTTTATTTACAAAACAAAATGGCACAATGTGACAGCAGGGCAGCCATGTACATGCACAACTTGGACAGATGTCCTAGCTTTGATTTTTCACACCACAAGTAAATTGCATCTGGCCAGTAAAACCCCCTGGAAAAGCACTATGCAGGGCTAAGGATAATTAAAGATAAAACTACTTTAAGTCATGATTACACAAGATTATTTCCCCAAAACTTACACTATTTGTTCCTTGTTTTTGTCCACCAATGTATACAGCATAAAGACTGGTCCCTCTGAAGGATTTTACCCTTCAGGTCCTGTATCCCCTCTAACCCGTTAAAACCTGATTCATTCATGATGACTTCATCCTTAGGAGAGGACTGTGTCGGCATATAAAATGGAGCAGCACACAGTGTAAACTTAAAAACACTGCATTTTGCTCTTGTAAGAAGATCTCCTATTTCCGACACTTCTTGAAAGAACTACCTGCTACCAGCATTTGAGCCGCACCCAAGCCTTTTAGAATCTCTTTTAAACATCTGCTCAGTGCACCTTGATGAATAAAAATGCAGTATGCGAAGCTTCACCTTCGGGAACCCAGCATCACACATGCAGTTCAAAGTGACACCCTGGCCTTCACTGCAAGGTCCTTTAATGCAGACACAATCATAGTGTTAATAAAACTGAACTTGGCCTCTGAATTACTATATTCAATCATTCTAGCATATTGACAGCATAATTTAGAGTAAGGTCATACAGTGAATAATACAAATCTGATGTAAAACATTCTGCCCCTGTGCCAGACAAATATATATATCAGATACATACACACACACACAATCATAATCTCCAGACTGAACACCACACTAAATCACCCCCGTGCCCAAACCTCACAAGATGCAAGCTTCTGCTACTCGCCCCTCTCTTCAGCTCGTAAACAGTCATATCTGTTGTCCATCCATTGTTCAGAGGCATCACAGACTGTTTCTTCAGTGTACATGGACAAACATGGAGGTAAAGACAAGACATGAAGGAAAAGTAGGAGGACAATAACAGAGGAAAGGATGTGGTGGCAGTAGAGAAAAAGCCAAAGGGTGGGTTGAAACAAAAAAAAAAAAACAACATAAAAAAAAAAAAAAAGGATTTGACATGGTGGACCTGGAGGTGTGGAATCCAGTTGGGTGGGGCCCAGGCCAGTGTGGAGAGGGTGGAGTGATAAAGTGAGACATAGGAGAGGTAATATTAAATCTCTGAGACTTAAGTGGAGAGGGTTAGGGGCTGGGAGGTGCTGACGGGGCCATCTGAGGCTGCGTGTACATCAGCCTGCCAGTTTACTGGCCACAAGAGAGGGTTTCCTCTGGGGCAGGTCCTGGGGGGTGGGGATGTGGTCCCCTGTGATCTCGGTCTTCTCTGGTGCAGCTGTTGGCAGCTGTTTGTTCTTTATCTTCGCTTTTGCCATGTTGTAGTCACCAGAGTCAAAGTACTTTTGCTGCAGAAAAACAGAAGATTCAAATTAAGCAAAAGTGGCACCAATGAAAACAGACACCAATATAAAAATGTCTCATTTTTTAAACATCAGAGTAAATCCCACAAACCGTGATCTTGATCAAAAAGGTATACTCCTGAGATTTTATGAAGGAATTTGAATCAGGTCTGTCTTTTTTCTTATTGTCAACTGGTGGAGGCAACCCCCCCACCCCAAAAAAACTTAAATTAAAGAGCCAAACACTCAATGTAGATTTGAAAAAAGTGATAAAGGGTATTTATTTTAGTGGTCTACAGATAAAAAAATAAATAAAATAAGAAAATACCAACAATATCACTTTGTGTCACCATCTTTCTGGCCTCTAGGGCCAAATGGTAAACACAGGCTGTGTTTCTGTGGTCTCTCAGGGCATTACACAGGAAATACAAACGCCAAACTGCCAAGAAAAACTTTCCTCAAAGAGGACAATACAAACACTGAAAGAAAAAAAAACCCACTATAAGAAATACACACAGTATAACACTAGAACAGATACACTCAGTAACAATCTTCATCAGCAAATTAAACGTGAAAACTAGGAAAAGAAAAAACTAATTTTAGGCAAGTGTCTTGATGCATGCTCAATCATCGGGGTAAGGAAATTCCAAAAAGTTGATTCTGTTCATCTGGACATAGCGCTTTCAGCGGGAGAAAAGTTTCATCACTCATCCAAGTGACTTCTTCAGTTTCAGCTGACTGCAGGTTTCCCCACCCTTATAATGACTTCTGCACAATGACTGAAACTAGCATCACTTGCAAACAATAATTTTAGGGAACATCAATTCTTCAAAAAGAAATTACTGCAGCAGGTAATTTCTTGTGAAAAGTACAAGAAAAAAAATTGTTAATTCCAAGAAAATTCATCTTGGTTAGTGCATTATTATCAAAACAAACACGATTACTAAAATGTTCTAAAAGAGAATGGAAAATTTCCTGGAAGCTGACCACTCAGGTTAAATCATGCTGTGACATATTATTAATCCCTTCAGCAGATATTAGACTGTCTTCCACTGACAGGTGATTACTTTTAAAAAGTCAACTAATTATTAGGATACCAATCACAAGTTATTTAAACCTAAACCCATTTTTGATTCTCTGCTGTCCCAGATTTTACAACATGACTGTCATGATCCTGAGTCCATGACTCAGTGATTTTGTGTTTGGTGTATTTATTGTTTTTATTTGTGGGCTGTTTTGGGATGGTTTGTGTTTTGGGATTTTAGATACTGGGTTTCTGGGTTTGTGCTCCCTCTGTTGGTCCCTGGTGTTAGTGTTCCCCTGTCTGGTCAGGTTAATCAGGTCCAGCTGTGTCTCCCACCTGTGTGTGATTTCCCAGTGTCCCTCTGTGTATTTCCCTCAGTTTCTCGTCGCGTCGTCTGTGTTCATCCTCTGTGTCACCCTGCGTGCTCTCCCTGCTGTCCTCCCTTCATGTTCAGGTTTGCTGCTCTTTGATTTAGTTTCTCCCAGTTTAGTTCATCCTTAGTTCTGTTTTGCCATCTCCACTTTATGTTTGGTATTCTTAATAAATCACCCTCACATCAGAATAAGTACTGCATTTGAGTCCTCCTTTCCTCACATCACATGGCCGCTGCCCCGAGCCGTGACAATGACAGAAGCAGAAAATCCTTAAATTTCATCTACAATCAAAGTCGATTTTACCACAAGTGAACTGTTTTCTACAGAAGACAATTCTGGAAATGTACTTGCTTTACAAGTTAAAAAAAAAAAAAAAAAAATAAAACAAAAAACCCCAAATATGTGTCAGTTTCTCAGTGGGACATTTCTTTCTTTCCTTATAAACTGGGCTGGACATATTTCTCTATTAACTATGTTCAACACCAATCACTTGCTAGTCAGGACCGTGTAGTGCACCTATATAAAATAGCAAAAGTTTCAAGGACTATCCTTAAGTGAACCCTTTATGTTTTGAAGACAAACACAAGAGATTACTCACCCCTTTCTGAAGGCGTTTCCGGAGTAAATCCGACCCTCCGGGTTTATTTCCCAAATTTGGATATCTTGCTTTCAGTTTAGCCTCCTCTGCCTTCTCGGGGCTGATTGTCTTTTCCTGAACCTCCTGTAAACAAACAGAAGCATAAGATTGGATTAATCAGCTCTCGGTCAGCTGGTAGCTCCAGTCAGCACCACACTTACACAGACGTTTAAGCCCGTAAAACTATGAATAAAACATATCTAATGACGTTTGAAGGCTGCTTATTGAACAACTTTACTGAATACGTTGGTGGCAAAGGGTGGTCCTCCATGGAAAAGCTTTTAAATTCAGCGCTCCCGCATATTAACGTCAAGCTAGACAGAAGCATTAGGAAGCGTTAGCATATCCTACTAGCCATTAACGTGTAGGTGTAGGTTGGACCACCGGTTGGGATTCTCGTTGCTTTAAAAAAAAAAGTACGCTACCAATACCTAGGCTGGCAAGACAGTTAATTAGACAGGCCGTGATTTAGCACTTCTAGTTTAATTAGAACTGTCACTGTGCTGAATAAGCTAAGCTAATTTTTTAGCAGCTAAGCTAATAGATGCTTTGAATGTCACGTCAGCTAACATCAAAACACTTCCAGCTGAAAGACAAAGCGCGAATTACTACGTAATAGAAGATCATTAGGATACCCGACGAACAATATTAATCTACCTGGGTCTCGGTAGCTAGTTAGGATTTATATGTCAACAATGAAATAGAGGAAGAGGAGAAGCTAAGCTACAGTGTTAGGGTTACCACGAAGCAACCGTCCCCGGGGCTCGTGAGGAAAAGCCCGCGTTTACCTTCTCTTCCACCGGCGTCTCCTCAGCTGTCTGAGTCTCTTCGTTATCCCCCGACATCTTTAAACAGTCGTGATTTTTGTCAGGAGACCGCTCACCAGCCGAACAAGTGTTCCACAAATCCCCCGCTCGCGTGTTGCTCGCCCGATTCGACTCTGACTCACCGAACCCACCCGAGAGCTGCCGAGCGCTCACTCCCGCACAAAATACTACGTCACATGCGGAGACACCACGCGCGCTCCCGCCGTGCACACGCACCGGGTATGGAGTTCAGATTTAGGTTGCATAATGACACAAAGATCAGCTGCTGGGTCCATGTGCTGTGTCACAAATCCAGATCTCAGACAATAATCCGCTGATCTGGAGGATGGAGAGCCCGGCACCGCTTAATGCTGGACGATTTATTTTCAGTTTCCTCAGGACATCTCATTGCACAAAACCAAGAAGAATACAGCAATACAAAATAAAGTGTTTTCTTTTTATACCTACCCCACAGAGTAATTTGTTTTCCTTCTGATTAAAAAAAAGCCAAATATGAGCACGTGCAGTGTAAACGATGAATGTTTCAGAACCCATTTGTCATTTTTAAGAAATTTATTGACATGTTTAATGAACCAGTTTGAAATGATTTGAACTTTTGTGACATGATGTGTTATGCTGCTGGAAGCCGCCATCAGAATATGGGTACACTAGCCATAAAGGGATGACATGATCAGCAACAATCCACACATTGGATGTGGGATTTAGCTCAGATCATGCTAAGGGCCCCCACAGTGTGCCAAGAAACAAGTTTAAACTAGTGTACTTAAACAAGTGTACTTGCATTACTTCTTAAACCGTTTTACTTAAAATCAATATTCACACTACCCCTTCCAAAGGATCTTATTGTATCAAAAGTAAAACTTTTCTAGTCATGTCCAATCATTGTATTGACAACAAAGAGGATCCTTCAAGCTGTAAACGACCGGTCATTTGTTATGATACCTCAGATTCCAGAAATCTATCATTTAAAGACAAAATACCTGGAAATACCTTGCATGGTGGATCCGGTGGTTATGTAAGCTGGAAGTCATGTCAAGTCATTCTTTCAACAAGTTAATAAAAAGATTTTGGTTCAATCCGTTTATTATTTGGCTCTATATCACTTGGGTATATAGAAGAACTTCCATCCACTTGATGTTCTCTCTTAACATCAAGTTTTCACAGATGCCATTCACAATCACCTCTTTCCTCTTTCTCAGACACACACTGAAGGAAAACAGACCACAAGCCCAGATCCTGACAGTGCCCAACAGGTGTGTGTCAGATACAATACAACCCCCCAGTTTCTTAATAGAAAATATGGAAAAATATGGAATTTTCAAAATAAAGTCCTCCAACATAGGAAACTATTCAGTTGGTTTGATTTTCAAAATAAAAGCTCTGGAACAGTAAAAAAATTTGAACAGGATTCTCTAAAATTTAACCTTTCCAGAAAAGAAAAAGTTAGTTTTCAGAAATGTAAAATTTTCAAAGTAAAACACCCCAGTTATTTAGTTTACAAAATTGGTTACGTTTAGCTTTCATATTCTCAGTTTTACAAATTAATAGACTAGTATTTCTTTATTTTTTTAACCATATAAATATTGTTTCATCCTTTTTCTTAGCCAACCAATTTTCATGTATGTTAGTAGCAACAACCCCACTAGGAATTTCCCAAAACATGCACAGTCTAGTTGTTTATAAAATGATTAAAAAAAAAATAACTGAAATATATGAAATGCATTTGGAGTGTATGGTAACAAAAACTCATTGTTTTGAGCTGGGGAAAAAAACAAAACAAAACAAATTTCTGTAATTGCATAAAGCAATTTAACTTATGTTTAAACTTCCAGTTACACCTCAGATATACTGTTTTTACTCTTATTGTGATTAAAATGTTTCATGTGGATATACTTTTAATGATTACAGCCTAATATACAAGGAATGCTTGTGACTCATCCCAAAGAGTGCGCTATGCTGTCCGTGTTTGAAAAACATCAACAATGTACTAAAAACAAGGGCTGTCAGTAACAGATCTCAACACATGTATTTATAGTGTTGTTTTGCACCAGGATGAGTCAGTGACTACTGGCCAATGTTTAAAATAAAAAAAAATGTGTGGGGGTGTGACAGCTGAAAATCAGCTATCACACCCCACACATCATTCTTGCCATTCCCACATTCTCTTATGCACCTTTTGTCTTTCATTTAGCAGAAAACCAGTTACTGTTTGCACATAAAGCCGGAGGTGAGCATCGAGACACATCAAAAGGCAGAACAGGAAACATGGTGTGAGAATTAAAACCACAAAGAGACACAGCAGATTCCAGATTGCTTTAGAAGATATATAGATATATTTTTTTTAGATTTGAATATTAATGTCAAAAATACATACTATGATATACAGTTTGCACTACATCATCTTAGCATGGCAGACATCACAAGTAATAACTGAAATATTTAAATATTAAATAAACTGATGGTAAGTAAACTGAAAGTGAATGTGTAAACACTAAACTAAGGTTATTCTTTCTATTGCAACACTTCCAATAAAGTGGTTTTGTAACAGTACAAAAGTATTAGAATATTTCTATTTTCTGTTTCATTTCCAGTTATATTGAGAAAAAAAATCCACAGTGCACTTCTGATGTTCTGCTGTGATGCTTTCACGTGAGTCTATCTTGATTGCTTGTTCAACTGTTTTTTTTTTTCTTTCAGTGGTCCATGGTATATGTTGCACCGTGGTTTGCCATAGGGTTCTTCATCTATATGCACAACCTCTGCTCCAAGCTCAGGAATCAGAGAGAAAACTGAGTTCACTTTCAGCTGAGTCAATCTAATCTTCAAAAATTTAAAATCGGAATTGTTTATTATTAAAAGGCCATCACATTCAATTAGAAACAAATTATTTCTTATTTCACACTCAATAGGTCCAATTAACATTTCGATTTAACGCCTCGACTCTTTTCAAATCAATTTTTTGTCTAACTTTTTGTGTGTCTACTCTCCTGCAAGACGCTGGAGGGGATACACACAACAGCAAGTAAGTGTATTACCCATAAAATCTGTTAAAAACATCTTGACCAGGAGTACAACATCAGAAATACATCCTAAAACTGAAACTTTTGACTCAACCTCTCTGTTCCAAAGCTGTAAGCTTAACAGTAACCAAGCTTTTATTTCTGATGAGTCTCCTAGGATCTCAGCTTGCTGCCCCCTTTGCCAGTTTTGGATGACAGGGGATGAAACATAAGTTTGTGGAGACAGACCACGAGAGGCTTTTGACTCTGGTCCTTAAACCTCGTCTCTTTTCAAATGGACTAACGGTCTGAGTCTGTCGCTGGCATCAAGTTGTGACTATGTTTCAGTAGTCGCCTGCCGGGTGGAGGAGGGAGGGCTTCAGGCCTCAGCAGCGGGAAGAGTACGGCGGGTCAACAGGGGACTCTGTGAAGGACTGGAGCTCGTAGGCAGCACCGCTGTCCACCTCCATGGACTTCCTGGAAAACAGCAGACGGATGTCCCTATGGAGGTAGATCTTCCCAGACTTAGAGCTCTGGAACCTGGTGGAGGTTGGGAGAGGGGGAAAAGCATGAAATGACAGGTCAAAAGCATGAAAATGGGAGTATAAACATGGGTGCTGCTGGATATGCTCCACTTTGAGTGTTCAGACAAAAATAACAGCCATCTCACCTCAGGTGAATGAGGTAGCGCAAGGTTCGTCCCTGGCCCAGGGCGAGGGGTTTCCTGCTGGTCTGATTGTTTGTGTCACGACGGACGGGAACAGAGAAGGTCCTCTGGCGTAAGAAGGTCTGGTTTCCAGCTGGCATGGCTCGTAGGTCGTACATCACAACAAACATCTTTACCACTGTCTTATTAGGGTTGAATAAGGTCTGAGGGGTTTAACCGGAGAGCAGGGCAGGGTTAAAACCATTTTAAAGTCAGGCTTTGTGATAAGTTTTAACACTGTTTTTCATTTAACTATAGCAAATATTTTTTACACTTTACAGGCTGTGATCAGGATACATAATATGACTATTCCTCTATACCTACAATTCCAACAATGTAATCAGAGTATTAAGGAGAAAAGAACTTTCTGCATTATAAATGAAACAAAACCACCTTGAACAGGTCCCTGCATGTTTAATGATGCAGTTTCCTCTACATCCACAAGGAGTCTCCATTCACTTTTGTTACTTACTGTAATCTTCTCTTTGTTCTCAGCCACGCTGTGATGTAGCTATATTTTGAAAACATGTCTACTGTCAACTGTGAAAGAAAATCCTCACCACTTGAATGGTTCCTGATGGAGGTACACGATAGCCCCTTTTTCCCAGGGACTCCAGGTTTATCACACCCTGCCAGAAAACACATGACAATCAAAAACAGGCAAACAGAAGTAACACACATGAGCTAATATGGTTTTATCTCTAGGCTTAGGGGGCTATATTATTACTTTATAGAAAAAGAAATTTTACCATATATGGTGAGGGAGCGTTGTCATCAGAGACACTATAGAATGACACATCTACAGGTAAGGTAAGGTGACTGGGGCAGAAGGATCCGCTGGCGCCAACCTCTGCTGTGAAACCCTCCACTGTCCCTAAAGGCTCCAGGCGGTAGTTCAGCACACACTCCTAATGGGACACAAGTTCAGCTTTAAAAATGTCACTCTTACTTTTCTACAGCTTGACACAGTTTTGGTTTTCACTTGAAAGTTTTAAAATCAGGACTTGTTAGACCATGTTTCACAGCTATGTTTTCATTTTTGTTTAAAAAACAATACAACCTGCGGTATGGTGGTTGCTCAAGGTTAAATCCCTTTGAGAATGTGACAGTTTAGGGATACAAAAAGGAGAAGCGGACTTGAGCTAATGTCAAAAACGATGGCTGAAGAGAACAGATGATTCTGTGTTTGTGTGCTATACCTCAAAGTTTCCCAGCAGGCTGAGACTGGCAGGTGGAGCACTAGCACTGAACAGCTGCTGTGACTCATCCGTGTACCCATCTCTCTTTAGACACACCCTGTAGTAAAAAAACACATGCTGGATCAACACGTTTTTAAATGCGTTATGTAAGAGCGCCTAAAGGTGTTTACATGGCACACATTTCTAGTGTGCCTTAATAGATATGTGTCTCAGGTGAGCTAAAATTGTCTCAAACTGGCTTCCATCTGTTTATAAACACGAGCGGCAACTTGAAATGTTGGTTACTCTGAAATCCTAATTCACTAGAAGCGCAAAAAAAGTGTTCAGGCCCACAGGTCACAACATAGAAACTTTACATAATGACTCTTTCCATCAACCATATGTTTTTTGGTGAAATATAAACAAATAATATCATATAGTGCCTTTTACCAACCAGAGCAAAACAGCTCTTTTAAGCAGCTAAAATGACCTTTCACCCCCGAATACCAAACTCTTCAAACATCTGCTGTACAAAAAAGCAGCACTGAGCTTCCACCCACATTTGCTATGTGTAGGCAGAGCCATGAATCTCTGTGTATATAAAACCAGTTCAGTGCTGTCTGCCATTTTGAGCTGCGTGTGTGCATTTCTAGATGCAGTCACAGTACAGCAGAGCTTCAGCAGGTGGCACTGTGAGAGGAAAAGTCAGCAGAATGGGACTGACCCAGCTTTAGCCCTCTGTGAAGCTGCTATGGTCTCATCTTTTCTCACACAGCCTGATTTATGCAACTGTTTATCTGAGGCTTTTGTATCCAAGGGTTCAGGTGTGATATGATCTGAATCTTCTAACATATATATATATATATATATCCTTTACACTATAAGCTGTATAATAAAACAAAATACCTCTATCTTCAAGTTTTTCTTGATATTTGTTACATATAGTAAAAGCCGTGAGCCTGCAAACTGAGCGAAACATGTAGGTTTTAAAAATCATGATGAAAAGTATGAGTAACTAGATCCAGATGGTACTGTAATCATCAGATAATGTGGGAGGTAACTGTAAGACAAAAGACTGCATTGTAACTAGTCAAAGCGCCCAAACTTATTTTCTTGTACAAAATGAGTTGGAAACTAGTAACTATAGTAACACAGATCCCAGGTGAGAAAATGTATACCTTTTCCCAGAGGCCCAAGGCAAACCCTTACAGCCAGCCACAGAGGTGTCCAGGTCAAAGTATCCTGTTTGACTTTTCCTCTGAGGAACCTGTAGCAGACACACAGGACACCATCAGCACATATTTTTATTTATTTATATTTTTATAGAGAGAGTGTCATGACCTGCATGTGCCAGCTTGTTGCTGGTGAGACTTAAACGTGTGTGTGTGTGTGTGTGTGTGTGTGTGTGTGTACAGTATGTGTGAAAGTGATCAGAAGACAGGAAACTGTGATGATGAAACTTGATGAGTCATATAGCTTACGTATCGCCATGTGTGCACATCAACGCTGAAAAACTACTCAGTAGCCCAGCAGCCAAAAAAAAAAAAAAAAAAAAAAAAAAAAAAAAGCTATCCTAATCATCAAGATTTAAAGTACTGTAGTATATTCATTGGTGAAGCACTGTGAGTAATGCTTCAACATGAGGTGGTGAGTATGGTGTTATGACAAAGACTTGCATGGACTCTGACAGTGACTATTAAAGCATAGCTAAAACATTAGGTAAGAATGCATCTGACTCAAGTGTCTTTTCCGCAGATGTTCAATTTTGAAGCTGAGAACCGTTTCAGTTAGAAGACATGAAGCTACTGTACATGAGTGTGTGTGTTTGTGTGTTTCTTACAGGGCTGGAGAGCAGAGGCAGGCCAGTGCAGGGGTGGAAGGCCTTGGTTGCTGTAGCGTCTAATGAGTGGCGATTCTGTTTCTTCCAGCTGTTGCAGGGACGCAGAGGGGAGGGACTCTGAGCACGCTGGGAGTAGAGAGAGAATACATTAAAAAAAAAACTTGCAAGTGGACAAGTGAACTTACATCATCTTCCTACCCCAGCTGAACTTAGAATAAAGCATGTTATTTTGTTACCTTGTATCTGTCTTACATATAAAACAGTGATTAGAACAGTTGTGACACATTATTGCTGACTAAAAAGGGTATCACACACAAACTGGACAATGCTTATTAGAGAAAGAATTGCCTTACAAGAACAGTAGAAGGTGGACTCATATCTAGACTTGATGTGCTGGAGCATCCAGAATCTGAGGGTGCCTGGTTCTCATCCTGGAGGGTCTGGCCCTGGGCAGGTTTGCAGTTTTGCGTCTGCATTTGCATCTGGGATTGAGGTTGAGGCTTGCTGTGGTCGTGGCTTCTGTTACAGTTCATGTTTGGGGTGGCGTCGTCGCAAGTCCAGTTCGAAATCTGGGCTTGCCAGGAGCGGTTTTCGATGAGAGGGGAGGCAGGGGGGGATTCATGGCTGCTGGGTGTCCTGACTCTGAGCTTTTCCTTTGGGGGAGTTCGTAAACGCTGACCAGCCTGTGCGTGGGACTGGCCTCTGAATGAGGGTTCTTCAAGTGTAGACTGAGCACCATTTTGGGCCCGGGGAGAATGGCATTCGGCACCCCGATCAACTCGGGGCTTGTCTGTGCAAACAGGCGTGTGTGTGGCAGCGGTGTGCGTGCTGCCTCTGTGAGGTTCGTGGCTAGGTATGTGGCCGTTGGTGTAGCCGTTGGTGGCAGTGTGTGGGGCATGTGGGATGTGTGTGGTGTGCGAGTATGTGCGGACTGTGTGTGTCACTGTTGTTGTGTGAGTATGGTGCAGAGGACTGCCACTTCTGCTGTGCCGGGGGGACAAAGAGGGGATAGACAGTCTCTCCTGGATGAGCCTAGTAATGTCTTGAACTGCTTGGGCAATCAGAGAGCTGTCTGTATCCCTCTCCCTGTCTTTCTCCTTCTCTCTGTCTGTCTCCTTCTCCCCATTCCTCTCCTCTTCTCTGTCTTTTGTCTCAGTCATTTTTAGCCTCCTGCAGGCTGCAGGTTTAGGGGAGGAGCTTTCCCATTTCCCGAAAGAAGTGTCAGTCACAGGTGTGTTAAATGGGGTGGGCCACACATGTCCCACAGACTCATAGGGCGGTACCTCAGGCTCTTTGGTCTTACTGGCAGTTATATCATCATGGTTACTGCCCCACATGGCTTTGGGAGGGTTGTCAGAAGCAAAAAGGCCAGGAGGGAGTGGGGGTGCTGTGGGGTCACAAAAGTTGAGCCTCTGTGCAATGCGGGCAATAACTTCCTGTCTCTCCTGCAGCAGGGAACCAATCAGTGGGTTTGTCTCAGGTGCAGCAGGCCTCGGGGAGGGGCAGCGGGCTGGCTCGGCCATGGAAAAATTCTTAAAAGCTCTCAGAGGCTCAGGGAGTGCACTCTTTGACCTCTCGTTGTTGGTGTTGGTACAAGAACCATAGTCTTCTACCTGTGTGGGTTCAGATGAACCATTGAGAGCTGAGTACAGCCACTTCCCTGCTTTACTTGTAGGAAGTGGGGAGGGGGAGTGGGAGCGGGATGGTGTGGGGGAGTGAGAGGGCCTGTGGAAGAGTGGGGAGCCCTGACGTTGGGGGGCGTTGCCCTGTGGGAGCTCTCCATTCTGATACAAGTGATTTTCACCAGGCTCTTGGCTCTTCTTGCTGTATGGATGTGGCACAGATGTGTGAGGAAGGCTGTTAATGGGGATGTTGTTGATGGGGAGATTGGGAATGGGTAAGCCGTTGAGGAGAAGGCTGGACATTGAGTTGGAGCTCTTGCTGTACGTATTAGAGTTGTTGAGAAGGTTGTCCTTACTGGGGTCCTGGTTATTTTTGAGGGTGGGCAGGCCACCATGGCTGTTAAGGTTTGGGTTGAGGCTGGGAGTCTTACTGTAAAGCGGAGGAAGGCCGGTATGGATGCTGCAGGCTAGGGTGGGATAGGTGGGCTGTCTGGGGAGCGACTGGACACGGACCTGCAGTGCAACACTCTGGGAAACATTGGGGACTGGGAATATGTGCTCTGAGGGTGGTTGGGAAAACTGCCACACCAACTCTTCATCAGCAGCACTGATCCTATTGGATGGAGAAATCCTGATTCAATAAACAGGGTCCCGTTAACTGTTAAGTTTAAAAGAACGTAAGAACTATCTGAGCTGTAATGACATTTTAGCTGTGCACACAAACCTTACATATGTGTATATTAATGTGCAACTAACATAACTTTAGCTTTAGTGTGGAACTAGCACTAGTGTGGAAGCTTGACTGAACAGTCTTCAGCCCATCACTGTTAAAGTCTTCAGTGAGTGTTACATCTGACCTGTACAGGATGTTTCTGGGGACGATGCCATGTGAGGCACTGAGCCAGGCGCTGAGCTGGGAGAAGAAGACGTAAGAACGAACAGCTAACAGCAGGGTCTTCTCCTCAATGAAACGGTCGCCGCTTCTAGAAAAAAAAGAAAAAAGAAAAAAAAATGGTGTAAGTGTGCCAGTATGTCAGGTTAATGAGAAAAAGATGTGTATTTTTTTAATCTTTCACAGTGTTCCTCGTTCCTACACATGTGAGTAGGAAAGTAGGCCAATATGTCAGACTAATTAACTCCCTGAGTACCACACCAATTATATACATTTTTATTTATGCTCACATTTTGTTTGTTGTTTGTTTATAGATTTTTGTCCACTGCTTTATTTTCTATTTCTTTTAAAGCTTTTAACTGTGCTTTGTTTTTCTCTCTTTTTTTTTTTTTTTACTAAAGATTTTTCCAAATAGTTTTTGGTGAAGGTTTTCCTTGTTCCTCAAATATATAAAATAAAATGCAGTTTTTATGCAGCATTTGTGTGTTGAAACACATGATGTCATACTAAGACGACTGTTATGGCCCATGTTTGGTCCATGTGCAACAGGTCTGCTGGTAAACAAGCACATGTTCATGATACTTAAAGACCCAACATACCATGTACATCCTTTCAAGTTTAGCAGCTGCAGTGACCCTTACAGACGTGTCTGCATCTGTGAGTATGTTGATGTCCATTTGGCTCAACGCGAGGCTCTGTCCCATCAAGTTAAAAAAAGTTTGTAACAAGCTTATTGACATCATTTCCCTATCATTAAGGCATGAATAGCTCTGACAGTAATTATAATAATTTTGAATTCCATTAAATCAAGTGCTTTTTCAGCTAGTCTCAACAAGATCAAACAGGGCTGAGAGCCAGTTATGTTTGTGTTGCTTTTCTTCTTTAAAAAAATCTGACTATTCTAGTAGCCTGAGCAAATAGTTTCTTGAACACTTTCAAGTCTATTTTTTTTAGAAAAATCTGCCTGCACAACAAATTCTTTGTGCTTAATATGATTCTTCATCAGTAAAACCGAACGTTAAAGTAAGCAGAGCGATAATGTTTCTTGTATGGTAAAAGAGGACAGTGTACGTTACGAAAAATAACATAATAGACATTTTCTTGCATTCCCCATCTTTAAAATGGTGTGTGTGTGTGTGTGTGTGTGTGTGTGTGTGTGTGTGTGTGTGTGTGTGTGTCATACTGTCTAGGAACAGCCTGCAAGGTCCATCTCTCCAACAGCAGAGCATCTTGTTTGATGACCGGGTCACTGATGAGATCACTTGGGGGGCACTCATCGCCATAGCAACAGTCTGGAAGGAGCATGACCTCGATCATAATGGGTATGTTGTTCCTCCAAAGTAGGATCACCTCAGAACGGGTACGCCTCGCCTGCCGACACTAGGCACACACACATCCATGGACAAAGGTGAGCGGTTAGTGTTCATTAGTGAATGTCAACACCAAAGTTAGGGGCACAGCAGGTAGAGAGTAAATATTGCTATTAACCTCTGAGTTTAAAAAAAAAAAAAAAAAATAATTATATTTTTATCCTGCATGGCAGTCCTAGTGACAGAGGGATATACTATAGACTCAATTTATTAGCTATACTTTGCAAAAATTAAAGCAGCCTAGCATAGCGGTTCGTTACAAAGTTACAACTCTGTTGCCAAACTAGAAATAAAAATTTATTACAGAGCTGCATTATCTTTACTAATGTATTAGTACAGTGTGTATACCATCAAATCAGAGCAGTTTAGGTACCACTCATCCTGAAACATCCTGTTAACATGTTACACTTCATTCTGAATATTTAATTTTTCATGATCGCAGTTTTCTTTTGCTTTTTTTGCCCGAGGGCTGTTACGTAGTCTTACGTAATACGTTACTTTTCAACTGTCAGGAGTTAACAACATACAAAAACAACTGAATGTGTTTAAATATTATTTTTGGGGGTTTTATAAATGCACAACTAAAACAATAAACTCAGCTGACACTTAATTCTTTTTTTCTTTCTTTTTTTTTCTTTTTTTTTTTAACCTGTCCCGTTTGGTTCTTTTGCCATCAGAATTATTGTCTAAAGGCGAAGAAAGATGCCCAACGGATTTACTTTACCAAATTGACCATCCCAGCCTTGCCGTAATGGTCCATTTGATTCACCTTTTATTGTTTATTTTATTTTCACTTGCTGAATACGGGACAGACTTAACTGGGGGAAAGAAAAACAGCGGGGAAGAGGGACGGGGAAAAAGGCCAAAAAAACACTTAATTCTTAACAGGTCACCTGTTATGCTTTGAAATTATGTATATATCTTTTTATTGTTTGTGTTTTTGAATGAAGTCAGCATACCGCATTGTTTACATTATTGGGTGCTCCCCTGTCATTGGGCTTAAACCCACAACACTGCAAAAAACATTATTTATTTATGTTTTAAACAAAACCTTTGAGACAGCAGACTCAGTTCCCGCACATCTCCACTTTCCAATTTATCTTTGTTTTGTTTGTCTGTCTTTGGTTATTATGTTGAGATGTTAAAACCATAAGAATACTGCGCAACTAATGGATACGACAATCTATACCTGAAGCACTGCCGCAAAACGTCAGCTGTGGATTGGTATGACAAA
This sequence comes from Oreochromis niloticus, assembly GCF_001858045.2. Classification (NCBI taxonomy): domain Eukaryota; kingdom Metazoa; phylum Chordata; class Actinopteri; order Cichliformes; family Cichlidae; genus Oreochromis; species Oreochromis niloticus. Next base: position 28,665,038 of record NC_031965.2, read on the forward strand.
ATTTAAAAGGAATTCAGGGCAGTACACCAGGTAAACTGGATGAACTGGTATATCGCCCAGCTTCAGGAAAGTCAACTTTTAGTTTACATAACAAAGACTGCATGAGTAACTGTGTACATTGACAATGCTTAAAGCAAGGAAAAATTCTGTGCCTGAAGGGGGACTGGAAGGTCATCCCACAGAAGGTTATCAGTGTTTTGTACCTTTTACACGTAAATTCCTGATAAAATTTTTATCAAAGTGATTGATGGTGTAAATCTACATGTTGTTAAAATTGAGGTGGATCTATCATTTGGCTACACGTAACATGGAGATTGGCTCTGTAGCAACCTGTTAACCATTTCAGAAAGGCAAGAACGCAATATAATTGCATTAAATGTGATCCCATTATCTTTACATGTAAGGTTGATCCAAACTGCAGATAAATGCATTAAGTCACGCTCTACTCACTCAGAAACATTAAATTATAATGTATATTTTTTTAGACCTTAAAAAAAATATTTAACACAGATTTTCTACTTGGAATTTTATATCTTAGGTCAAGCTTTTTAACCAGTTGTTTAAAGCAATGCTCTTCTACCGTGTAACCACAGCACTAATTTCCATCCATCCTTTGCATTTCCGGTCAGATGGACTAACTCCCGTGTGCTGCAGCTCTCGGTGGAGTCACTTGTTTACATTTGGGTGGCATATCACCAGTTGTACTTAATGGTTTGTTGTTCCAAGCTTAGTGGGAACAGTTTTCTTGTACATTTTGCAAAGCACTGCGGTTGGTTGAAGTAGTTCTCTTTTTAGGTACTAAATCATCATCTGAGGGTGATGCACAGCTCTCAGACATGCCTGGGCTTGTCTGATAATTGTGTCCATAGCATGACTTTAGCAATAATATCTCCACATGGGACTTTTAATCATGTAAAAATCTATAGCGCTATCATTGCAGGTGATATGAGATGGAACAGCCCTCGAGGCCACATAACTACCACTAACTGCTGACCCACAGCGCACCAAAGTAGCCCTATTTTACGAATACAAAATATAGGGCTCCTTTCAATATGTACATGCAGCCATATTCTTAATGTGGAACAGTTTAAAAAACACAAGCCTATAAATGTAGGGCACAGTACCAGATAACTTTATGCCTTGCATGGACGTATGAAATAAATCTTACCTGGGGTAGTTTGTCGCTGCATTCATGCTTGTGAAGAGGAGGCATGGCTGACTGGGCTGGCGGACAATGTAGCCCCTCAGTCCTGCCTTTCACAGAATACTCTGGTGTCCTTCCCTCTGTGATGAGTAAGGTCAGGAACACCAGGAACTCCTCCGCATCGTACTCAAAAAACTCCTCTGTTGCATCTGGACAAGACAAAGAAACAAAGGGTCAGCAGTAGCTATATGACCAGTGCACATTCAAACAAACAAATAAAAAAAACAAACAAACAACAACAAAAAAAAAAAGGGATCAGCTGGAAAAAAGTATCAATTAAAAAAAACAAAAACAAAATGAAATGTACCCACGCCAGAAAGCCACCTGTTCTGCCTGTTCAGTGTTGCATGCTTGAAAATGGCCATTTAACTTGGGCTGGAAAGACTTGTTTAGAGAAGGGGTGTGGGGGAATGCAGTGAATGACAAGTTTTCCAGTTTGGCCACTTCAAAGGAATATATTTAGATCATCCATGTCAGCTGAGTTGTTGGGTGAAGCCACACACTGATTGTTTCTTCTCTACGCAGCGTGCACATAAACATCAGCCGCACTGACGATGACATCATTAATATTCATTGGAAAAACATTTGCAAACAAAAGATCAACCAGTTACACGAGGAAAACACTCAAGAAAAATCATAAGAGTGCATGCTCCACCAGTTTGGCCAGGGGCTGTGGGTGGGGTTGGCACGAGAGAGCAGGACCTTTAACGGCGCTATTCCCCTCTGACTAACAGCTATACAAGAGCACAAAGGAGAGCTAGATGTCACAGTAAAATTACAGCTTATGCTAAGCCACTTTCATTAAATGTATTTGATTCTCAACTACAAAAAAGGTGCAGCTGGGTCAGTAAGATGATAGTCAAGTAGCTTGCGTGTCTCCTGCCACAACAAAATTAAACAAATCCTGCTGTTTGTGTTATAAATGAGCTTAGACCTTAAGGAGGGTATTTTTAGCAAACAGCTGAAGAGCCTGTCTTAGTTCTCCATCTCCTGCTCTTCTCCAGAGAAAACTCCCAGAATCCCACAGGAGGTCAGCTGATGCACAGTAGCACAAAGAATCACAGCTTTCTTTCTTCTGACGCACAGGAGTTGCCTGTACATATAACCTCTGCAGGTCTAAATAGGTGAGCCAGCAGCAAACCAAACTCAAGTCAAATTTAGGTGAAAACACTGCTCTCACTCTCTTGCTCTTCTTTTAAACTATGACTGTGCTGGTCCTCACAAGAACACAAGTACAGAAGCACATAAACACACCCTGTCCTCCTCCCACCACAGCAGGGCTGGGTAGAATAGAGTCCCTCTCAGCTGGCTATGCAGAAGTGTGAGCTATGGGCTGCTGCTGTATATATGTGTGAGTGCGTGCATATCATAGCCAGCCAGTCGCACACATTCCACTCAGGGAACTCCTCCTACATGCCTTTGAGCTGGTGCTGCACGTGGAGAGAGACGCAGTCCAATACAAAACATGAGGAGGGAGGGATAGGAGGAGGGGGTCTGTTAGCCAGCTGTAGGCTGAATAAAAGCAGGGTAAAGGAGATGGAGAGGGAGGCTATATTCATAGACAATCTCCTTTTCTTTATGGGCTGAATCAGAACTGTGTGAACAAAGGGAGTAGGAGACCAACAGTGAGCTAGAACAAGAGAGAAGAGACAGGAGCAACGGGGTAATGTATGACAAAGGTCAGCATTCAAGGACACCGTCTCTCGTATTTACATGAGAGCTGGTCGCACACACTGGGTATGGTGGGTTCTGGCTGGCTGATTTCCAACCAAGGTTTGATGTTCCCAGTTGGTCAAAGAGACTCCTGGTACTACTGGGATCTGGGCTAAAGGTGACACTCAGGAACAAAATGAAGCATGGGCTGATGAATTGGCGTGGGGGGAGAAGAGCGCTTAAGTGAGCAGAGGGAAAAAAACAGCCTCTGAGAAATGGTGTGCTAACCCCCAAAGCAGACACACACACAGCTCCCAATTCATATGTGCACAGTGGGTGTCAGATTACTTCACTCTAGGGAAAGCCAGACTCGGGAACACATACACCCCTAAAGCACATATTGCAAAAACACACATGAACGCTAACAAACAAGGACAACATGGCACACAACATGCACACAAAGGACCAGTGATGGAGGCTCTGGTTAAGGGGCCCAGGCTGTGTATGTGTAGATGAGAGCTGTCATTCATTAAAAGGATTGCGCCTCAATAGAGCATTCCTATGAAGCCTACAAACACACACGCACACAAAGAGACACAACTTGAATCAAAGTTAGGAGGTAATCAAGATACAGAATAAGACAAAAGAGGCTAAGGCGAAGAAAACCTTTGGACAGATGAAGTGTTCAGAATGAATCACATTTGTGTCCGATTTCTGCTACTCGAAATGATTAAAAGCAGAACAAAAGTCAGAGTAAGACATTTTTCTCATCTTGCTGGTACAGATACTGATCCTTCTACATGGGAAAAACTCTCATCCAGAAAGCTCAACTCAATGACTGATGGAAGTAATGCAGTATCTTAAGAAAAATAATTATTTTCAACCCTCTCCTGTTTCTGGAGAAACAGGTTGGTATATTTTCCTTTCTCACATGTAGCATGTGGCAGGAAAAAGTCCTGCTTTCTGTACTGTGAATGTTCTAAAGGCATTCACACTACTGAAAATACACTGTGTGGTTTAAGGGACCAGCATGATTGGGTGGTGACCTGACACCAAGGTTTCCAGACTTAAGTCTTCATGTTGTAGCTGTGTACTGTCAACAATGGGCAGTGTCAAAATTATGTGAAACAGCAGGTCTGTAGTCTACTTCTGCCTGTGATGCACTGTTGTTGGTCCTTTAGCTTAGCCCCTGCTGTGGAGAAGACCAAATTAGATCTTCATAGACAAATAATGTATTTGAAGTGAAAACAAGTGTAAAAAAACCAAAACCCCAAACAATGAAAACTGTACAGTGCAGCCTCTTCTAGTGTTTTTCATATCTACCTTCTTCGTGTTTAATGGTTTTATAACTCCTTCCTTTTCTTGGAAAACTCAGCTGTCATTCCCTTTACTTATCAAACCAACTTTTTAAACTATCAGAAATGCCAGACTATGTGCTGGCTTTTTGGACTACAGCACACAAGCATGTCTGCGTAGGTTGTATACTCGAAATCCTACGCAAAAGACATAAATGTTGCACAATGAATTTTGCTTACGGTGAGGGAGCTGTCTGAGTAGAGTGTGGAAGAGGCTGTGCACATAATAAGAGTTGGCAGGTTAAAGACTGGCCAGTGTCTGATCATTGCATTAATCCAAATTCCATTTATAAAATCTGAATAATTAGTTTAACTGAATAGTATTACTGGTGCTGACAAGGAAGACAGCAGAGCTTCAACATCTAGTTGACTAGCTCTCACATGCACGTGTGATCTTTAGAAACCTGAAATCTTCAGGGCTTTTATTCATATATCGTATGTTTTAAGCTAATAAATATATGTTAAAATTATTTTCTAAAGCTAGAGGCATCTGACAATGTTTTAAATCATGCCTACAAATAGTTAATGTCACTTTAAAATTTATGTAACAGTTGTTTACTTGTCATTAAGCCTACAAGTTCAACGTTCAATCCTGCCTTTTCCTTCCCCTCATCTTCCGTTTACCCACTGGACCATGACTGATTAATTCCTGCCTCTCCATCTTTTCAAACGGGCAGTTTTATCTCTCATTAGCTGATATGTTTGTATGCATACGCTTTAAATTAATGTTTGTCTGAGATACATTATTCCTTTCTTCCTTCAATTTGTTTTTGGGTCATCTATGTGTGTAAATTATGTTCTTCAGTTTACATTGGACCCCTTAAATTGTTTGAAAGAAGTACCATAGCAACTACTGACAGTGCTTGAGAAATGCAAACAGAAAACAATTGTGTTTAGGTCCAGTGACACTTCACTGATAAATGCTGCACTAAGCAAACCCAAACAGTAATCCATGTACACATGATGGAAAATGTTATTTTCCTCTGTTCCATGTGCATGTGATCTCTCATCTGTCTCCTGATCATGTGTGATGTGAATTATGTAACAGGTCGGATTAAGATTCGGGCGTCTTATTATTAGACCTATGACCGCCTGCCACCGAGTGCAGCCTGAATCCGCCTACAGATCGCCTGGTTCAGCACACACACATGCACACAATCACATACACACCTCTCAGCTGTGTCCATCTCCTCTAGCCAAAAGATCAGTATAGAGTCATGTGGGATGGAAAAAGGCCTCCAGGACAAGAGCATAGGGGTCAACCTCGATAGCCAACATTGTCGTCACAGTAAAGTGCCTTAGCAACCTGTTCAGTGTGCCTTTTTTTGTTGCATGTGTTGCAACAGATTCTTACACTTGTTTCTGTCTTTATAAATTATACAATATAAATGCATGTAGTCTAGATAAGCATTTACACTGTGTACCCAGTAGCTGTTTAAAAACACAAACAGATGGCATGAAAGAGGGAGAGAAAGACAGAATGTAAGAGAGACACATTTAGATAAGATGACCCATTAATCTGCGCACCATGGCCACACAATCACTGCATAGTTGTGCCTCTTTCTATGGCCAAAGCTGCTCTGCTCTCTACACATACAAACATTCAAACACATACACTCGCAGCTAATTAGAATGCTGCCTAAGTACCCATATGTCCACCATTCTCATCCTCCTCTGCACGGCCATTACTTTACCCGGTTTGTGCCACTTCCAGAGTAGCATGGTTAAAAGAGACCTGCGATATATAAACACTGTTACAATGGTGGATGTTTAAAATAATTAGGTCAGCATATGCTTTTAACAGTTAATTTCAAATGATTTTCTCAGGCTTTGTTCTGTATGATATTAATGGGAAGGACTATCCCTAACATGGTCATCTCAGGTACACAGCTCCACCTTTGAGCACAGAAGCCCCACCCATCCCACTGCTCAAGCCTTCCAACTATGAGGGGCAGCCAATCAGAAGAAAGACGGGTTAAAAGAAAAAGCAAGGGAAACAGTTCGTTTTAGACAGAGGATTAAATAACTAAGCTAGATTTGTATTATTTTGATTTTTGAAATATGCAAAGCTACTGTTTTCTTTAAATAATAATTATTTTCATTACTGACCAGTGAAGAATTTTTTATAGAATCCATTTTTAATGAAATGCCAGAAAAACAGTTCCCACACACCAAAGAGGCATCTTCAAAAATCTGATGCACAGAAGTTTTGTTTACTCTCTCTATTTTGCGTTTGTGTTTAAAAAAAAAAAAACCCCGAAAATATTCACTACATTACCAAAAGTGAGATGGAGGTAACTGGAGACAAAGCTGGTGGAAGATCAGTCACAGATCAAAGTTACAGTGAGAATTCAACAATGCAGAGTTCACCTACCTAAAGCTGGTGGACTGATTATCAAAGAAAGAATATATCTCACTCAAAAAAGAGGGGGGGATAACATACTGCAGGGCAGCAGCCAGAGCTCACAAAGAGAAAGACAGAAGGTCTGCAGAGACACTGAAGGAGACAGATGACTGAAGGGGAAAGCGGAAACCTACACAGTTAGTTCAAAGGGGAGACAGGAAGTCATTTTAACCATGTTTTCAGTTAACTGTCTGTCAAGTGAATTTCATTCAAATGTTTGAACCTCGGAAAAAATTTCTTAAAAATAAAGCAAATTAGGTGACATTTATTTCAGCCGAGTTCCTCTCAAAGAATACTCACAGGGACAGAAAAGAATAAATAAAAGACTCTGGAGATGAAGCAGCTCTTATAGATGAGAACAGCACATCAACACATTTCAGCACATACCCCATGCACTGTGAGAGTCCAATTTTTACACTGGGGATTTCCTTGATTTTCTCTTAATTAACCTGTGAGTGTAACACTTATTTTGCAATACAGGGAAAAAACGAGCAAAAAAACAAAACAAAACATGATTCAACATTTACATAACAACAAAGATCTATCAGTGGGTGTTCCACTTGCCTTTGTATAAAACATCCACGTCTAATATTAGAATAAACTTAGACGCATGAGAAAAAGGAACAGTAAACACATACTTGCTTTGTTTAAGAGCACCAGTATGCTGTAAAAATAATAAATACCTCATAGTAATAATTGATTTTCATCCACACAAGATACTACAGCTCTGACTGCTCTTACAGGCTGAGACAATTTTCTCAAGATGAATATGCAATAAAACTCTGAACAAAGATCTGTACAAGTGGACCCATTTCTGGAGAAAAATCAAGGAAACAAAGACACAAGTGGGTATTTGCAACTTACAAAAGTTCAAATGCTCAGTCTTAGTCCTGATGTTTAAAATCTTTTGAGGTTTTAAGTTGATAAGTGTAAGACATTTGATTTTTTTGGGTCTGCAGACTTCAGATAACCAGCCAGCCGGGAGGCAGTGCATTAAGGCAATTTCCAGGCAGCTTCAGTGCAGCAGTCTGCTGGGCTCACTGAGGTGTGTCAGCTTAACACACAATGATATCTAACTCCTTCTGAATGGAGCCAAACAGAGAAGGTTCAGTCTTTCCTATCGCAAATTTCTTATTCTGATCGGGTACAGCAGTGGATGTCCTTGATTCTTGAACAGTTCAAAGTAAAGGGTTTTTTTTTTTTTTTTGGCTGCACTTGCACCTCTTAGTCATCACTCCATGAAATATAAATTAAAAATGTGATGCAGTAATGAGCTCACCTTCAATCATGCATGGACTGGACACAGCAGATAGTGCCAAATGCTCAAGGGCTGCAAGATATACGCAGTTGTATTTTTAAGCCAAAGCTTTTCTCAGAAAAACTAAACTTATATCATGAACAGTATGCATTACTGAAAGGTTTAAATAAAACAAAGCATTGGTTTTGTGTCACATGATTTTCAACTGTGCATCAGTAGAGGAAAAAGAAATAAACACAAATCTAACACTAGTTTCTGTTTCACCATAAAATACAAGTGAGAATCTACTGTGCTGAATGCAGTTTCATTGAAATGAGAGGTTAAAAAAGCAGCATACATCACATCTTTTTTGTCATCTTTGCAAGAGCAATCAACACCAACAACCAAAGGAAGCAGCACCACAACATGTGACATTATGCACTGCTGGTGCACAGCATAACCTTCATCTAACAAAGCACCATCATTGCTTCTTAACAAACCCAACAATGCTCAAAAATACATTACAAAATGCAAATTTTCATTATCTGGACACAACTGTGCTCTGGATTTTGAATGGTAAAAAACCCAAGGCTCTCTTTTTAAATCAAGAATTTTGCAGTCCTGATACAGATATAAAGACACACTCACAGCTGCATTTTTACAAGACAGTTCTTCTATGCTAAATGCCTTTACTGCAGCCCCCAGTGTGATAAATATAGACACAACTTGGTAAGCACTCTTTTTCTGTTTTTTCTCACTCTTATTTCAAAGTGAAGTTTCCCACAACCAACTATTTGATGACTTTGTGATGGTGTCTGCTATGAAAACCCATATTAGAAACTGCTAAAGTGGAGAGTGCCTGAAGTCATACGCTATTAAAAGATAAGAATAATCATCAGTATTACAAAACTGTGAGAAAAGTTCCAACAGCCACAAGTTACTTGTTAAAATGCTGACATCCACGCAGTTCTCTGTTCCTTTTGATTTCTACATATTATAGCTGTTATGCTGAGCTAACTCTGTACAAGTATCACAGTACAGGCAACTTTATGGACTATTTCTACAGGGACTCCCATGAAATCCACCACAAAGCTATTCTTATGCAAGCAGCCTGATGGCCACTGTGCAACTACCTCAAAAAAATGAAGGCATGCTTTTCAGCCTTAAAGTATACAAATGCACTGGTGGCAAAGCAGGTGGCAGTTTTGAAGTGTCAGCAGCTCTTGCGAATGCATTTCTACCACTATGGGAATTGTTTGCAAGGCTGTTTTTCCCCCCCTTTTTTGTTCCATAGTTCTGCAGTTTGACTGATTATATTTGGAGACCAGGTGGTTTTTACAGGACCAAATTAATTATAACTATTTCGCCTTTACATCTGAAGGATCACGACTATCTGTCCCAAAATCGAATATAAAAAACAAAAAAGAACCAAAACAGATCTTCCACGATTCTTGCCAAACAAGAAGTCACAAAGGAAGGTTCTGTTTTTGTAGTCAGCTCCGATGTTTTCATTACATGAGTCATGAAGCTCTCATGTTAAAAACATCAAGGTCTAGGAGTTAGATGATCTCCACAATGTGATCGACCAACTGTCTCCAAGTAAAGGAATAATTCATGTATGAGTTAGAAAATGAGAACAAAGCACTGAACACAACTGTCACGGCATACAGATCTTCCACTTTTAAGCTTTGTAACAGATTAAGAGGGACCTACTAGTTTATGCCAAAAGAAAACTGACACAAGCTAAACAGGCAACAAATTGCAAAGGGAGATCCAGAGATCCTCTGTGAACCAGGACTTTCTGTATTCTCAAACTCCCAAGGATTTGGAAAAACTGCCCTAGGTCTTAATGTTGTTTGACCAACATGCAATACTTTCAAATTATAATATATATGAACACCAATGTTGTTTCTCCATTTCACAGCAATAATACAAGTTTCTGTGGGTTAAAAATAACTACATTAGAAAATTATAGTGAATATCAAGAAATGAGCTGGGTATCAAGATGTAGGTAAAAAGGAGACCTTTCATATAATATAACCTGTTTGGACCAGGCACTTATTCCACATGGTGATGTCACCCTTGCACTTTTTTTTTAAAGGTTTTCTCCAGTAAACTGTCAGAAAACTGGTCAAAAATCCACAGTATCAACGACTGTTTCTATTCCTCTACATCAAAGACATTAAATTGGTGAAGTGTTGCGAAACTATGATACATCCTGTAATGCTGATGCTTGAATTTGGTTATAAAAAAAATACTTGTGCTGAACAAAAACAGGACTTTGGATTTAAATTACGACACTTGGAGTGCATGTAAAACAGTTTTGGTTGACGCAAATACTTTGACACTTTGTTGCCAGTCAACACAACACAGTCAAAAAGTACTACCACTAAATCCCAATGAGCCCATGAAACAAAATAATAACCTTTAATTTTAAGTTACTGTAGATCAAAAACTTTATCATTTTCTGACTGGGACAGCACGTTGGTTTACAGCTTTCATCTAAAATTACCAGCACTCACACTGGGACAGTAACACACAACCACAGGACTGGGTTACAAGCTAAAGCCAAAAAACAAAAACAAAAAAAGTCAAACATCTGGATAGAGGGAACAGTCTTGTATAACTTCACAAGCTGGTCCAAAAAACCACCCCCATGTCATGTACCACATATCATGAGCTAACAAGAAGCTTAGAGAATCACCAAAAACTGTAACATCGTGGGAAATTCTAAGGAAACAACACTGTGATGCACAGGGTTTCAGACAACTGAATTAACAACATTTATCAGATACAGATGACACAATTTTTAAAGGGCAGAGGGGCACCAGTGAAAAATAAGAAGCTTTACTGTATCTATTTCTCAACATCTGCTTGTTTTAAAAGTGCTCCCGAACACAGTGCACCTATGTATGTAAGGAATCTAAAAGCTTCAATCTTGCTAAATTTCCTGTGAAAGAAGAACCAGCAATAACCACACAGGCTCTGTAGCAATAAATAACCTCCGCTTTTCTTATTAAAAACAAACAAACAACACAAAAGGAAAAAAAGAGATATGGTCTTAGTCATTTTCCTCCTGGCTGACTGACCTGGGAATGAAAGAAGACCGTGATCAATGATCATAACCGCTGACCAGGGAAGAAAGGTGGGTGGGACACGTGTTACCAAGGCAACAGGAAAATTGTGTTAAAGATTCCCGTCACGGTGATTGAAGAGTGTCTCTGTGTAGCAATGATCTGCGCCAATATGTGCCTTTGCAAGTGACAGTTAACGCTTCAGCTGTGCTCTGTGAGGGTGCAGTGAGGTGCTCCGGCTCTATGCCACGGCCTTGCTTTGCACATTATGATTTTCTGTTATGACAGTTAAGCTGTTTATGTGATCATGCTCGCTTTGCGAGTACTGAGCCCTCTCTAGGTCGTTGTGCATGTTATCCTCAGTGTTTATGGTACTCTAATGTGAATTGCTATACAGACAGAGCTTTTACTCTCCATCTCTGCGGTAAAACAGCAGAGGACTGTTGCTTAACTTCACTTGTAATAAACAGGGTCAGCTGCGTTTCCATAGCGTTTTAAAACACGAATCACACATCACTGCCAGCTCACCTTTCCTGCTTTTGTCTGCCTTGCGTTACAAGATTACAAAACACTGGAAGTGGTGAAGTCTGCCAAGAAACCGGCATGTTTTTGCCAGCGGCTGTAAATAATGGTAAAGATCTCTCATAAAGAAAGACCTCCAGCTTCAATTTTAAAAAACAAATCACAGTTGTTTTAGGTTTTTACTAACAGACTGAGAGACCCTGGTATTTTAAATTTCATCAATAAGCTGGCTGCCAATGTATCTCACCACTAAACTTTGGACTCTGTTGACAACTACTTAGCTTTACAAAGACTATATTGGTATTTTCCTCTCCCTTTCTGAAAACGTTTCCACTTTCCCTTAAACTATGGACTCTGTAATGTGTGTGTGTGTCCCTCTCCCACTAACAACACAAAGGGGCAGATTCACATGAGACATAGCAACAAGTTCTGATTGGCTAAGGGACTTTAGTCCCATTACAGCTGAGGAGAACCCTTCTTTGTGAACTCAGCTTTTATTCTTCAACTGCCAACAGACAAATGACACACAGACACATACACAACCCAGACTGGCGCACCACCTTGTCCTCTCTATCACACCCATTATTGTCAGACATAAAACAAGAGCTGTTGTTTAGTAGCTGAGTAACATACTACTGATGTTACATGATAAACAATCTCTGAGCTGATGGAAAACAAAAAAAGAAAAATCACCATTGTGAAGCTTAACTGGACTCAGAAGCACTAAACAAACAAAATTCATCTAAGCTGAGGTGCAAAAGGTTAACTTCAGGCTTTTTTATTTTATAAAAGAGCTATAAAGAGCTATGCATCTTGTCTAAACTGCTACTATTTGACTTTACTACTTTACATATCCTCATCTCCATGTCCAACCTACAGGTGGATGTTTCTCATTTGGCTAATGAGAACAAAACTGTATGTCACTGAGTTCAAAACCAAGAAAACTTTTGTTCATACACACAAATCTGTTCAGCTTTCTTACAGTATTAGGTCAATACTGGATGATGAAAGAACCAGTAACAATGGCAGTTTATTGTGGTTAGGTAACTGCAATTGATGGAGTGTAATGAGTCTGAAGGATTTCACTGAAACTACACAGTAATTAACGCAGCTAACTATACCGACTGGCAAATTCAGCTTCTACAGCCTTTCTGAACTGTAAATCTGCACACTCTTGGCTAGCCAGTGAATACAAATGTGTAAATTCAAATCCTGAACAGACATCCAGGGTTAAAAATGAGATGCAGTATGTTCCCTTCATCTTTGACAACCATAGCAACTGAAGTCCTTAAGTAAGGTACTTAAACCCCTTATTATTCAAATGAGTTGCTTGGCAGCTAACTGTATAAGACTGGTTACACTGGGCAGCTTCCTGGTGTAAATGCAGCAGAATGAACAACAGTTAAGCAGAATGAAAAGTACAGTAAAATTTCATGAGATTTAAAAAAAAAGAAAAAAGACAGGCATTTGTGACATTTAGTAATAATAATTCATCACCTCTTCCTGGAGGTCTCCAAATCCCCCCTGATTTCACCTGAAATATCCATAATAGTATCTTTAAAGGTCCGGTGTACCCTTCCACGGTGCCCTTTTTGACCTCAACTCTCTGCAGTATCCTGTTTGACCTTATTTGCACACACTGGAGCTGTGAGGCACAAAGCCTCTGTTATTCAAGCAAGAGTGGTTCTTTTCAAACTCATTGTCTAACTAATATCTGTTATGTAACCTGGACTGGAGTGAAGTACAGCAATGGTGGACAAGGTGGGCCGTGGTCAAAGTGAGAATTGCTAAGCTCCAGTGGGGCCAACAGTTAAGTAGACCTCCCTAAAGTAGCCTTTAAATGTACACTATAGAGTCTACTTTTCATCTACTCGGACTCTTATCTTGCATTACTTCCCAAAAACTACAAATGCACAGCCTGATATTATACTAGATGTGCTGGAAAGAAGGTGAAAACATTATAATTTTTATGAGAAATTTAAAATACAAAGCAAAATCCTGGTCATTTTTACAGTCATATTCACTCCACATAAGACCACTATTAAATTTCAGCAAGCTGAATGCTGGCAGCGACAGGACACTAGGGCAGTGGGACAACCCAGCCTCTCACTGTAATCAGAGCTACCCTGTCTAACGCAAATGCACAGGCCTTTGACCCCTCCTGTGCTGCTAGTGTCAATTTCTAGAAAGGGGAGTCTGAATTAAGCAACCCGAGCAGTGTAGCTCCAAAGGCTGTGTAAAAAGTGGGCCAGACTGATTTGGTTGGAGACTGGAATTAGCTGCTGTGGACAAAGAATCAAAAGGCTAAAGCTGACACAGTTGCTTTAAACCTTTGCCTTACTCCTGGCAGGGTTATACAGAATGATTAATCTGGTAGGAAAGGGCAAGGTTACAGCTCCTGACGGCAAATTTTAACAGCATTCATTATAAGCATATACCTATATGAAAAAATATCTAACCACTAAAGCCTGTCGAGCAAAGGTGAAAAGAGCAATAACTCAGTTGAGCAGGAAAGAGTAACTGTCAGCTGGTTTGCTGGGAGGATGAAGCAATATTTGGAGTGATAAGGAACCACCTGACTCATTACATAGCCTGGTTGTTGGCCTGAAAGAACTGAGATGAGACAATAGAGTTAAGGAGAGGGGGTAGTTGTGATGAGTTTCAAATTAACTCAACCTAACACTGTGGTTAATAAACAATGTGCTTAACGCCTCCACAAAGAGCCCCGAAGGTGTTCTCTATTAACAGACACCGGGAGTCTGTGTGTTTGTGTATGTGTACCCATTATTTCATTACTCTAAAAGAAGAGGTCACATGAGAGAGAAGAGCCCAATTAAATCTAAAAAAGAAAGAAAAAAAAAAGTTGCATCTAATAATTTGATAAGTCAACAGAATCACAGTCATAGAAAACAATGCATTTTTTTATTTTATTCTTTTATTTTGTGTCTTATTCTGTCTTAATAGTGTCATCTGACATTTCATTTGTGAGTCACCTACTTTGGTCTTTTAGTAATTGATCACAACAGCACACAGTGAGCATGGGAACAGAGAAGCTGGTGAGGTGTGTGGTGTGTGAACTTGATTAAAGTGGTGCTTATGTAAGACTCTTTGCAACCAAAGATATGTGGTGTCTGGTAACAGAAATTAAACCCTTCAAGAGGATTCAACAGCCTTCTGATTCACTCTGGACTGTTGAGGCTATATTAAACATCAACCAGTCGAAAAACAAAACAAAACAAAAATGATGGCAACTGACAGTAGTGGTTTTGATTTTATAAACACTGGTTAGAGAATGGAATATTTATACTAAGAGAGTACTGCTATAAGATTTGGATTGGATCTTAGCTGGATCAGGTATTGGTGACAACGTGTTGGGCTGAACTATTCAGTGCTCTGTGTTGTTTTGTGTTTACTTTGCAATGTGGCAGCAGGAGCTATCCGGAGAACTAACAGCATAGAAGAAGCTAACAGCAAAGCAGTTTGGAAGCATTTCACTTGTACTTTTGCATATTTTTTTACTTACTACTACTATTTCTACTAATTTTCATTTCCACTTGTTATGTTTGGTCTGAGAGAAGTTACATAAAGTAGAGGCAAGAAGGACACTGGATCACTGCAACCCATGCTGGGATTCGATTAAACATTATTTCACTTAAGCTGTTTCCTATCATTTCCACATGTTATGTACATGTGTGTGAGAAGCCTAATCAGACTACGCCTTAAAACATAAAAGATTCCCTGTCTCTTAGAATGAGGAAAACAGCTATCAAATGCAATTCTGGCACTGGATTGTGAGCAGACACCCAAGCCCCAGGTTTGCACTATATCACAAATGGGAATTATCTTGACCAGCGCATCCGTAAATTAAACACAGTCGAGAAAATGTTTTTATATGCAATGCCTGGAATACAAACAATGTAATTTACACACAGAAGCTCTCATAAAGATAAAATTTAGATTTGGACTCATCAGCCACTCTTGACTTTCTGGTCATATCAGCATGAAATGCAAATTTAATTTGCTAAAACGAAAATGCATTTGCTTTATGACACAGTCACTCTGACTGCCGGTCAATAGGATGACTTTTTCCTGAACTCCCTGCATTATTACACACACAAATATATGAATAATGCCTTCTTTGAGAAGCCTATAAAAATACATGGTTAAACCTACTGTCAGGTATTAAGTTCCTGTGTGTAAAATAGTAAGTCAAGGTAGCCCTATTTCTGTCAATATGTTTTTTCTCTCGATATTATCAGCAGATAGTGGAGGTGGGGGTGTTAAGTGCTGAGGTCTATATGTGATATGATTCAGAGGAGTGGAGAGAAAATGGGGAGGAGAGAAAAGGGAGATAGGAGAAGTAAAAGAAAACCAGTGGAGCAAGGAAGTCAGAAAGAAAAGTAATTGCCAGGAGGTTTTCCCTCCTCTCAGACCTGGCAGAAGAGTGATAATCACACATCCCTTAACATTCTCTCTCCAAACACCGCTGAGATTAACAAGAAGCTGTCATTTTGGTTTCTCAGTTCCAGAAATAACTCAGAAACCAATGAATGGATACTCTAAATATTTCTAACAAGCATGAGTGCCTTGTATTTTTGTGCTTTTCAAGCTAACAGGGCTCATCCCACAGAGCTTATAGTGTAACAGTGAGGTTGTTATGTCACATCAGGGATTAAAACTTCAAGTGGAAGGAAGGATGCACCACCCAGATTTGATTTTTCATGGAGATTAAGTTCCTATACATAGAAACATGGTTTGTTTACTGCATTAGCGCTGTTTAGCTTGTCTCCATCAATTCAAAAGCTTATATTAAAGGGAAACATTTAGATTTTAGTGAATTCATTTAGTTTTCTTTTTTTTTTTTAACCGTAAAAGTGTAAAAGGGAGACAAACTAAACAGATCAGTGACAGATAGAACTAAAAACAAAGAAACTAAATGCACAGAGACAAAGAGACACAGACATCACCACAACACCACCCCCACCAAGAAAAATCACCAGGCCCAGATGGCTCTTCCTGTTCCTGCAGAGCTGGCTGCTGGTTGGCTATGAGGAGCCACAGGGGCGGGAGGATGTGACGAACAAACAAGCAATGACATCACTCACTGGCAGTAGAAATATGACCCATGCTGCTACTTACTGTTTCAGCCAGTCCAGGGCCGATTGTGGACTATGTATTTTTGATTGTCCATAAAGCGTGTTAACAGTGCGGGTTAACAAAGTGACTGGGCTAAGTGTTCCTGCCTTTATGTCTGCGTGTGGGTGTGGATACAGCTCTTTAAAGTAGTAATCTTAAACATCACGTCTATATATGCACACACAGCATGTACGTACAAGGTAAGAGCACACTTGCATTTAAGTCCAGATAAAGGTTTGGTGTTCTTAATAAAATGCTCAAGCATTACGTAAGAGCATTACTGGTCTGGGAGGAGTGGGTGCCCAATCCCATACGACCGCTAGGCTAGGCTACTTACAGTGAAACCTGTCACAACAGCATTGATTTAGGCTGATTACTCCAGGGGCCAGGATAGTAACTCACAGCTGAATGGTATTCATTGCGAAAGGCAGCTCTAAAGCTGGGTGTACAATGGGCAGTCCAATATCCATGTTCACTGCAGCTGGGTCAGCAAATGGCTGTTTTGTTGTACTGAAAAGGCAATATGGAAAAGCACTTAGAAGATAAAATTAATTCCACCTGCAAGACTTTGACAGAAGAAATAAAAAAAGGTTAAAAAAAAAAAACAGAACAAACATTCCTTAAAATAAAAAAAACAATAAAGTAGTTTTGTATGGATTATTTTCATATTTTTAGTTTTCAGGTGCCTTACAATCAGGAGGGATAATGCATAAATGGCCAGAATTCCTTTTTCTTACTTTACTATATAAAGTGAGATGACTATTGCTGTAATTCAGAGCTATACAAATAAAACTGAATTTAATTTAATGAAATTAAATGATTAATCCTTTTATTAAACCCTTTGAATTAAAGCCAGCCATCTACACTTCTCCACACAATCTCATCATAATTGCTTGATTTCAAATCTATTGTGATGGTGTTTAGAGGAAAAAAAATTACAGAAACTCTGTCCAAATAACTTTGGACTTCACTGAAGCTAAAACATGTTGAGAACAGAAGCTCGGTAGATAAATGAGTAAATAAATTAAAAAAGACAACGATGGCTCCAACTGTGTGAGAGGAGTAAAACAGAAGAGAGCACCTGTTGTGTCAGCCTCCTGCTGTGGAGGTAAATCACAGCTGAGGAGGATGCAAAGACAGCACGAGACTAGACAGGTGCTATACGGGACAACAGTGCATGTCGCTCGGCGTTATCTGGGTCTCTCATCAGTGAGAGTGTAGACGCTGATCCGCTGGCAAGTGTTAGGGACATCTCGGGGCAGCTGTAATCTGGCTGAACGTATGGCAGAAGGCAGGCAGTGGTGCGAGCTTGGAGGGTGGGGGAAGGTGGACTTGTGCTCGACTCCTCTTTCAACTGGAAGCACTGGCGTACAAACAGCATCATAGAGAGCACAAATGCAGAACTGAGGCTTGCCAGCTGACGAAGTCCGACATGACTAGCTCTGAGATCATCTCAGACTATACGGTTTGAAAAGTGGACAATGAGAGCTGTGGTTGAGGGCATAAAGAAACTTGCTCATTACTCATCTATATGATCCCCTAGTCAACATCTAATGCAAATCAGCTTTTATTTGTAATGAGGCTCCACTGATCTGAGAGTGAAAAAGGCCACAGCTGAGCAAAACAGAGGATTTTATACCATAAACAATTCCAAAGTGGTTTTGAATCGTGCTTTCCTCTACTACACAAAGCAAATTTATGTCTTTTTAAAACCCAGCTTTACCACACTTAAGCAGCAACAGTTTGAAACAATACAAAAAGCTATTTTTTCCCCGACTAGTGTAAACGGGTCCGGAGTTTTCCAAAGCTGTTCTTTATGGGACCTGTAAAAGCTGTCAGTTGAGCCACATGGTTCAACGGTACAGCGCTTATTAGGGCCAACAGCAATCTGTTGAATACTGTGCCACACTCACTCTGTTCTCACACCCGCATACACTCACACACATGGTGTCCTGACTCATAGCTCAACTCACAGGAAAACAAGGGGGTCAGATGACTCTGGTTAGGCCCCGGAGCAGAATATAAGTGCTCCTTTTGTCATAAATAGCAAACGCATGCTTCACTAAGGCCCCAAAGAGATGCTGCATGAACTTTAAGTTGTTTTTCTTTTTTTCTTGGAAGTCCAAATTATCTGGGAGCTGGGCTCTTTGAAGACCATAACTGATTCTGCTTCTTTCTGCTAAATATCAGTTCTGATAAACTGATACCTGAGAAAGGGTCTGACAGTAGTGCTCTTTTGTGTTTTTAAATTTAAAACATGCACTCCTGCGTGTATCAATCCATTAAGTTCATGAAGGGATAAGAAACTGTGCTAAATTCGGAGCATTTTCCGACTTACATGGGATCTCATAGGTCCGCTCAGCACAAAGACTAGTTCGATATGTTGAATTTGACCACTGTTAAGTCCACTAATTCCATCTCAAAAGGGTTAATGGTGAAGCAAGGCGCAAGATGTAGCAGAGTACTTCTTTTTCATCTTATCATTTCCCCAGAAGGTATGACTTTTTCCGCCAAGCTGATCGGGAGGTCAGATGCAGTACAACTTGAGGAAGTGTGAGATAGATGTGTCTGGACTTGTTCAGTTCTTTCTTTTGGACTTACAAAGCAAGGCACCCCTAGGAACTCTCAGTCTGACCTTGGTGACCTTCAGTTTCCTGAAGGTCTTTCCCCACACATGGGGCCAGATTTACTGACAATCAGCAGCAGTGCAAAGCCCTCTTTTACCAGTAAAAAGCTAGTGTCAGCATTTACTGAATAGGTGCAGTATCAATTTTGTTACTGAAAAGCATGGACATGGTTGATTTTCCAGCTCGCCTTAATGCCCGTGTATTTGTAACAGTTTGACTTTCACCGTGCAAAATTTTGCTAAGAAATTATTTAAATGTACCACGCAAATGTTGTTTAATAAGGTTTGTGACACTGTCTTATTTTTCTCCTGATGTAGCTGTGATAGATTCAATTCAATTCAATTCAATTTTATTTATATAGCGCCAAATCACAACAAAAGTCGCCTCAAGGCGCTTCATAGGTACAGAGAAAAACCCAACAATCATATGACCCCCTATGAGCAAGCACTTTGGCGACAGTGGGAAGGAAAAACTCCCTTTTAACAGGAAGAAACCTCCGGCAGAACCAGGCTCAGGGAGGGGCGGCCATCTGCTGCGACCGGTTGGGGTGAGAGAAGGAAAACAGGATGAAAGACATGCTGTGGAAGAGATGATGCTCAGAGTATTAATTCATTTGGAAATGTTATCAGAATGAGTTTGTACTGGCATGAGTGAATAGCTTAACGATGTAAATGTGGTGCCAAAGCTTCCCTGTAACTTGTCACTGAGTTTCAGGTTTTCAGCCATGCAGAGATGAGCCTAACTCCAGAACTCACACAATGCTCTATGTGGTTTTTCTCAGCAGTGCACATGCACACAGAGCTCTGCGACATCGCAAATGAACTTGTTTTTGGATTAAGGTGTTTTAGATTAATGTCTGATTCTGCCTCCCAAGGTATTCAGGTTAAAAAGAAAAAGAAAATCCAGAACAATGCAGGTATTATGCACAGTAACTGAGGTAATGCATAAAGCCTGTGCTAGCATGTATTATTTTGGACAGTAGATTACTTGCTCCTTCATCAAGTTGACTAATTTGTGCTACTCTCTCTATTGTTAGTAGATCACATTTAAAGCTAATATGGGCTATATCACTGAACTTTTATTTTTTAGACATTTGATGTGCATTCAAGAAAATAAATCTCAATCCCAATAAGCAGCTGTCCTGGTGAAACTCTGAGCCCATGTGACAACAGACCAGGTAAATGTCCAGAGACTATCTCATGCTGTCCACTTCATGTGATAAATGGCAGCTTTAGACAGTGACTGCCCTAATTACCCTGACAGTGTCCAGAGTTCAGGTGTGAAAATGCTGCTTGAGTAAACAGCTCCTCTCTTCTCCACTGCAGTCCCTTTCTCTGAGAAATGAGGCAAGAAAGAGAAGGCATCTAGCCTATAAGCAATCTGGCATCTCCACCACAGGAACGGCACAGTATGTTCAAAATAACAATAGCACCACAGTATCTGCCAGTCAAATGGTGAGCTACTGCTGTGGTGCAGCTTCTACTGGCACAGGCTTTCATAATTAGAACATGACAGCGATAATCCATGAAGGGTAAAGAACAGACGCACTGTAGAAATGTGTCTTAGGCCAACAGCTCTCAATCTACTGGCTTGCACAAGGCAGGAAGATGCATACAGATTAATTGAAAATCAACTGCACCAGCAGGTTTGTTTTTGGCTGTTTAGTTGACCTAGTATGCTGTTCTGCATTATTAGGCTATAATTACACTGTACTATGTCAGCCAGTGTGCCCTTTACTCTGGCAAGGCACATCCCACAAATGTTTGGCTCTGTGTTTCTATATAAAGGATCCTACAGGCAAGGAAAGGTAAGGCTAGGATTAAAAGCCTATGCCCTTGTAGGGCACATGTTTACTGTGAGGTGTAAGGGTCCTATTATCAGCATACTGTGCTTAAGTAAGAGCCCACTCAAACCAGTCAGCAGCCTGTCTGCAGTTTCCCAACATATGTAAACACAAAGACTATAACTGACTGAAAACAGTCACCCTTCACTGCTTCCAAGTATGGTGCTATTTTGGAATTTCCAAAAATTCAAGCAACCACAACTCTGCGTTACAAACAACCACTCAGTCACCAAATGAATCATTTACTTAGTGAATAATTCAACTAACATAATAAAGGAGCTTAGACAAAACAGTCCGAGGGCAGAGATTTAGGCACCGAGTTACCCTTTGCAAATTGATGCAATAGTATAATTAGCATAATCACACTGAAACAAACAAGGATGTCCCCCTCCATCCCTGTTTTACCTCTTGCTGCAGATACAGTGAGCTGTAAACAGGTTGCAGAGCATAAGGCAGGAGCCTTATTTCCACAACAGGGTGGGTGTCAAGAATATTTTGCAGCAGCCCAGTGCAAGAGACTACCAAAACAAGAGCTGCAGGTTATATGCTGATGCAAAAAATGAGGAAATAAAACAGCTGACAGGGTTAACATTGTAAATTAGAGCAACAAATGTGTGTTTTACTGCACACAAACGTGCTCATTTACCTAAGTCAGGCTCTGTTAATTCAAATAACCAGTGACCAGGCTGACCAGCTGTTACATAATTCTTTGACCTGATTCTTCTCTCGGGGAAATGGGTACAGTCAGTCTACTAAAAGACGGAAATGCACAGCTTACCCAAACACTGACCACCCCAGGGATATATATTATAAATATATGTCTGTGTATGCGTGTTTTTCTGGTGGCACACATACCTCGCTCGGGCTTCATGTTGTCCAGTGTCATCAGGTTGCCTTCAGGTGCTCCTGCAGAGATCTTCCCAGTCTTCTTTTTTCCTAACACACCTAGCCTGGACAGCACACACAACGGGCGTCTGGCCCCCTTAAACCCCCTCTCTGTGACTGAGAGCTGCTGCGTTACCTAAGCAATAATATCAGCTGTGAAGCCTGCGTGTTGGTGCCAACTGCCCCCTATCCAACAACAAAGCATTGCTTTGTTAGCATGCTACTGTCTGCTCCCATCCAGTCGCGTTGTATTGTCAAACACAAAGATAACAGATAGCGTGTGCCACTTACAGTGACCGTAAGGATTGTCAGTCTGCTTGGTAGCGTCTAGCCGTTCTGACTGCAAATAATTTAACTAGCAAGCCGGCTACTCTTACAGCTAGTCTCAAATTCCACCATCTGAACCGTAGTTAAGTCGTGGTTCATTTCGGTGTCCCCGTCTGTGTAACGCTGGCTCCTAACTATCAAGACGCGGGGGGTTTGCTAACTCAGCAGTGCTAGCCAGAAAGCAAACTCAACCAACTCTATAACCCCTACTGTTTCTGTATTGTTAAGCTGGTGCTAGTGACGACGACCTCGCAAACATCCCCAACCCCCCAGTAATGTAGCACAGGTAGCCACGGCTCAGCTGCTAATACCGATGACGGGCGGTCTCGGTATTTTTCTCTGCTAAGACGAGAACATTTTCAGCGTTATCATTCCTCTCGCGAAACGATAACCAGCGATAATCACACGGACATAGTGCACTTTCTGCCCGTCAACAAAGCTCGAATCGTCGCCATCTACTTTGCGTTAGAAACGCCACCTGTACAGACTTCCTTTGTGAGCCTCATTAAAACTTTTCAAACCGACAACAAATAGTCCGACTCCGACCGAACCCTTCGGGGACGACGGCGACTTTCCCCACAAGCTTTTTCTCTATTTTTAAGGAGCAGCCGTTGTTGTCAGGGCGCTGACACCAGCTGACTACTAAAACTAGAGGACTAGGTCGGTACTGATATTATTCAGGCGAAATGCAGATGAAAGGAACAGTGAGTCCTCCTAGTCGTGATGCTTTACAGTCTGCCTCCCTTCCTCACTTCCCTCCCTGCTGCTTGTCAAAACAGATCAGTGCAGCTCTAGTCACGTGTCCCAACAACAGCGCCTCTCGTCACTTCCCTCTCTACCAGCCTCGCATGAACTCGCAGCCATAGCAACCGCCAACTTAGAAGTGGTACCAAAACTTCTGAGGAAGTCGCGCCATGTGTGGCTAAAACATGTAGATTTAAAAATAAAACACAAGCCCAGCAGCGTGCCTTTTCATTTCTGAAAGACAAACAGCGATCAAAAAGTCCGAGCGGAGACGAGGACACACAAGAGATGGGCTTCTCTCCCAATGCTGATTGGTCAGAGGAATTTAGTGCGCGTTCACGTGCGCGCGCGAGGGTTCGTCTTTTTTTCCGTTGTGGACATTTTGTTCTGGCTTCAACCTAAACAAGGCCAAGATTATTTTTGGAGATGCTGTTATATGTTAGTTGGCTACAAACTGGATGACAGTCATCTAAACTCACTCAGAAGTTTCTGGAAAACACTAACCCTTGGCACACTAGCTCTTTTTCCTCCATAGAAACTCCCCTGCTGTGTTTTTAAACAAAGGCGATGGTTAGTAGTACTTGATTTTTTTTGTTTAAATAGCTCGAAACGTTTAAGCTATAGGTTGAGAGTTTCGAGGTTAAAAGCTAAACATTTTATGGGCCTAAAATAAGGCATGGATGACACTTGAAGATTCGCCACAGTCAGATGCTGGTTATTGTAATGAGAGGTGACTTTCGGCATTAAGGCAAAAAATCCAAAAAGTAGGCAAAAATGAAGTAAAAAACAGTAGGGGAGCCTGGGGGTGATTGTAACACTTACAACTCGCAGAATATTTGTGCCAGGATTCTTACATTTTGGCATAAAATAGCAAGTAGAAATGTTTTTAACCTGTTCAACGTTATCAGGCAATTAATTACCTGATGCATAACACAAGGAGTTCTATTGTTCATAGCCTGCCTCACTGCTGGTGTATGTAGTAACACAACCTGGGGTAAATTGTAACAATTAGAATAAAGAAATCAAAATTGAGACCATATGCATCTTAGTCGTTTTATTGTGCATTGCTTCAGCAGTTTTAAGGGCTTCATCTAGGTCAAAAAGCTCTCACCTCTGACTTAAATCTGAGTCAGCTCTTGTTAGAAAATGTGCAGTAGAAGCAGTAACAGAAGAACAATGTAATTGTATTTCCCCCAAGAGTAGTCATGTTTTTCTCACCCACTGTCCTGGCACACAAAAAAAAGTAAAAAGAAAAAAAAGAAGGATATGGGAAACTGTTTTTCTTTGTCATCACGGGGATAGTTTTAATACTTTTAAAATAGGTGTTACAACCACCCCACCCATTTCAACCATTGTTTAGCCAGCTGGAGCACCATGGGGGTCTGAAATTAGCATAGATTAAATGCCTCACATTTTACCCAGGACACTGCTCTTCAAAATTACAAGTTGCATTTCAGCAGTGTCAATGGTAATAAAAATGCACACTTGATTAAAAAAATCGTTCTGTGTTGAAAATCAGTTAATTTGCTGTAAAATCTGAATGACTATTCACATGGATTAGCAATTTCACATTCAATGTCAAGGAAGATGTTATACATTAAACTAATGATATTTTTAAGTGAAAGCAGTAGTTTTGCAACCATTCCTTTGTTGCATTATCACCTGCAGCGTTTCTTCTTCCTATCCTGATACATGTAAGATGTGGTGTGTTGTCATTCTGGTGGAAAATAGAGGACAAAGGACAAATGCTCTGATTTAATCAATCCTCTGATGAAACATTTGGGAACAAAGGTAAAGGCCACAATAACAATTCACTTCATGAACAGACTCTGTAGACCTGGCTTTAGTTTGCTAGTGAAATTATACTATTTGGGGTACAGAACAGGTACAAACAAAGATAGCAAAATATTGTAAGATACTGCAAACTAAAAAAGTGAAGCTATTTGTTGAAAGTAGGAATGTTAGTTCAGACATAACCACGGTTCTGATAACGGGTGTGATGACAAATGTCAATTGTGTCACAGAAATATTGTGTTGAATAAAATGGCTTTGACTGAAATATTGTAAAGGAGTTTGGGTATTTTTTAACTAAGATTTATTTGTTTCTCTTGCATAAAGGGTGGGGATAATAAAATAAATAAAACATGTTTTTGAGTATCCATATGGGCTGCCAGCCAGATTATTACATAAAATGCTGATATCAGTATCAACCCAGAGTTTGGCAATCAATCCACTCCTAGTTGCAAGCCTTTTAAATTTTAATTCAGCTGATTTGTGCTTTCTCTCTGATACCAGATGCATGTGACCCAGAGAATGTGGGTCATTTGCACAATAAAACAAACACTTACCAACTGATTGTGGGCTTTTATCGACAAAGCAGGAGCAAAGTTTACATATGTATGAGGATAACACTAACTGTTGTTTGTGCTGAGTCAAATGTAGTGGAGCTCTGCATCCCATCCTGACAAAACCCCAGGAGCTGTTGCATATCACAGGGCTGAAGATACACATTTCTTTAAAACCATGGTATCCCCCATGCAATTGTCTGCACAATAGCCATAAATTGTGGTCAGTAAAATTAAATATGTATATATAGCACATCTGAATGTAAAAAAAAAACGCTGTTCTTTGACATCTTACAGAACAAACTGCTTCATAAAGTTGCAATGTGCTTTAAATACACTATGATCACCATTCTCCCCGAGAAAACTGGCTATGTTATTTTTAAAAACCAAATGAAAGTCAGCAGACATTTTGAGCCGCACAATTTAATTACCTTCAAACACCAGCAACACAGTGAGGCCTGCAGTTTGTTTGATGATGTAATTTAGCAATAAACTGTTAAGCTAATAGTAGACAGTCTTAGAAAGCTACTCCAAAGCCCCTGCTGATTTTAATGGGGGCATTTTCTGAATGCATATAAAGCTCATTTGCCTTATCGTCTTAGCCCATGGTCAGAAAATCAGCTCAGTGTGATGGGGATAGTTATCTTCGTAGGTGCTGCTGAGTATTTGAATATACAGTACCCTGAATCTTTGTTATTCTTTTTCTTTTTCCTTTAAAGATGTTGGTAACTGCAAATAATGATTGTTTGTGAAAAATCATGTCACAGCTCCATCTAGTGACAGGATACAGGTGATGCAGTAAACCCCCCCCCCAAAAAAACAGTCTGCTACAAGATTAAAACCCCTGGTAGTTAAAAGCACTGATCATCTCATCACGTTAAAGTGTTCTTCAGGTAAACCTTTGGTCATTCACGTCCTGGAAAGGTACTGACGATCATTGTTGTATGCAGGGAATCACTTTATTGTTGCACTTTGAGATCATTCAGTTAAATTAGTAATGGGCTACAGAGTAGATAAATAAACTCATTCGCGTGTAGTTCTCTGAGAAAGTTAAAATGATGACCCAGATGCAATCACATTTTGTTTTTCTGCACTTGGCTGCTTAAGTCTGACTCACATTTTTAGCAATAAGAACTGGTGACTCTAGTTTCTTTGGCGTTATACATATTTTATAGTAAAGACGGACTCCTGTTTGTTAGTAGCTCATGGAGATTTAGAAAAAAATGAAGGTTATACAGGTTTGTTAAAACAGAGGCTTTCAGGTTGAGATACAGTGTTTTATACTTTAATTGTTGTGGCAATGTGGTTCATTTTGGAACTTTTCCAGACTAACAATTTATCTGTCACTTAAAAGCTTTCAATCCACATTTGTTACAGGTAAACATTACTGTGTGTGTGTGTGTGTGTGACCCCTCCAGCATGTTCTCATCCCACGGTACGAATGCTGATGCATCAGATTGGGCTGCTTGTATCACAGTGAATTCGTTTAAACTGTTTAATACTTGCAGCAACATGTGTACATATATTCTAGATGTTTCTAGAAACACAACTTCATATATTTTTGAAGATGACAAAGCCTGTGCAAATGAAGCCTCTAACCTTGAGGATCTATCTTCCAAAACTACTTGTCATGCAGGTTGACATCCAAGACAGACTCATATACCTGGATGTTTCCTACACGCCGATTCAATTTGAAGTTTTATTGATTCAATTTGTCCGTCTGAGCAAGAAAAGACAAAACCTAGTAAAAAGAAAATTAAAATAACAATATTAATAATACAACAGCAAAGATTCAGAAGCTGGAAATACCAACAGTTTATTTTCTACTTTTTGTGACTACAGAAATGTTGAAACATTTGAACACTGAAAAAAGCTGAATGACATCATCACTTGCTTCTCAATTTTCTTTCTTTTTTATCATTTGCTTAGCAATCACAACAGATGATATTGCACGGCACTGAGAAAGCAGTAGCAAAGCCTGGGAAACAGCAATGACAAATCAAGTCATGAGACGTGGAGTTTTACATCTGAGAGTAACACCGACAGTATTGCCTCTCTGGCATACACACACGCACGCGCGCACACACACACACACACAAACACGCACACACACACACACACTGACACGCAGACTAAAAACTGAAGAAGCACTGTGAGTTGATAAGGAGGTCAAAAGAAAGAGATTGAGTCTGACAAGAGCACAAAGCTGACAAGAGCAAGGAGATTTCATTTTGAAATGCAAGTGCAAAATGAACTTCTACTGTAATTTATTCCTAAATGTCTATGACAACAAATATGCTTGTTTATCAAAACCCTTCAAGCATCTTTGTATATGAATAGCTGGAGGACACCCCTCTGCGGGTGGGAAACTAGTTCCCCAGCGTAAGAGATCCAGATGATTGTCTTAGGTGCTGCAGTATTATTATGAGACTTGTAGCCAAGCTACCCATCATATGGGAACTCCTTATGGGCAAAACAAATAATAAGAGATGAATTAGGAAACAGGAAAACATAGGTCCACGCTGCATTATCCTTTTGTTCAATATACAGGGCTTTTTATGTAAAATTAAAGCACCTGTACTTATTCATTCAAGACACAATGAATGCATAACATCCTGATGTAATCTGTCATGGACATTTTGGTGATGACCCCTTAGTCCGTGGAGACTCTGTGCTGTCTGAACATGACAGAGAGGAAACAGTACTAACAGTGGGGCCTCTGATACCCAGAGACCTACTGTTTTAAAATGTACCAGTCAGCCACACACATGCATACACATCAGCAAAAAGCTTGACAATATGCAGTACAAACACATTAGACAATGGGCAACGACAGAATCAACGAGATGCATGCAAATGAGCTCACATACAAACTTGCATACTTCAGCAGTACTTGACATTTGAGGTGCACGCTCACATTCACAGACAGAAAAACAGAAGAGCAATCCGAATAATCGTCCCCATACACACTCGCACACGGATTCCTTGGTAAGGTTCTTTGCAGTTTTATTAGACTTTGCTTATAGTCATTACACGAGTACGTACCAAAAGAACAGATACTAGATGGAGCAAGGCGGCGGTGCCACGGCAATAAAAACAGACCCAGCTCCGCGGCACAGCCCCTGGCAGACCGGCTGCCCAGCCTAAACTCCACCTCACTCTGTGTATGAGACAGCAAAGTGAGCAGGGCTTGCAGCCCTCGTTTCAAATGCTTCAGATTGTACATTGAACAGGAGATTCCCCACATGGTAGAGTAAGCTTGCCTACATAGCCCTACGCCTTCTACATTCTATACCCGTGCGAATGGCAAATCAAAACTCAACAAGTCTACCTCACAAATGCCAGTGCTTTTCAACATTATACATATTTTTTTTTTTCCAATTTTTGGTTTGTTTTAAAAATCTTTGGATGTGCAGTAATACCCATAAAATAAGTGTTTTTAAAAAGTCAAAAGAATAGAAAAACACACACACGTACACACTGCTTTTTGCCAGCTGTTCAACAAAGTAGCTCCTGTATAACTTTGTCTGCATTGGCAAATCAACTGTCTTGGTTTCTGGCAGTGTTTAAAACACACATTGAAATGCCGGCTAGGATTTAGCTGAAGAAGAATAAAAACTACTCCTTTGTTATATCTAAGCATGGGAAATAAGGCTGTAACATAAATGGTCTTTTTTGTTTCTTTTCTTTTTTCCAAAAACCTACTATATACAAATCTAGAGTTTCTACAAATGCATAAATTAAAGTAGTGGTTAACCAATACAAAAATGCAATTAAATTAAAATCACAACACAGAAGTAGAGAAAAGGGAAAATATGAACACAATATCACAGCAGTTGGTTTTACCCTGTAAAAGCAATAGTCTACCATCATAATATTGGCATAACCCAGTGTCTGATAAAAAATACGCTTCTCCCTCCATCCCAAAAGTTTCCTACATCAACCCTGAAACTTGTCCTCCATGTCTTGAAACAGAGCACTTCTGCCAAAAAACAAAACAGAACAAAAAACAGCAACTTCAAAATAGATAATCATACAGCTTTTTGAAGTAACAATAACAATTACCACACAAGTGGAGTTCTGCCTAACTCACAGATAGACGTCTCAATGCAGAACTCAAAGGAATTATTACTATGAGGTATTCAGACACATTGGTAAAGACATGCACGGCCAGAGTGCTGGACCTTCCTACACACAGCAGAGAGACAAGCAAGGTTAAGGGAAAGAGGGATGGAGGGATAAAGGGCGGGCAGGGGAGAGGATAAACAAAGACCTTTGGTTTAAACTGTAGAAGTGGACAACAAAAATTCCTTTGGTATGTTTTCATTGCATGGTTGCGCTGGCGAAAGCACCACGGTGTGATTAAAGAAAAAAATCTTCTCATTGTTTCTTCAGTAGTGGCCCTTCTACAGGCTGAGGTATTCACAGAGTCAAAGGTGAGAGGTCAACAGCGGTTTAACACTTTGGTTCAAGCAAGGCACTCGTCCTGGGAGTTTTAGAAAGATTGCAACACGT
Organism: Oreochromis niloticus; assembly: GCF_001858045.2. Taxonomy (NCBI): domain Eukaryota; kingdom Metazoa; phylum Chordata; class Actinopteri; order Cichliformes; family Cichlidae; genus Oreochromis; species Oreochromis niloticus. The sequence continues at coordinate 28,694,909 of NC_031965.2, forward strand.
CTGCTTCTACTTTCAGGAACATGTCTGCCTATAGTTGAGTCATCAACTCTGCCCATGGCTATGTCAGGTTGTCTGCCTGTTGTAAGGTGAAGATGTCTGACCTATTTGTTGGATCAATATTATCAGCCTATAGATACACACTAACAGGCAGGCCAGGTGGAAATAAAGCTGCAACACTGAGAGCTCTGGTGGGGTAAGGCTTCAGATGCAAATTTAAAATCATTAATGAACCAAACTAAAAGCCTTTTCTGTCAACAAAGTGGTAGACAGTAATGTGTTTCTGTTATGAACATCCACTGATCACATTACTAATAAGGTAGTTGTACCCCACAGGCACCTGCATGGCTGATTGTGTGTATCTAAGGCTAGTTCAGCACATCTGCCTATAGCTACATCAGTATGACTATCTATGGAGCTGTAATCAGAGCACAGATGAAGCAAGAGCACGCATAGCGGGGGTGCATGGGTTGAGTGCAGGTGGGAGGGGGAGAAAGAGGAGGAGAAAGGAGAAGGGAAAAAGAGACAGGAGATAGGGGGGAGGGGACACATACATCACATCTTTGAACACCACTCATAGAGGCCGTGCAATGAGAAAAAATCTTTGGTTATCTTTGGTATCATCAAAGTGATAAAAATCACGTATGGAACTTGAGTGAGGTAGCATCTTTGGTTCACACTATAAAACATCAGCAGGTCTTGACACATTTTTTTTTTGGTTTCTTGTCGTCTTTTTGGTTTTTCTCTCAGAGATAAAGAAGAAGCAGCTCTCTCTTGCCTCTCCTTCAGCGCTTGTTCTGATGAATGTAGAGCTGCTAACCCTGGCCATGAGGAGGATGACGGCAAGGGGCCAGCGTAATATATCTAATGCTATGCTGCCCTGGGCCAGCCCTGTGTAGTGCTTTCCTCCTAGTGCTGAAATGCATAGCTTACTAGGAGAGCTGAGGCAGGGAGGGGAGGGAGTGCAGGGTGGATTGGCAGCAGGCAGGGAGCGGGGGTGCTTTCGTATTCAGGTGACAAGCTGACATTGCTGTGTAAGCGCCTGAAAGTGATTTGATCATTGATATCATCTCCTCCGCCCAACATCTTTGATGAGGAGATAAAATCAAATACATATGAAGTGCTTATTAAAAAGCACCACCAGAGGCTGTCTGTCTCCCTCACACAGTGTCAAAACCACACATAGATCCAGTAGCTTGTGTTTTACATAGAAAACTGAAGAGATTTGTCTTTGACAGGTGCTGGATTTTGAACACATAAAGTAGAACTAAACCTGCTGGCATTAGCTAAGCAGATTAGAAGGATTAGATGTAGCTGTAATGACTAACCTTAACATTGAGTACAATGATCATAATTCAGGAGAGTGTCTGCGAAGTTAAAAGTGGTATAGTCTATTTCTTTCCAAGAAGGCATCTATAAGGCAAATATCAATAGTTAATTTTTAGGGTTATACCATAGAGTATTTCCGTTTGCAGGGAGCAAATATTTAAACATGACTCAAAATGTTCTATGGAGAAGGAGAAGTATGATTTCCTTCTTCGTGGAGCACACTAACAGTCTGTCTCAGGAGGTAAGGGAGGAAAACAGGTAAAAAATACTTTTATCAACTACAAAATATATTCTTTGGTCAAATTACTTCATAGGATGTTCTTAAGTGGTTTGATTTCTAAACTGCAAAAGAGGCTTCAAGGTGTAGAAGGCTTTGGTTTTTCTTTTTTGAATTATTCAATGCCTCAGCATGTTGGAAGAAAGCACTACCGTGTGGGTTGAGGTTAGGCATTTTTTTCTATTTGGTTTGGTTTAGGGTTGGACCTTTTGGTTTTAGGGTTAGCAGTCTACGCATGGACATTTCCCTGTCTGTCTGGAATGCTTGATAGAAAGACAGACAGTTGGACAAACAGTCAGACAGTCCGCTCCACTGATCCGAACAAGGTTGCACAACAATCCAGTCTCTCCTGCGGGATTTTTTTTTCTTTAAAGTTGATTGGCCAATCCCACTGGAGCTCCACATTCTGGCTGTTTTCGAGGCCATGGACAACTGCAGATCAGACTGCCAAGAGGCTGATTAAACCTCTGTTTAGGGACCCATCATCAAAACCAACCAATCAGATTAAAGATAACAGTGGCGAATGATAGATTCATACTGGGTGGGGAGGTGAGGGGAGGGTGTAATAAAGCTAGAGACCAGTGACAGCGAGTGTGTGTGTGTGAGGGGGAGTAAAACTATAGTCTTTTTGCAGTATGTTACACATAAATGTGTTGCTAAAACAAACATTGTAAAGCAGGTCAAAGGAGAAGTCTTTGGTTTGTTTTTTCATCTTTGGATACTATAAATATCAATATAGTACAGGTTTAAGGGCAAAACGTTGCTTCAAGGTCTTTTTTAAGTTTTCTTTGTTTCTCTTAAGTTTTAAAGCTTTTCCACCGAGGTTGAGTCAGTCCATGAGTTGGTCAAATCAGTCCTTCTTCAGGCTTTGGTGCAGGCGTTGGGGCCAGAGTTGGCTGAGTGACCAGAGCCGTCATCCACCCACTTATCTAGGCTCCGGCGGCGTGCGTTCATAAAGAAGTTGCTGACTGTAGCCAGCTCGAGGCCCAGCTGCTGAGCAATGGTGAGTTGCAGCTCTTTGGATGGACGCTTGTTCTCTTTGAAGATGGCATGGAGTGTCCGCCGCTGCACATCTGTGAACACAAGCCGGGGCTTCTTGGTCACATTTCCCCGCTCGCTTCTGCCGTGGTCCTGTTCCTTACGCTTACATGCTGTGGAGATTTCAGCAAAGAGACATACAGAAAGAGAGAGGGGATTTGTGAGAGAGGGCAGAAGACAGAAAAACAAGAATCACAACTTATCCTGGGATTTTAAAAAGTCCTGAGTAAAGAGTGTGGCCTGAACCATGAATTGGTTCATTTCCACAATATTAGGCTGGAGGAGGCAGGTTGTAGGTTTCCACTCTAACTCTGCAAACTCCTCAGTGATGATGACAAGTAATTTTAATACTAAAATATTGTTGTATCTTCATAAAAAGTAAAACAGAGCTTTTGTATGTGACAATTTATATTTTTCCCTTTTGTATCCTGATTGTCAAGACCTGAGAAAACAGTGTTCAAAATACAAAAATTACATATTCTGATAACATAGGATTAGGGTCAGGGGTACTTAATCCTCTAGGGACTAAATGTGCTAAACTAATGTGATTATCTAAAGCCAATCCAAGCCTCTTTACTGTGTAACGTTATACAGAAGTCAATTTGGATCTACTCTGATATGGACTTTTCAGGTTCTATGGATACACATGCAGTTGAAATTTGTTTTAAGTGATGCCAACATGAAGAATATTCAGTTGTATCAAGAACCAAATTATACACAAGTTCTTATTTGCATATCTCTTTAATTTCCTATAATTCCAAGAAACATATATTTTTGTTGTGTTTCATGCTAGCTCTAATAAAATATTGGCCTTCAATGTAAACGATGCACAGCCTGATTTGAAAGCTTCCTTATGTTTGATGTAGCTTGTGTGTGGTTTGAGTTTGGTGAAATCAAGTAAACTCTCTTTGCTGGTCTAAGCACATTTTTGGATACTATTTCATATTTCACATTTTTGGATACTAAACCAGTAGAACTGGTAATTGAAAGGTTTTATCAACACCACATTTGTCACAGACACATTTCTATTACGGTTTTTGCATCATTTACTCTGAAAGAATCACACAACAGCCTGATTGTTGGAAGTAGTGCAGAGTATGAATGTGAGTGTGAATGAATAGTGGCATTGTAAAGCGCTTTAGGTGCCTTGAAAAGTGCTATATAAATCCAATCCATTATTATTATTATTATTATTGTTTTTGTCAAAACTCCTCATTTCAGATTTTTTAAAAAGGTACATGGGATATAATAGCAAAATTAGACTCTTAGAACCAGACAGACCCTCTTTTGGTTCAGGGACCAAAGGTTTCGTGGGTCCAGAAGAAGAGCAATCAGCAGGAAGCATGCCAGAACAATGAGCGCTGTCCACGGTGCTGAAAGCAATGTCCCCCCGCAGGTGACGTAGATAAATAAAGAAAATGGCCTGGAGATGATTTTATACTGGAAAAACAAAAACTTGGGAATCCATCTGATAAAAAGTCAAACTTCAGTTAATCTGAACTCTTTGCTATATGACTACAGTTTTCTTTATTAACACCCCAAGCTCCAGTCATTTAAACAGAGAGTGAGGTGAGACCAGGAGGGGGCAGACGCGGGCTGCTAAGGTGAGACCAAATATGGGCTCACTGGGGAAATTAATGAACAACACATCACAACCACAAAACAATTCTCCGACCAGCACCGATTAATTTTGCAAAGTGCACGGAGTAAACAAACGCATTTCATGAGACAACCCGAGACAACGTGCTGAAAACTTCGATCAGCCAAATTTAGACACCTTTTTTGAAAAAAAAAAAAGGGGATATGTAGAGGAGAACAACAACAGTGAGTGTTTCCCTACACTAATAAACTAATAAAATGACTTCCCGTTCTATACTGTAGTAAAGCACTACATATTGTCGTTAAACTCTACTTTATTCCTCTTGTTGTCCTTAGTTTTGATGTATTACCTCCAAATGAAAGCTTAAGTAACACTATGCGGTATAGGGACGATACTTTAAAAAACGATTAGAATTATAAAATCAAAAGAGGACACCCCCCCTGAGATCTCACATGATACATGATTTCTAATTTCAAGCACTTTCTTCAGCATGTGCTAAAGTACAGCGAAGCAGCCTGTTGGCATGACCATAAAGTGGAGTGGGCCTATAATTGTGAGTATGAGCAGCCGGGTGTCTCCAGTACTGGTAAATATTAACAGAGGGCCGGAGCTCCTCGTGTAAGGGTTGCAATAAATCAGCACGAGTGAAGGCCACTCAGACAGCAGGAGCCAGCACAGAGGAGCCCGACCCCGGCACGGGAGGCCCGCGAAGACGGGGAGCTTTCCCAGGACCGATGGGAACATAACAACGGCCTCGTTATCGGGCTAATCACACACACACACACACACACACACACACACACACACACACACACACCACACACACACACACACACACACACACACACACACAGCTGCTGCTCCCGGCTAATCATTACAAACACGAGATAACTCCACACACTGAAACAGACTGCACACACAGCGTGTACTGACACGATGTGACGAAAGCCCCGCGTTTCATAACCGTACAGAGAACAACAAACAGACATCTGAGCTGAAAACGTAGCGAAGATTCAGCCTACCGTGTATTTATTTCAAGAATCTACATCGCGATTAAGTGGATGTAGATAATTATTCACCAAGAATAATAAAAAGAAAAGAAAAGAAAGAAAGAAAACACAACCAACATCAAGAAAGGTCTATGCAATCACCGCTTCTTTGCACAAAAAAAAAAAAAAAAAAGCTGTAATGAATTCCTAACTAATGCGCTGTCTGGAGTGGGTTCTCTCCTCACTTTTATATTCCATTGTATTCTATTTTATTCTATTCTATTCTACACAGGCAAATATTCAGATGGGTAATTGAATACGTGGGAAAACGAGAGAAGGCCCAAGATTAATTTCAGAAGCCTAAAATCAATGAACAGATCAAATCTACCTCAGCACAAGATCACATATCCAGTTCACACAGGAACGAACGGATCAATAAAATGGCGCTCAGACTATTTTATTCTGAATTTATTTAATTTTTAACTCTATTTTTTTCCGTTTCTCCATTATCCAACTTCTTTATCTGACATGTTCTAAATAAAGCTCGCAACTGATATTTTGGTACTTTTTTTTGCCAACCCACCCACAATAATAAAAGAAAATCAACAAAAACAAGAGTTTATACAATTTACATATGTTTCTTTTTAAGTTAGGTAACATCGACAAAGAAAAATACAACAATAACTGAAGCAGGCCTGTTAAATTTTCCCTGCAGAGACTGTATGAACATCCATTTCTCTGAAAAATAAAATCAGAGCTTTAACGATACAAGTCAATATGCTGCTGGTCTGAGTTTAGTTTTAATTATATGCTCATTCCACTAATGACAGACTGTTGATGCAAATGCAATATCAAATATGTGTGCTTCAAATATGTGTGTGCGCGCGTGTGTTTTACTCATTTTCCACTGATAAAATCTCATCTTCAAAACACACACACACACACACACACACACATCAGTAGCAGCAGATGGGAAAACTGAAAAATAATCAATTGTGATTACACTGGTGTGCACACGCGCGAGCATACACGTGCACAAAAGCGCGCACTTTCCACCGTGTAGCCTCACTTTTCAAAAAGCACAAAAGCCCCATTTGTAGGTCATTGATCGGGCCTATAAACGTAAAAAAATCTATTGGGTCTATGTGAACGCGCACGTGCTATTTGGGCCTCGCTGGGCGCCTTAATTGACTCGTGCGTACCACAGGGACAAATTAATACAGAGGTCTACCAGTTAATTAGAGAAACCTCAGTCAAGTCAGGGTTTGTTCACCAGCTAAACACGAACACGTGCTCTTTTCAGTTCTTTTCTGCTGAGGAACTGAAGTCTCTAATTTTGCCAGAGAGAGTACCAAACCTCTTTACACCAACTAAATAATGCATGACTCCGGCGTCGCTTTGATTCGGTTTATGACAAACTCCCAGAAACACGTGCACACACACTCTGTGTTTACATCAAGGGCAACTCCAAAAAAAGGAGCTGATCGGTTGCATCTACACCAAAATAAACACGTTCCTAACGATTTCTGGGAGAAGGATCAGTTTACGCACACAGTCCAGCGGTCGATATTTTGAGGTAAAATGACATGAGTACTTGTTCCACACAAGCCCCAAAATCAGTGTAGAGACAGAAAAGGGATGCGTATTGATGTCAGGCCAGTCTCTGCACGGTCTTCAGCTCAGTGAAGTTTGTTTTCGGCTCTAATTCATCCTGTTGTTTATCTGACTGTATGTTGAATTTAACCACTCAACATAAATCTACGTTTAAAAAATATATAAGGCCATATCTATAGTAATCAGAGCTGACTTTTACCGATTCCTTCCTAAATCTGATATCATTTGACTTCCAGCATCTGGAGGCAAGCAGAGAGATTACAAGTTATACATATCTTTTAAAGACCTATCCAGCACAGAAAAAACGCCAGTCCTGAATGTGACTCTTATGTGCATTTGAATGTCTTACAGTTGGTTTGCTATATTTTTTTCCAGTATAGAAAAAAACAAACTACAAGCCCAGTTTCAATTCCTCTCTCCATTGCTCAGCACAAGGTAACATTCAGCGCCAGTGACCTTCTGTGCCGATTACAGCCATTTGCCGATCGTTTATTTTTCTTTGGAAATCAATGAAAAGATGAAAGCAAAAATGGGGCTTTACCGAGGCTTCGCTCACCTGCGAGCCTGAGCGCACTCATGCGTTGGAACTCAGGCTCCTGCAGCCATTTCCACATGCGACGGAAGGTCTCTCTGCCGGACTTAAGCTTGGACCAGGGTTTGGGGTTTCGCAGCAAGTCGGACAGGGTCCCTTGGGACCTGCACAGGACCCGCTGGGCAAAGATGGCCTGAGGGATGCTGTAGCGCTTCAGCTCTGTGGTGATCCTCTGCGCCACCTCTTTGGTATTCACCTCCTCCATCTGTCCCCCAGAAACACCACCCCCTCCACCGCCGCCCCCTTGCTGCCCGGGCCCGGAGGCCTGCTCCCGGCTGTTCCCCAGCACTTGGCCGTGGCCCTGCGCGCCTAGGTGGGCGTGCGGATGGTGATGGAGGCCGTTGATTTGTACCATACCAGCTGAGGAGCTCATGTGCTGCTCCGCATGTCTGCTGAGCATGGCCGGATGGTGAGCCTCGAACCCGCTCGGGGTGAGCATCTTCTCACCAGGCATAGCGGCACCAGGATGAGCGTAGGGGGGGATGCCAGCCTGGGACGTGTGTATGCTGGCCAGACCGGAACCGGATAACGGGGAGAGGCTCTGGCCCATGCACGGATCCTTGTGATGATATGCGGGATATAGACTGTTCATAGGCGCCAGACTCCGGTCCTCTCGCATCAGCGTGAAACTGCCGCTGACATTTCCGGGGATCCTCTGGTGCGGGTGCGGGTGAGGATGATGTGGATGGTGGTGGTGATGATGGGGAGGAAACTTGTCGGACACGGTGGAGATGGGGGGTAAGGGCTGCAGAGGGGTTAGGGTAGTGTAAGTGCTGCTCGCGCTCATGCCAGGGGGGGCTTCACACATGCTGATGGCTGGATGCAGGTGTCCAGAGTGGCTGGGGTGATAGTCTCCGGTGTCGAGCAGGGTCGCCATGCCCATAGCACGGTGGCTTAAACCCCTGGGGCTCGGACGGGAATGTGGACTGTGGCCACTCAGCAGCTCTCCGTGACCGGACACGGACTCATGGCTCACTCCGTGCAGGTCGCCAATATTCTCCATCGACAGCTGTGCGTTCATGATCCGGGCAGCGCTGTGGACAAACCATCTATCTGACCTACCCCAGTTAGCTGATGTCCAGAAGTCCTCACGTCCAGTAAAAGTTCAAATTTCTTTTGTTGTTGTTTTTTTCTTGCAGTAGCCTCCTTTGCTATTGCCTCTTCTCTGTCCTTACATTCACCTATTTCATTATTCCCCTACCTCGCACGCTGTTTTGCAGAATGAAAACTCCTCTTCCGAATCCCCCTTTGCTTGATATTTTTAAAAAACAATTACTCTCTTAATTTTCTGATTCTCTTTATAATTCAAGCCCCCCCACCACCAACCAACTGTCCTTGCGCTCCGGTCGGGTGCCGCGCCATCTCTCTAGCAGTGTGTCTCCAGCCCCTGTTCCACCGCAGCACAGCTCACTGTCTACACATGCGCAAAGGGGACACCCATCTCCCCTCGTATTCTCTCTCTCCCTTTCTGTCTGTCTCTCTCTCTCTCTTTCAGGCACACGCGTACACACACCGCCCCATTCTCTGACGTCAGGTACCTTATTAAGGAAGGGTGGTATGAAAAGCTGCTCACAGCTATTAGAAATATTCAGGACCGTTTAGCTTTTGCTGAAAATGCTAATAATGCTAATAGACAGAGCTCACATTAAAGACCTATGAAATCTGCTCATGGAAGCTGACTGAGTACACAGCTATATCGTTAATTTTTAGCTCTTATTTAGGAAAATGTTAAATTCATTAAGGCTGTAATGAGGCTTCACCTTCAGTCCTCCTTAAACTATTAACCGCAAATGAAGTAAACTTCCGGGTTCATATGGAGTTGATTTTTAACCGGTGAGTCTGGGATCCAAAACCTCCAAAAACCCCAAACAAAACAACAACGACACTTAATTCCTTTCGACGAATCAGAAACGGTCGCCACAGAAATCAAAGCAGGATGAGTTAATTGTTCCCTAAAAGGCTGTCAATAAAGTCACAGCCTGTATATATTCATAAGCATCAAATACATCCATTCTTTTATCATTATTAGTCAGCTGCCCCAACCCGCCCCCACAACCGTGCTAAATATGTGGCGGTTTAACCAAACGAAGAAGACCGTAGTACCTTCTCTTTTGATAGAAAAAGATGAGCAGATGTGTCTATTGTTCAACTATTAGGCTTAACGAACCAAGCCCAGCATGTGTGCATGAGTGTGCATGTGTGAGTGTGTGTGGGGCATATTTAATCCTTGTGCTTTAGAACTATTTGAGGATAGAGTATAGCCATTAAACGGTGATAATAAAAATACAACACCCACATGTTATTTAGTCAATTAAGAACATTTGTTTTTTATTTGCAGAAACTTCTCACAAATTTACACACGCATACACACACGTGCGCAATCACGGCAGGTGTGTACAGTCCAGTTCCACCGATGAAAATCACGTGCTGACACATAACATGACTACGTGTCCCTGTGTTGTTGTTGATGTTGTGGTGCACTTTGCATCAGTGTCCAACCTCCTCAAACCTGCAGCCTGACAAGAACCCGCCCCCGCTTACATTTAAGTTACACGTCAAGGGCCGTTTAGCCTAATAGAGCGGTAGCGCAGGGCGTCCTCAGCCGGCCGAGGTGACAGCTTGCAGCGGTCAGTGTCCTTCTGGACCCCCTGCTGAATGAGGGACATGTCAAAGGTGACGCTTCAAGACTCCCAAAGCCAACATCTGCGGGGGGACAGATTAACCTTTCAGACTTTTCCCTGTTATGGACCTGCTAGGGGCCCCGCATCTGTCAGGGCCCCCACAATAGACCCTGCGCTCGGTTGAACGAGTTAAATAAAAGAAAAGAAAGAAAGAAAGAGAGAGAAGTTAAACTGCCTCTGATGTGAAGTCAATGTCAACGGCGTGTGTGTGACGTGTGTCGAGACAAAAGGACACTAATTCCTCGAAGTGTGGCTGTCCAACCGTGCAGACCTGCGGACATAATAGACTTTGGAGGGAGGAAAATAGAGCTGACGACAGGAAAACAAAAAACACTAAATAAAATTATGTTAATTTAATAATAGCACCAGCTTATTCCACACTGATGCATCTAGTTTTCTTTCAAGCAGAATTTATTCTAATTTATTTTGATCAAAATTTTAAGTACAATTTATTCTGTAAACTAAAAACTAGATTTCTCCCAATAAAACTTTTGATATTTTCGCGTCTGTTTTTATTTTTGCTGCGCTCTCCTCGCACAAGCAAACGAGATCCAGCAGGGCTAAGGTTTGGCCTTACTTGGAAGCAACCCTCATCTACACATTCTCATACGGATCGATAGGCTTCTGCCATGTCTGCACGACCTGAGCTGTGTGTTTATGTGTGTTGGCTCTCTGTGGCCATTGTGCCGAGATAGGCCAAACCTTACGAGGCTGTGACATTTGCTTTGCAGAGAATATAAGGGACACGGTTTTCTGAGCACTTCTGAAAGAGGATACATTTCAAGCGGAATTCAATTCAATTAGCACAAAAGAAACAGAAGCAGAGACCAAAGTGTGCCACAGATCCATACATGCGCGGATAAAGAAATACCGGCGAGTTGGAGGGAAAAAATATTATATTGATCAAGTCTTATGAAATAGTGTGCGCCAAGGAAAACTTGGTCCAGAGAATGGGCACTGAAAGTGCAAATTGTAGGTTTCACACTGATTATTAATCAGGGGCATAATTCCCATGAAGCCCCACAGCAGCATATCCGAGCAGCAACAATATAATGTCTGGCAGAGAGGACGGTGGATCAATATTTCAGCAGCTCTGCAAAATGACACAGCGTTGCAAGCTTTATAGATGCTCAAAATGACAATTACGGCTTGTTTAAGAATAAGCCTTTGCTAAATGGCATCTGGTGGAACTTAACTTTTATAAATGAGCCTACTTGATTTTGAGCAGTATGGTCATTGACCCTTTGCAATATAACGTCGCATACATTCGGAAACTGAATTATCCTTTTGAAAATAAATCACATCGCTTTTGTTTTATAGGTTTGAACCCATGAATTAATTTTACTGCTTCACCTCTAAAATCCCGAGATCCATAAATGGGTCCTCCTCTACATTTAGATATTTTTTTTATTTGAATCCGGAATTTAACAGAGGGCAATATATTAAAGCCTAAATATCTGAAAACATATGAACAGATTGCTCCCTTTTTAAAAAAAGAAAATGTGCATTGCAGCGTTGATGGCTGTCCTTTAGAGCAAATTTAAAGCACAGGCCTTGAAAACACACCACAGCGCGCCAATCAATACTGAATAAAATTATAATTCCTGGAGGGACTCAGGCTAAGGCCTACGATTTGTTATAATAAACCAACCTAAAAATGTACGAATTTTTTTTGCGTAATTTGTTTGTGGGATTTTAGACAGGCGGTAATTATTTTCTGTTTGAATAATGTGATTATTTAAATGAGCAACCGGGTTATTTAAAAAACAAACAAACAAGAACAAAAAACAAACGCAATCTTATGGAAAATTGAAATAGTATTAAAGGTGTAGAAATTACGTTAGTTTAAGGCAGTAGGCCAGCTTTATTCTGAGGTTGAAAAGAAAAATAATAATTAAAATAAAAACAGGTCACATGAATAACATAATACAGCCTGGTAGCAAATGGTAAACTTAGATGAAATGAAGCTAAAGCTAAACTAAAGCGATCTAATGATTTAAAGATCTTTGAAGATCATTTTAAGAAGTTTTTGTTTAAAGTTTTTTCTTTTCTTCCCCCCCCAATAACCAGAATTTTGGAATACACACGCCTTGAGGCTGTGATGTAAAATGGCTTAAAATTTCACCCCAGAGATTAAGGAATTTACTTTTTATTTCCCCACCTACTTATTAAAAATGCCATCATGGCCGAGCAGCAGATGCCGGACCTGCTGCCTTGCTCAGGGGTAACTCAACTGCCTCTTGTGTTATTCCGCGTCACTTGCTCTGATTCGTGCACTCATGTGAAATTAACAAGGCATCACTTTACATTAAGGTGCCCATATGCCGCCCAATTACTCCCTGTAACTTTGGTAAGACTCCAATTATGACAACAAAACCGTGTCAACGATAGCCAAACCAACCCCACTAAATGTGCGCTTCAAATCCAAATGACCTCGTACACAAAAAGGCTGTGTGGCTTTTGGAGGTGACAATAACGAGTTTAGAGAAATTGAAAAACGTCTTCCAAATTTCTGAAATAAATAAATGTAATAAAAACAAAAAACAAAAAACTGCTTATTGCCGTATTTTGTAGCCACAATCTCTCAGCTTTTCCTTTTAACTATTTTAGTTGATCCTAATTATGGTTTTCTGTACTAACAGCGAACCTGCAAATAGTGTCTTGTATTATTTGCAGTTAACACGTATAAAAGTAGCTCATGAGTAAACAGACTATACAAAGCTGCAGAATACACATTGGCACACTATGTCCTAAATATTTCTATATACTGCAATTTGAACAAAAATCTAAACTATTGTCTTCATGTAGATGTATCTGCTGATTTAGAACATTTATAATTTGGGGTTTAATAACTAAGGATTTTATTATTATTAATATCTGCAGCACTGCGTCAGATTTGGATAAAATCTATGCATTTTATCCATGCGTTAACAACAGGAGTGTGGGTATATTTTTCAGTAAGAGATTTGACAGCATGCTGGCCAGCTTAACTATCTTTACAGGTGCATCATTACCATCGCATCTAAATGATCAATTACTCTTTAGAAATTCAAATTAATGCGAACTGTGTGTGCAACCAAAAACGCCTGAATTCTGAAATATATATGTGTCGGTGGGAACATTGCCTCACGAACTCGTAACTATTGGGACTTATTTTCTGATGTTTTAGATAAAATGAAAATTTGAGAAACGAATTCGAATTTCAAGCAGTTTCAGTTAATTATGAAGCAAGCCGGTAATATTGGCCACGCAGTGCGGAAATTGTATTATTTTAAGTACAGTTAAACCAACATTTAACTAGGAAAAGACCATTTTAAGTGATGCCCTTGTGTAGATACTATAGACGGAAATGTGGCGCAGCTGCTTTAAGTTTGTGCTCATATGCGCCAGAGAAACACTCAGCTTGTGTGCGTCAGATTCGGAAAGCACTCTTTTTTTCCGCGTCTCTTCTCAACAGGGTGCCAGTCTTCAAATGTGTGCATTTAAACTCTTCTTCTTCTTCTGCGTCACACATAAACACAGACACGCACACGCACGGCCAACGCACACACACACACTGTAGTTCCAGACTTTACCGCAGGATCCTATTCTGTCATGCATCTTTATCATCCTTCCAGCTTACTGCCTTACAGAAGCGCACAGAACGACAGAGCCTCAACATCAATTTACATAAGCTCTTTAACTCCAACATGCGAGCTGCAAAAAGCAGAGGATGCGCTGGCATCCTCGCGTCTCCTCCATCTATGTCCTTCCCGTCCCTTACTCCCTCAGCCTCCTCCTCCTTCGGCTCTCCAAGCCTCCAGTTTTTCTCCAGTGCTGCCAGAGTCCCAAATCCTGACCGAGGTAAAGATCCTTAGCCGCTGCATGCGCCTCGTTTCCAGTCGCAAATTCTTCTCCCCGTACAAAGCCTCTCTTTTCCTGCAGCGATACCGGGCATCTCCCCGTGCTTTTCTCGATGCAGACGCATTTGAATAGCTGGCCGGTGTTGTTATGGATCCGTGCGCACTGAAAGAGAATCAGTATGCAAATTGTTTCAGTATCAATCGAAAGGTTCGATCCGCCTGAGCGTCAGCCCCTTTGGCACGAGAAGCTCCTTCGCTGCATAAATGTTTATAATGATCCCATATATTAACCCACAGTCAGATGAGAGGACAAACTGCAGTATTATTAAGACGCAGATTAAATATTTTTTCAGGATAAAGAAAGGGAAATTTAAGGAAGCAGACGGAGCCTCCATGACTAAGACTTAAACATATTTTATTTGTGAAATACTCCGACAATAAGTACAATCAGGGTGTATAAGTCCCTCTGAAGCATTTATGGGCTACAATTAATATTCAATCAATATTTATTTTTCTCTTCTCACTTATGCTTATATTTGTGCAAATATATACATATATTTAGAATAAAGAGAGAGAGATTGAAGCATTACAACACAAGTTTAATCTTTGCAATCTCAAAATAAGCAATCACTTGAAATAATCTACTACAAATATGAGCTAACTACTGTTTTACTTTTTTGCCATCACCTGGTTGGACTGAAATATCTTTCTGTGGTCTGTCAGTGCTGTCATGTATGGTTTTCTGTCTCTACTATATTCTAAAATATACTCTAATATTTCACTAAATCTAACCTGCAGGGCAGAACAGCAGTGCTTTGGAAAAAAAACATTATGGAAAAGAAACACATTTGTAACTATGCATTTGAGAGAGAAATTAAAATTGTAAAATAAGTGGGGGGTAAAAATATATGGGCTCTGCAAAGAGGGGAGAAGTGTAGGGAGAGGCAAATAAGAGGGTGGAGTAAAGGTGAAGACTTGAGTGGATCTATGAATTCAGGTAATCAAGAGCAGGAGAGGGATGATGAAGGAAAAGAGAGGAAGGGCACTAAAAGGTGAAAGGAAAGGCTATGGTGAGGGCAGAGAGAAGGAGAGTGTGGTCAGGAGGAGATAAAGCATAGAGTCCGTTATCCATCTGTCCCAGGGTTAGAGTTTGGCCAGCTGAGGGGGTCAGGGGTGAAGGGTCAGTGAACCCTGGGCCTGAGGGCCAGTGGTCAGTGCACTGGCAGATACACACCAGAGAGAGGATTATATGGTAAATAAAAAGTGGGTGCGTACCTCCTGAGGTCCTCATACCATTCAGCTCACAGAGAAATTGTATTCTCAAACAAAATACATTTGGATTGTTTCCATTTACTAGATCAGGCAGAAGTCTCCTGTTTATAAGCTTTCTCAAAGAGGTTTTTAGTAACTACGCCCATTACATTATAACGCAAATGAAGACATAAAAAGGTGACTTAATATTTCATTTTTTGTTGACTAACAACTTTACTTCCAGGTCAATTTAATGGCTATTCTGGAGCTTTCAGTTGTATCACATGATCGTCACCAGCAGCTGGAGTCATGTAATATTTCATTGTTTGAATTTTCACTTTTATATGAGCACTTTAAGGAGTCCTTAATACACATTTTCTTGTATGTAAACATCATATAAGTGTTTTATGCTTTGTGCTTTTATTTCACCTTTTAGAAATGTGATCCAAGGCATTCCTTGTGTATTTATATTAACCTTTTCAAAATTAAATAACACGCCATTCTAAACTGTAGACAAAATGGATCTTAATTACTAGTAAGTTTTAAAAGAACATTACATTCACAACAAAGATGCAAAATATGATTTATTTATGAAAGCTAATTAGTTCCTGTGATTTTATAGAAGTGCAGCAGAAGCAAATGGAGTCTGAAAAGCTCAGAAGTGTAGATCAGTGTTTAAACTTTAATAATGCTTTGAACAGGAGTGTCCCTCCTGATCCGTTAAGATCCTCTCAGCCACTTACACTATCGGAAGTGCTATATTTAATAACTAAGCTCCACCTGTTAAAAGCAATGTGTGTGCAGCACACAGTGTGTGCAGATTTAACAAGGTGCTCAGTGGTTGGGTCAAGGATTGCTGTCTTTTACTTTTGTCTGAAAATCTATACCTTGGAAAGGGGGAGGATTATATATTTCATGTCAACAACAGACTGTCCTTTTCTTTGTGTGTGTGCGTGTGTGTGTTTGGCTGCGAGTGGCTTACCGTTGTGCACAATAGGTTTCTGATGGCATGTGTACATCTATGTGAGGCAGGAAGAAACTGACTTCATTTTAGAGGATGTGTGCTTTGAACTTTTATATAGAAACTTCTTTATGCCAACTGTAAGCTTGTGGTTTTTATCAAATGTTGTCTAAAGAGAGAAATATAGCAGTTCCTCAATAAAAACAGTAGTCAGTTGCAGAAAAAGAAAACAACTTCCCTGGAGCAGATTACCAGTGTTAATGTTAATATTAGGCCAGTCAGAGCCATACTAATCTAGTATGGATATTTATCACAATTTAAAAATCACATGTCTGGAATGAAATGAATATGTTTTTTTTTTTATAAATAAAATCTTAGATAACTTTTGAATGACAGGGGATTAATTTTTCAATTTGGCTTTCCATGGACCTACAATAGCCATCACAATGCTTCAATTCACAGCCTTCATAGAAATATTGAATTAATACCTTTTTCAACATGAAATTCGAGGCCAAGACTACAGTGATTCCAGCAGCGTTTCTCATTATTTTTCAGTCCTCTTGTTGACCTTTTTTTCCCCTTTTTATATTATTATTTGTCCTCTTTGCCCAGTAGCAGATTTTGAGTATTTATTTTAAAGTGCCTGAGTGTCATAAAGAAACACGATATTTTTCAGATTTTACCGTTCAGGTGAATCATTAACTTGCACAGAAGTTCAGTGTGTTGAGCTCACTCTGACTGCTCGCAGGCATGTTGCTTCCATGTCCTCCAGAGTCAGTGCAAATAAATGTTTGAGGATGAAATCAGGTTAGTTAGTTTGTACATATATCTTGAGCAAAGCATAATTATAGATGAACTGTAATTATGTCCCTGAATATCTGGATATGTAAGTTTGGGGGTTTATTTGAGAGAGGAGGGTGGGGGTGGGAGGAGACTGGTGAGATTAGTAGGGAAAGCGTGGACAATGATAGCTGCATCTAAAAGAGGATTACACAGGTTCATCCTGTCATCATGTACCTACCATTATGGGATTATGAAGGCCACTTCCACCTACTCCATTCAACACTGCAATAATGAAGGGTGAAGCCTTCAGAATAGCTCCACACTTGTACAGGTTCAAAACATCAACAAGAAAGGGAACAAAGGCGGTCATGTCCATGTCAGCAGTGCAACTTTGAGGTTTATCACATGTTTGGATCGCAGTGCTTAATCCAAGTGTTTGCTCTACATAGGTCACAGCCAAGATGGTGTGAGCAAAGAGATGTAACACTGGAGACAGAAAACACAATTTAAACCCAGACAGGCCCACAAACACATGCAGACAAGTTGAAGCCTGTTACACAACTAAAATGATATTTATGAGTGTTAGGCACACACAAAAGATGAGCAAATGTGTGAATGAATGGAGCTATAATTGCCCACTATACTCACATGCATACAACCACCCTCTGTATAACAGTGAATACTGATTTGGCACAGTCTCTCATGATATCTATTGTTCATTAGTCATTGTTATCCCGCTTTGATGTAGCTGTAATGGGCTTTCGATGTGTAGACCGGCTCCATAAAGACTCCTGTTTAGTAACGGCTACAGTTTAAATGCTCTTAATGTGCTGCTGAGGTGTGGGGAGGGGCCAGGAGCTGTAAATCACAGAGAAATGTGGGGGGGCAGACAAGGTTGGGGCTGGGGAGAAGAGGGGTGGAGGTGAAGAAAGGAGCGATTGGAGAGGAGAGAAAAGAAGAGACGAAAGGAGGGGAGGGAGGAGTGGAGGTTCAGGGACGAGTGTTTGGAATCTGTGTGTGTGCATTCTGACGAGCAGAGAGAACCTCCCTCGAAACTGCAGACGTGTTTACACAGCACAGGTTCACACAGTCACACACAGTCTCTCCCACACACACAAGCACACACAGTTTTCCCCGAGCTCTCACTCCATAGTTAAGGTGTCTCTGTGACACGTGCATGCTTACAGTAAGTTTAGCATTAGGTTCTACAACAGGGGATTGAACTAACGTGTGTGGATGTGTGTGTATGGTCTGTCTTGTTCCCAGTAGGGACAGAGCAAACAGGCAGAGGTAGCTGTCAGCCTCTCCATTGTATTCATCCAATCACTAATCTTTAATGGTTAAATCATTATCCATCCACCACCTTTTCAAAGGGCCAGGCAAACACTACTGGGCTGTCACAAGACAGCACCATCCCTTAATATGTTACTGAACCACACACACAGTCTATGAGAATCACAATTTGCTGATAACACATGTGCCAAAACACACACTAATATAAGCATGTGCATTATGTGTTGTGTAGGTATATGTGTACAATACACAAAGAATCAGTGCTGTTGCCATCTCCAGGTCTGAGGGGCTTCCATCACTCCCAGCAGGATATTCGGGCAAATCTAATTGCAGGTAAATGTACAGTGCTGCTCTCTGTGGCTCCTGTGTGGAAAAGATGGGAGGAGAAGCCCAGCGACATGGTTAGTATTGGTCGGGATGACTGATTGGCCCTGCCCTAACTACATTAGACTGTGGAGAAGTGGCTGGCTCCCATTCCCTCCCCCCTACTCACTGCTGCTCCTCTGCTCCCTCTCAGCCCCTCTGCTCTTTCGGGGATAGCAGCAGAGGTAGTCAGCGGGGCTTTGTGGAGCTACTACGTGGGTCCGCTGGCTGTGACCCATCCCAGCCGTGGATCCCTGCGTATCAACTTCCAATAGAAAGGCCCACGGTTGATTGGAGCCTATTAGCAGCCTGTTGGGCTGGAGGTAGCCCAAGCCCAGTGGAAGGCTCTGCCATCTAAGATCTGATCAGAGGTTATTAGCAGTAAAGAGCCACTGTGGATGAAGGGAGGAGAGACATCATTTACAGGGTCAGAGCTTGGCCGCACAGAGCCGGCTGGGCAGTGCACATACATAGAAAACATGTGCGTGAAGCTACTCACACACAAGACAGTAAAGGGCGACTCATTACTCAGTGAGAGCTCAGGTTTCCAGCGTAGACCTCTCCATTAGACCCCCAGTTAGGGAGAAATGAATGGCTGTAGCTTCTCCGCACTCATAAACCATCCAACCATCCACACCAAGAGAAAATGAGATACAAGTAAAAAAGGAGGGGATCTTAGAGGTATAGTGTGTGTGTGTGTGTGGGTGAGCTGAGGGGTCCTTGGGGTCTTTCAGATGGAAATGTCCAGCTGGCTGGCCGTCTGCTGCCTGACCCCTGAGCTCAAGGTCAAAAGCCAGGGCCCCCCAACCAACCGGCCACTGACCAGCATGCACACATACAGTATACACATACAGCCACGCACAAACGCACTCATCCACACAAACACACACAATATCTACACATGTTCACCATGTCTGTGTGTATGTATGTGTGTTTTCAGAGAGAGGGAGAGGGAGCTTGCACTCTGCCGTGTGTGTGTAATTGATCATTTAATCTGGCTGACATCATAATCCCCGACGCGTGTTTAACTAACTGGCTGACCAGCAGAGGAGCAGAAGGGCTGAGTAATTATCTCATCTGGATACATTAATAACGAAGCATCACTCACCGTTACCCTGGCTCCATCGGTCCTGAATCAATCACAGAGTGCAGCCAAGTGTGTTTGCATGCGAGACCGAAAGAGAGAAAGCCAGCGCCTGCACTTGTGTGTATGCATTCTGTGTGTTAGCATGTATCCGTCGTGTAGGCATCAATGAGTTTCACCTCTAAGCTGAGTGTCGGCCATCACACAGACCCAACTTGCAGCTGCAGCGAGGTAAAATGGAGACCGGTGCATGTGTGTGCTGGCTTCTGTGCTTCTGCAGTATCACACTGGTGTATAGATTTTTTCAGAAAACCAAAACGCTCAAAAAAGTGAACCGCAAATCAACAATATTGGCGGTAAAACAATCAATGAATTCATCGAGAGACAAGAATATGAGAAGGATATGCGGTGTGCATCAAGAAACGAGCATATCGTTTCGTTTCTAACTGAAGTGCACATCCAAAGCCAATTGTTCAAAGGACAGCAAGCCACACAAATGCCAATCAAATTAAATGGCAGCTGAAACAAAAAGAAGTGGAGATAGCCATGTGTCCTTGTGCATGTGTCTCAGTGTGTGCATAGTGTGTGTGTGTGTGTGTGTGTGTATGAGGGTCTTAGGAAAATTATTACTATTGATTTAAGGCGGAGAAACGTGGAAATGTTACCAGATGGGACATTTAGCTGTGAGTGGCTTCGGATGAGACGAGTCATCCTCAAAAGGCCAGGCAGATGCAGTGAATGCACATCAAAACACCAAATGCTGTCCAGACCTTTAAAGAAGAATCCACCATTCACCAAGAAATCTGAGGTACAGATTTCTTGAATTTGGTGAAACATAAAAGTCTAGTCGAAGGATATTTCATGTTTTTCTTGTTATCTGTTAAATCCCACGAAAACCCCCTGCAACATAGCTACATAGTTATAGCTAATATCTTTTATAGAGCATCATTATTGGCCCAAACACATCCACAAATGAACTAGTAGACATGGCTCTTCATTCCAATGAACACTGGCACTGTTGTCTACGCTCAGGAAACCCCACATATACTCAAATACAATGAACAGAGCAATGATTTTGTAGAAATCCTCACGTAAAAATAAATGATTTTGCATTTTTTGATAAGAAAAAAAGATACAATCTCTAGCTGCGATTTTAAACTTAAAGTTAAAATAACTTTGAATAATCAGGAACCAATAAACTTGAGGAAACGCTATTAAAGCGAGAAAGCTAGACACACTAGTAGACTTTCACTTTTAGAATTTAGATAATTGTGTATAGATTCTGTCGCATTTTTCAGCATGAAACTAAAAATAAATTTCATGTAAACAACTTTGCATCAGATGCTAAGACAGTAAAGTCAAGTGACAGTCAGCTGTGCAAGATCGATCAGATTTCAGTTTAAGATCTTGCTGATCATTTTCAGAGCTCTGCAAGATTAGCAAACACTTGCATCCATACATGCAGATCATTGAGGTTCCTGCAGGTCAGTGTCCTACACTGAAAACTAAAGGACTCTGTGTGTTCGAGGTTGCAGCGCCTAAACTATAAAATGCACAACCATTACTGAGATCTGTGGACTCTACTGAAACTTTAAAAGAGGAGCTCAGTGCTTCTTTGTAGGACATTATTGTTTTTTAGCACTTTGTGTTCCTCATTTAAAAAGATGCTACAATCATAAATTGTACTCACTTCCTTATTAACTTTTACACAAACACTGTATGAAGTTTTCTGATAGAGGGCACCATAAAATATAAAACAAAACAAAAACAATTTGCTCTTGAAGATTATACATCACAGAGAAGTTTGAATGATCTGTCAGTCAATTTTCTTCCATTATCCATTCAGGGTAGCGTGATAGTCATTGGTTTGAATCCACCTCTCTGGGTACTGACTTCCTCCCACCGTCTAAAGAAGGGGTGGCCTCAAGGGCCTCAAGGGCCAGTGTCCTGCAGGTTTTAGATGTGTCCTTGATCCAACACAGCTGATTTAAATGGCTAAATTACCTCCTCAACATGTCTTGGTTTTCCAGACATCTTTATGAAGTTAACCTTTATATAACCTTCCTCCAACCTTATACCATGTCCTCACCTTCATGCTAATGAACTAATCATTTGATTCAGGTGTGCTGAACCCGGGTGATATCTAACACCTGCAGGCCTTTGAGGCCTGGAGTTCCCCACCCCTGGTCTAAAGGCATGCATGGAGTTGAGTTACCTAGTAATTATAATTTGGCCACAGGCGTGAATGTGAGTGTAAATGGTTGTCTGTCTGTGTTAGCCCTGCGGTGGATTGGCAACATGTCCAGACTGTACCTCACGTCTTGCTCTATGACAGTTGAGATGGTCTGTGTCCCTTTGGATGAGCTTGAATGAGTGAATCAAGTTTCTTTGGGCTTTTACACATAAACAGTTGTGCAACTACATTTACAGAGTTTTCCAACCTTTGAACCATATCTTAATTTTACTGTATAAAATCCTAAGTCTATATGGATTTAAGGAAAACATATAATATTTATTTGTTGGCTTAATACTTACAGAGAGACATGAAAAGTAGGGAGATAGAGGGGATTGACTGGGCAAGTCACTTTGGTCACATTAAGTTCATCCTGTTCAGTTGCATATTGCTACAATCACTGAGCGGGAGCTCAAAATCACACAGGCTGTTTTTTTTTAAAAGAGGAAAGCTGATGGTAGAGGAAAGGTATTCCAGTCCTGCCTCTGTAATCTCTGCTGGATGAGTTATGTTTTGAGACCACATTGTCCCTTTATCTGTCTGTTCTTAGTGACCACTGACTGCTGTTCGTCTGCTCTGCTGCAGGTTAGGAGCCTCTCAGTAGAGCTGTTCAGATTACACCAACAGCTCAATAGAGACAAACTCAGCATGCTGCAGCAGACACACACACACACACACACACACACACACACACACACACACACACACACACACACACACACACACACACACACACAGGCACACATACATAGTGGTGCTTCCATCACTTCAGAGGACAGTACAATAACTACATTTATTTCCTTGAGCCCTAGTCTAACTCTAAGGATAACTATACTCATCTGCTAGTCCATCCTTAACCTTTATATAACCTTCCTCCAACCTTATACCATGTCCTCACCTTAATATTTAATGACATACACTACAATCAAAGCAAAGCATAAGTGATATCATAGATGCCTGCACATAGACATTAATTTCAGTTAGTGAACCTAAACACATCTGGAAATATGCGCACACAAACAGTCGCACACAAAGAAAGCCTGGCAGTCTGGTGTTCCTCAAGTTAATTTGACACAGAATCGATTTGATCCCTCGTCATCTCAATAATGATAGAAAAGATGCTAAATGCAATAGAATCTCTGAAATCTAATATTTTGGGGTCAAATCGTTTAATGAAGAGCAATCTGACTCTGTACTCTCGCCGTTCATACTGCATGCTATCTATTAGGATGTTGTTTTTCCAGATGCTTTGTTGCATTAAAATGACACAATCTGTAATCTAAAAGGAAAAATCAAAAGTAGCAGTAGCCCTCGCATTCAACGACTCATCGTCGACAGTAACACAAAACAAAAGGCATGTAACCCCTCATATTGATCAAAGTTTTCTGATGGTGTCAGGTGATAGTTTACAGTTTAAATTATCACCTTTTGTACAGTTTATCTGTACAAAAGAAGGTCTGTATGTCAACAAACAATATTTATCACTAATTTAAACTTGTGTCATTTTTGTGATTGGATGCCACATCAATTAGTTAAAAAATTAACCTTGAGGTTAAAAATGGTTAAAAAGATTGAATCATTATGAGCAACTGAAAGAGTCTGAACTTTTTTCCCACAGACTGTATATAAAAGATGAAAGCAGCCATATAACCCACTGGTTTGTAGTCCCACTTTGAACCCATGGTTCTACTTCTACACCGGGCTGGGGTGTCAGCTTATCGGCCACGGCAAACAAGTTCAGTTAGCAAGCTGCATTCATTTGGATTGATAAACAATTTGGATGTGCCTGTGTCCTGTTAATTAGTTCTAACAGACAAATGAAAAGGTTGAATGTGATACACCAAAACTGGAGCACAAACATCTCAGAAGGTCTGCTACTGCGGTATATTTAGCAACACAGCAACACACACAGAATTTCTGCATTTCCAAAAGGCCAAAAGCCACTAACACCACAAAGAAGAAGTCCACTTTTGTGACTTGAACTAGCCGAGGTGACAGAGTGTGACAGCAGGTGAATTATGGATTATTCAGCTAATTTATTATGAATGGGTTTTCTATCAAAATATTGATATTTTCTGTAAAGCTGGGCATTTTAACACGGGGTGCCATGGAGACCGACTCGGTTTTGGCTCAGGGGTTGCCTCTTGTTCTTCCTTACTCATTACCAAATGAATGATGGAAAATTATAAACTCACACAAAAACCATAACAGTGTATGGCTTACATAACCGAACATGTTCAAAAACACTGGGTATATACATCCCCCTCGCTTCTTCTTCTTCTTCTTTTTTTTGGATTGGAAATAATCCTGCATCTGACATTTATTCCTGCAGAAGCCGATAATAGCTGTGATTGTGTATCTGAGCTGCAGTTTAGTGAAAAAGGACCTTTGAGTTGTTTATTTTCACAATCATGTGCAACAATCATTCCTTAACCTTATATGTGAGTGCTCTGTAGTACCTTACAGGTGTAGTATGTGTGCGTATCTCTGTAAGACTGTGTGTGTATGATTACCCATGCTGTTATCAGCAGCAAGCCGCCATTCACTCCAGCTGAAATGAAAGGTTTTCCTCTGTCACAAAGCAGTTTCTTTGTTTCCATGGTGCTATGATTCTGTCAAAATCCCAGAGAAAACAGAGGGGGGAGAAGAAAAAATCAATGTCCCTCATCACCAACAGCAGTCCCAGCCTAGCAGGTTGCCGCAATGCAAGTGCACACGCCAGCACATGCATACACGGACAGTGGGGGACAGAAAAACAGAAAAATAAGTTGCCCTTGTGACTTAAATCTGTTTATTTGATTTTCTTTTCACTAAGTGAAGTGGAAGTGGACACTGGTTTATCTTATAACAGCAAGAAAATGCTTGAGTGTTTGAGAAGTGTTCTAGTTTCTGTATTTCTGACCAGTGCATGCAGAATATATCGACATGAGTAGCTGCCTGTGGTGAGCAAAAAGAGCAAGAGTGTGAAATATTTTCACACCTCTGAGCAGGACTTTGTCATCAGAGGAAGTGTGTTTGTTTGAACAGGTCAGCAATATATTCCAAAAGAAAAAAGAAAAAGAAAATGCAGAGATGCTGTGTAAGGCACAAATGTTGGATACAAAGTATGCCAGCGAGCAGTGACAAAGGATAAATGAGCTTTGAAGCTATAACACAATGAGTGAATTCAAGTCTTTGAATGCTTCTGCGGTGGACTTTCAACTGTGAAGAAAGGTGTAGCAGAATACAGTAAAATCACAATGATGGAGAGCGGATACCATCAAAGGCTCGCTATGCTTCACACGGGTGAGCAACATCAAACTACTCCAACCCATTTTTGTTATGTTGAACTTGTATTTTCTATTTATTGTATTGTATTGTGTTTTTTTTTTTTGCAAAAATCCCAAAGAAGTAAAAACATATTTTTATTTATAGAATTACACGTTTTTTGGTGGTGCAGTTCTTTTGTGTTGGTCTAGTCTTGTTACAGTCCACTGCCAGTTTGGATATGAATGAATATAATGCGAAACTTTGCATAAAGCATTTTCATCTCACTGTAACAAAGGTGAGTCATGACACCAACTGCATACATAAATGCAATTCCTCTAACTTGTTATGGACATGATTATTGCTTATAATGTGACTGCTTATACAGATGAATCATGGATATTGTATTATTATTATAGCTCTGATCAAAAGTTTAAGACCACTTGAAAAATGGCAAAAAATCGTATTTTGCATGGTTGGATCTCAACAAGGTTCCAAGGAGAGCTTCAACATGCAACAAGAAGAAATGGGAGAGAAAACATCTGTTTGAGCGTGCAATTTATTGAAAAGAATGCTTACAGTAATACAGGCTGTTTTATAGCTGATCAAAGGTTTAGGACCACATGGTTTTAAAAGGCCAGATCTGTGCAAAAATGTGGATTCATTGTCATTTTTTGTCAGGTAGTCAGACTGTCATGACATTTTGATGGCAAAGACAAATTTTTTTTTCCCTTTTTCAACGCGGTCGGGTTGTTGAAGTGCATAAGCAGGGTCTCTCGCAATGTGCCATTGCTGCTGAGGTGGGATGCAGTAAGACAATCATTTGCAATTTCAAGTGAAAGACCCAAACAAAATATCACTAGCCCAGCACTGAGCCGGAGGATCCAATTGTCCATCAAGACACTGGACGATCCTCGACCCAGATATTACTGGTACCGACTGCAGCCCCATAACCATCAGACAGCATCTGAGACTGAAAGATTTCAAAAACAAAAAATGTTTTCAAAGGCCTTGTCTCCTTGAACGCCACAGAACTGACCATTTGGACTTTGCAAGAGAGCACCAAACATGGGACACTGAAAGGTGGAAGAAAGTTTTATTTTCTGATGAGAAAAAAAATGTAACTTTGATGGTCCTGATGGTTTCCAACGTTACTGGCTTGACAAGCAGATGCCACCTGAGATGTTCCCACCTGAAAAGTGGTCCATCTGTCCACTTTCAGGCTTTTCTTTTTCTTTCCAAATATTGAAATCTGAGCAGTCTTTGAACATGAATATCTTAAAGATGATTAATTAGAAAAACCTGAACTTTTCACTGCTCTTTCTTACCATCAACATTAATCAGAATCTGTAAAAAATATCTAAGTATTGGTTAGTTAAAATATGAAAAAGAAATCCAGCATTCCTGCAAAGTCCCAAAAACTACAAATTGCAAAAGACAACTAGTGACAGTTTCTGAATGGTATACAGTTAAATTATTTTAAAATAAAGCATGTAGAATACTTCTTAAAATTAAACATTAACATTAAATTTAAATTATTGCAGGGTCTACCATACAATATAAAGCGCCTTGAGGCGACTGTTGTTGTGATTTGTCGCTATATAAATAAAACTGAATTGAACTGAACTGGATTGAATTAAATTTCTAGTCACAACAATGACTGTGCAAGCAAATATGCCAATTTTTATCACAAAAACAGAAATGTCGGAACAAAATCCAGGAGTTTCTAAATGGTACTCTAAGTATAACATATTTTTGTTTATTAAGAGCATGCTTTTTATTTTCAAAACATGTCATGGTCCTGGGTCTTTGACCAAGTTTTTGAGTTTGTTATGGACGTGTGATTTGTTCTTTTCTTTGGACATTTTGGATGAGTTATGTTCTAGTTGTATATTTTCTGTATTAGTTAATCTTGCGCTCAGTTTTCCTAGACTTGTCTCAATGTTTCTTTATCCTTTCAGTCTCCATGGTCATGTACCCGTGTCTGCCTGCTCTCTCTGTTCCATCTTTGTGACTGTCTGTGTCCCTGTCTTGTCAGGTTAATACGTTTGTAGTCCTGTCCCTGTGTTTTCTCTTATGTCCCTATGTTGTTTATCTCTCTGTGTTTCGTCCCCTTGTCTCCCCAGTCTGCCATGTCTCCATCTGGTTTATCCCCAGTCCTACTGTCAAATTCACCTGTCTTTATCTTAGTCTCATTGTGTGTGTATGTGTCAATTCCTTTTTTATTCTGATAGTCTCATGTTTGTGTTATGTTCAGTTTTGCTTCCCCTCTCTTGTCAGTCTGATTCTATTCAGCTGGGTTCCCCAGTTGTGTCCACTCTGCCTTAATGCCCTCCTGTGTATATCTGTGTTGTGTTGTTCCCGTGAGTTCTGTGTTTCCCTTGTAATCTGGAAGCTTCCTAGTTTTAGCCGGAGTTTTTGTATTTTTAAGTCCAAAAATAAAGCAGTCTTCTTTAGTTCACCCTTTGTCTCTGGGTTCTGCCTTCACTGCCACACAGCTGACCGTGACAAAACCTTTAAAGTTTAAATATACAGTATAAAATGAATGCTGTTCATATATCAAATACCTTTTAAAAATCTATTTACAGGTAGCTGGTTTGCTAAAAACAACAACTATGACCAGTAACACTTTAAAATGAAGTAATGAAGATCTGACATCAGTCATGACTGAAGCATTACTTTCACCACCATATGACCTACCTGGTTATTCTTTGCCTCTCTGAAAGGACTGTGACAGTGGACTCTGTGCCAGGGGTCTGGGTCTGTCAGAGGGATTTCCTTCCTCCTCTCTTCATGGCTTTTGCAGCTTGTTTCAGAGAAAATCTCTTCTTTTTGTGGCCTTTCATATATACTCAGAAGTCGACTGTGTTGCCACAGCAGATAATTTCCTTCCAACACAAGATTATCGTTGTTTATGGTGTTAATTTACAGCTGGAAAGTACCACAACATATTCCTCAGCTTTCTCACTTACAGGAGCCTGCATGCCTCTGCTCAGTGCCACTAAGTCACATGACCACGGGAGACCTAAACACAGCAGAGCAGGCAGGAGGGGGCGGAGCAAAGTGTGCCTCCATGAGGAGAGTTTACACAGACATGTCACCTGTCTGACGAACATGAGCAAAGTATCAAACTTACAGAAAAGAAACAAACTAAAGTATTTATTCTAATATTTATCTGAGACCAATACCAACATTAACGCCAATATATGGATATATCTGCCCCCCCTAGAGTCTGGAGAGGTGGAGGTATCCTCTGGAGAGAATGAAAATCAGTCGAAGAAAAACAGACTACACGTGAAAGGGAGATGGGTGGAAAGGACGAGAGACACTAAAGGTGAGTTTAAATGTATGTTTAATTCGGAGACAGTGGCACTGACAAAAATACCGGAAGCCAAGCTTCAACCTTCAACCAGAGTTGAAGATATTAAGATTTTCACTTGGAGTGACCAAGTTTAGAAATGAGTACATCACAGGTAAAGCTCAGGTTGGATTTTATTGGAGAAAGGATGTTGCTTAGAGGAAAAGAGGGAAGACTTCTAAATGAATGGAAGTAGTGAAGGAGGACATACAGAGGGTTGGTATAGTTGAGCGGACAGGGTGAGATGGAGGCAGATGATCTGCTGTGGTGACCCCTAAAGAGACTAGCTGAAGAAGAAGAAGTTTAATTATACCACAGGGTAGTTTTTCACTTTCTTTCAGTCCATCTGAAATGAGCTTGGGCACAGAGAAGAGGGGGGTGTTTCAGGATCTTGTTTGTATTTGTTATAACTGCAACAGACTGTGTTTGATGACAATGATTTTCAGAAGGATTTCTAACCCCATGCTGTGATTTTTATTTGGGACTATTGTTGCTGCAGTGCTGCCTGATTATTGTTTTTGGCCTTGTTGTTTGCTTATAGATATTTCTCTAGATTATCTGAATCTTTTAATGATATTATGTACTGCTTGATGAAATCCCCAAATTCTCAGCAGTTTTTTAAGCTGCTGAACACTTTCCCTACATAGGAATTTATTTATTTATGTTTTTTTTAAATGTTTTTTTTAACAGAGTTTTAAAACCTTCCACATTATTAAGTCAGGAAGACTCAGCCTGTCTAGAATAGTCTTTTCATGCTCAGTCCTGCTAGATCAAAAGGATATCATTATACACCTTTAACCACCTTTGCAGGTTTCTATAATCAGATGGAAATTTGTCAAAAAATTTAAATAAGTGGAGACCTGGGAGAAGATGACTGACCCCATGTTTTTCAGTACTGTAAAATGAATAACTAACAGTTATTTATTATTGACAGAATAATGGGGAACTTCTTTAAATGGCCATGATATCAACAAGGCATTTTCAGCAAGAGAACTGAGGCTCACTGGATATGTTCTTTTTCTCACACCTCTGTATCCCCAGGGACGGTTGTGTAGAAAAATCCCAGAAGATCAGAAATTTCTGAAATGCTCAGACTGAATCCTGGCTTAATTTCTCTTATAGTTGTAAAAGTATATCAGTACGATTCCGCTGATAGGTGCAGTGACCTTTTTTGGAAAAGCCTGGCCCCCCACAGCACATCCATAATGACAACACTGAGTGTGCAACAACATCTCACTCTGTCTGAATCCTTTACAGCAGACAAAAATATTCCCAATGCTTTCACCTTACCCACATCTTTTCAGTTTTCACAGATGACTTACCTGCATTACAGAACAGTATGTTTCAATTCAATTCAATTCAAAATTGATTTGTATAGCACATTTAAAAACAACAGAGTTGACCAAAGTGCTTCACAGTCAGTTAAAAACAAGAGAAAACAATAGGGAACAAATATAGATAAATTAGAAACAAATACAGATAAATGAGAAGACACTCAAAGAACAGTGATGTTGCTTGAATAACACATTTTGGCTTAAGGCCTTTGTTGGGGTCATGGCATGAGCCAATATGCGCCAGTCAAAATGTTCCTGGAGCTTTAATTTCTTCTGATTTTATCCTTTTGTGCAAACACTTTGGAAGAAGCTGAAGGAACTTTATTGTTAGCCTCTGTTTGTCACGTAAACACTGTCACTCGGCTGAATTTGAAAGAATGCAGAAGTAAGTTTATTGAAGTGCATGGAAAAAAAAAGAATTCTTCATAGTTGCTGCTCAGAAGTTGAAGAAGTCATGAAGCAAAAAAATGTTAAAAGCTTTGAAGTATTTGAATTAAACAATGCAAAGAATTTGTCATAAAATAGCACCTTATTGAATCTACTTTGGAATGCTGACAGACTTATGTGCTGTCCATTTGATTTTTATCTTGTTCTGATTTAAATCATCCAGCATTCATACACTTGTTCAGAGCCACTGACCATAAAGGTTTCAGAGATTCACAGATTTTTGACTTTCCCTCCAAACATAACTAAAAAGTTTATTCTGTTTGGGAGTCTTTAGGGGACCCAAAACTGCCCTCTTCTCTTAAAAGACTGCATAGACGAAAGAACCCTGTGAAGTGTGTGTGTGCGTGTGTGTGTGTGTGTGTGTCTATCCCCTGGTGCTGACAGCTAATGTGAGGCCATTAGAGTGTGTGTTGGTTTGTGTGCCCCTCTTAGAACCTCTTCATGCTTTTAAGACACTCCTCAAGATTCTTCAAGGCTGCAGATACACACAATGGACAGTCTGGAGCAAGGGCAGTGTGTGTGTGTGTGTGTGTGTGTGTGTGTGTGTGTGTGTGTTGAGGGTAGGGGTGGGGTGGGAAGCTTACAGTATTTGTATGTGTATTTATGAAAGGCCACTTGCTGGTCTTCAAGGAAGCTCTCCAAAGTTGGAGACAGGCAGCCAGGACATCAAACCTAGTCATTAAAGAGGCTTTCACATAAATAAAGAGGCAGGCGATGAAGATGATGATGAAGAGGAGTAATTAGGAGGACATGAGAGGAAATGGATTCACTGCTTTTATCTCTTTTAGCTCCTCAAGGCCAAAGGAGAGTCTTAAGTAGGGGTGCAAACACTATAAAATTCTGGGATGATACTGATAAAGATGTTTGAAATAATAGTTAATTTGATATTTGGTTTACATCTATCCTGCATTTAAGAGAAGGAAAACAACAAATATTTAGTATTAATCTTCAAGCTCTTCATCACATATTATTTGATTGGGCAAAATTTAAATAATCATACATTTAAGAATCAGGACTACAGATATATTGACAGCAAAACTGATAAGGCACAGTAGATAGATGCCATTGGTGAAGATAATTTCAGCACAAAGCGAAAAATGGGTTGATGATATGATGAACTGATGTTCAGCTGCAGTTATGAGTTTTTGCAAGCATGGATAGATAGATGGATAGATCCAGACACAAGGCACACTGTCAAAACAGGATGTTATACTCATCTCATGCAGGCAGATGCTGCTGTTCCTTGTATATTACATCACGGCTATAAATCTTGATTTCTCTCATTGATCACAAACAGGTTCTGCAAATACAATCTCAAATTTAAAAGCTAATGCACAAAAAGCTTAAAAAAATCAATTTTTATTCCACTAGAGCAGGCCCATATTGCGAGAAAGTAGACAAAAATCAAAGCCGATATATACATTTTCCTGTGAAATCATTCCTTTCTGGCACAGCGTAACGAAGTTCAAGAGAACATAAAGCGCATAGTTTCCCTTTTTTGGTGGGGGAGAAATGGCAATGAGATGTAGTAGAAGTTTTAGAGCATCAGATTTATTACCCAGGGGCCACAAGGAAAAAACGCATGATGGGAAAGAGAGGCATGCCATCTAAAAGAGATTAGAGACGTGTGAGCACTCCTCGGTGGGTGAGGTCATGCCCAAAAAACCATCACAGACACCAAACTGCACATAATAGCCCCCCGAAAACCCAAGAACACACGCACACAGACGCGCACATACACACGGGCTGTACACGGCTGTTCTCGGTTGACACTCAGTGAACAGTGACTTCCTCTGAGTGTCAGTGATGAGTAAAATGGTAACATGTCTCGTTAGTTATCTGCAAAGAGAAACAAAATAACAGCTTCGGCTAACATATATGTGAAAATTTGTTAAAACAAGTTTGACAAAACAAATAAACTACATTCATGTTCAAACTGAACTCTGAATAGGCCCTTTTCACTACGATGAATGAATGAAAGTGTTAAAAGCTGTCTGGTCTGATCCTCCACAGTTTGTAAACTCTCATATCCCTTTTTTTGGGCTCTAACATTTTCGTCCTCCTTTTATCCTTCAAAGCTCTATTGAAGAAGATGTTCTTGATCTCAATGGGACTACACGCTTAAGTAAAGATTGAAAGAAGCATTAGAGAAACTTGCATTAAACAGGAGTGGAAATGAAGAATGCGTGGCTGAATATAAAAGACACTTTCACAATTGTGTGTCCTGTTCTTGCTGAGCACCCGAGAAGACCAATGCTGTGTTGAGACCTTAACAGAGCTATTTTTTTTTAATTTTAAAGTGCACTTTATGTTTTTCAGTGTCAGAGTGGCATGCTCAACCCTTTACATTTATTTTCTTGTGTTCATTTGTAAAGCTCTGCTGATGGAGATTATGGTCGATAATTTCTCCAGTAATAGATTTGCATTGTGCGAGGTGCTTTGGCTCAGGTGGCAGA
This sequence comes from Oreochromis niloticus, assembly GCF_001858045.2. Lineage (NCBI taxonomy): Eukaryota > Metazoa > Chordata > Actinopteri > Cichliformes > Cichlidae > Oreochromis > Oreochromis niloticus. Next base: position 28,727,677 of record NC_031965.2, read on the forward strand.
AGGCCTTGAGTGTGTTAAAAACACACTCCTGCTTATTCTCCCTGGCATGATGGAAAGTGAGTGATGAACAGTTAAGAGAGGTACAGGAGGAGAAGGTTAGGTTGAGCACGATTAGGTGTGCGTAAGGAGCAACACTAAAGGGTTGGGGGTTATAGTGGTCAATAGGTAGTGATCAGAAAAACAGCTGAGAGAGAAAAAACGTCTAATGAGAAGGAGGAGAAATGTTTAAAAAGACAGAAAACCTAGGGAAGGATGGATTGGATAATGAGGAAAGAAAGCAAACGAGATGAAGATTGAGGAAAAGACAAAAAAAGGGAAAGAGGGCAGGAGGGAAGAGAAGGAGGAAGAGAGAGAGTCAGCATATTGATCGAGCAGACCTGTCGGCAGCCAGACAGCCAGGGAGACGTCTGTCCTTGTGCTGCCACTCTCTGGCCTGCAGACACCTAAACCCCCACTCTGCTCCTGCCGGGGTGGTGGCGTCAGGCCGGGGGAACGTGCATGTTGCGTGTTAGTGTGTATGCACTAGTGTCACGTGCGTGAGAAGTGTGTGTGGGTGCGTATTTACGCGTACGGTCATTTGTTTCTATGTGTCTAGAGTGTGCGTATAGGTTGCCTTCCCTGTGCAGTCGGCTTGTCTGTGTTCCTCGTCTTCCAGGGCCTCAGGTGCGGAGTGTCTTTTCCTCTGTGGAATTAACTAGGTTCCAGTCAGGAAACTAATCTCACGCTCCCTGTCGCACACAGATGTACGTATCTCAGGAGTATGGATTTTATCAATACAAAGAGTGTCCTGCACCGGTGCAATAATCAGAGCTGTAGTCTTTTCTTGAAGAGCTGCTGTCAACCACCATCAACACCTTCCCTCCCTCCCTGCTCAGGACTCTCATCCCCATATGGGATTTTGCCCTTATATATAGAGCTCTGTTCCTGGATGTGAAACATCATTTCCAGTGAGTTTTCTCTGGCAGGAGGAGAAAGCTTAGGCAACTTTGGCAGCTGCAGCAGAGCTGGATAGTATTCAGTAAAAAAAAAAGAAGCAATAAGTCAAGTACTCAAATGCAAGTCGCAGCCCTGGCTTTGCAGTTTATGGAAAAGAAGCAAATCTCTTATCCTGTATGTGTGCACCCATCAAAAAAAGTTTGAAGGTGTTGTTTTTTTCCCTATGCATGTAATAAATGCATAAAATAAAACTAGCTACACAAAGTACAACACTGTCAAACAAACAAATGTTGTGACTTTTCCTTAAACTGCGCAGATAGTTTTCCTTTAAGAACATGCAATTTTCACAAGGACCATTACTTCAAAAGAAAATAGTTCAAATAAAAACCGTGGATGATGATGTTTGGTAATAATAAAGGGGCATTGTTGTTGGCATATTGCTGTTGATCTGAACAAATGGAATTCTAGTAACCTCCACTGTATTGCGGAGGAGGCAAAAATCTTTGAAAACAGGGCAAACAAAAGAAAAACTATCTGCATGACCACAGGAATGTGAGAAAAGATGGGTTTTTTTTGGTATTTTGGGTGAACTCGCCCTTTCAGTTTGATGCCCTAGTAAAAGTATGTGCTTTTTGCTAACTTTCCATCTCTTGTGTACTGCATGTATGTTACTGGGAGACCTATTAAACTATATAAAAATTATCCACTCTATGACTGACATTAGAGCTTAAATTGGATAAAATGGGGGTTCTTTTCCCTCTCATACTCTTTCTTTCTCCCCATATTTCTGTCCATCCATTACAACTGATCCTATTGTTCCAAACCCTGAGAGCTGCGAGTTGACCCGAGAGGTCAGATAATCAGATGTTGCTCTCAGTGACCGGCACTAACCTGCATTTCAGTGGGACAGTGTGGTATAAGACCATGCTTCTCCTCAGCTTGGAGCACAAGCCCATGTAATACAGGGTGCTGTGGTGCCTTATGAGTGATAATTAGAGTTACAGCACTCTGCAACTGCACACAAGATGCTGGTTAGACTGCAGCAGTGGACCTGAAACAAAGAGGGAGCAAGACTGGTACTTTTTATGGTGCAAAAAAATACATATATGAATGTGGAAAGCCTGTGTATAGAAATAAAAAAGCTGTATCAGTCAATATCACTTTATGGGATGAAACTGTGTGAAACAGGATGCATAATAATATGTCTTGAATCTTATTTTTCCTCTCTCTGACCTCCTCCTAAAGCTGAACACCTGCAGCAATCCATAAAGTAGACATTTAGTGAGGCTGGAGCATTAGTAGGAATATTTTGACTTCCTTAAAACCACTGAATTAAATGTAAAACATCTCTTATCATTGTTTACCATAGTGCAAAGCATCATAAATGACTGTGCCAGTGTCTTGTCATTAACGTTCACCTGCGGGAGAATTAGAGTGAAAACACAACAGATATAATGGACAGAGAAAAGCAAAGACACAGAAGAAAATGAAGGAGAAAGACAGGTATAAGCCAAAGAGAGTGAGGGAGAGAAAGAAGAAATGAGCGCAGGAGAAGATGAATCCGATTTCTCCCGGTAAATTGGACTCCCCTGCTTTCTCTAATTCATGTTTCAGAGCTGCTGCATCGATGGTGAGATGGAGAGGGTGAAGGGAGAGAGAGAGAGAGAGGGAGAAGAAAGGAGGGGAAAGGGAAGACAAATCCATGCAGGGGAGAGCAGAGGGAGACTGTGGCCGCTCTCCCACAGGCAGACAGCAATCAATAAATCAATAGGAAACTGTGGTTGGCTGGAGAACGGCTGGGGCAGGGAGGATGGAGGATGGAAAAGAGAGAGACCCGAATCAAAGTAGCTCCAAGATGGATGGAGCGGGGAAAGAAAGGGAGAAGAGGAGGAGGGAGGAAGGGAGGGAGTGAGCGAGGGTTCAATAGAGGTGTAGGTGTACAGGAGGTTGCAGGAAGAGGGGAGGAGTGCGTGGAGGAAAGGTGGTGTTAGCGGGAGCTGTAAAGGGAAAATGGGTGGAAGTCCAGCAGGCTTTTGGGGTCCCCTCCCAGTCCTGCCTGCAGCACATCCTGCATCAGTGGTGCAGTGATTGGGCTTGGCACTGCGCGATGCCCCGCTGTGGTCTGCCCAATGAGCCCAGTGAAGCGCGGCTGTATCTGGGGCTGAGGGGAAGCCGTAGGCCCCCTCTGCCCGCTGGGTGCAGCCTGGTTGACTGGCTGCTTGCCTGGCTGCCTGCCTGCTGGCTGCCTGGCTGGCTGGACATCGATCTCAGTGGGTTGGAGAGTACAGCTGGACGCACACTGAGAGCTGGGGCTAAATCTGGCTCAGGCTCAATCAACGTTTGCACCTGTCTTTTCCAAAGGGAATTAAATGTAGCAGATAGAGAGAAAGAAAGAGTAATGGTGTGTGTGAGCATGTGTGTGTGTGTGTGTGTGTGCGTGTGTGTGTGTTAAGGTTACATTTTGAGGGTGCAGTAGGAGTGGTTAGTTTGTAAGGAGCATGTTGGTTTTGTCAGTAGTTAACATGGTAGTACTGGAGCAGGTGAGGTTAAAGTTTGTGTGTGTTTGTTAAGCATGTGTGCATTTCTTATCTACAGTACACATGGCTTTGATGTGCAAATGAATGAGAGGCAGATAGTTGCTGAGCTCCACACACATCAGGAGAAATGTTGAAGTTAAATAAAAGAGATAGTCAGATCAAATACTGTTTCTGTTGGATTCCTCCCCCAAATGAACTTTTTCTCAGGTAGGTTCATGCATAGCAGATCTCACAGCTCTAAAAATAATAGCCAATTTATTTAGTGCTTATTTGCTTTATTGTTGAGGCGCTGATGCGAAGATGGCTAATACTCTGACATGCCCTTTCAAAATTAACATAAGCAAAAACAAAGAGTAGAAAAGTTGCTTGTTTGTTGGTTTAATCTTACCGTAAACCAAAGAGGAAAAACTTGTCAGGAATGTGCGAAAGTGTGTGTAACTTTTCTTTTTCCACTTTGGTTTTTAGTTGTGATTAGAACAAAAATTAAACACTTCCATGACAAGTGGTTGTCATCTAAATGTGATGCCTTTAGACAAAAAAAGCAAGTGTGCATCAAGTCTTTATGCTGATAAGCAACAAACGATTATAGGGTCTAGTTTAATATCACGTCCTATTGATGCCATTGCACTGATACCGGTTGCAGTTCACCAAAAAGGCACACAGTCCTTAATGAATAGATCTCAGCCAGTCAGATATGGAAATCTGCATGTTTGATTTGGCATAGATTTTACGCTGAATGTCCTTCTTGACAAAGCATTCCCCAATTATCTGGGTTTAGGACTAAGAGTGCACTTGCTTGTTCCCCTCTCCCCGTGGCTATGTTTCCTCAATGAACAGGAGTGAATTGATAAAATAATTAGGCTTGCTTCAACAATCATTTTCATTTCCATTTTTGCCAGTATTAGTTATGTCAGAACAGAAATTCAAAATATCCTTTGGTTTTTCTTATAAAGTGTAGTTGATTCCTCCCACGAAATGCATCATGCTAATGCATGCTGACTCATCGGTTAAGGGTGTACAACAGCACATACTCCCTTGATTGCACCCATTTCCAAAGAGTAGGAACAACAGACATGAAGAAAACCAGAAACTTACTCGTGTGTATAAGAAGCAAGCTGGTGATTGCTGCTGTTTTTTTGAAGGGTGAAATCAAAATGATTGGCTGATTGGCTAAGAGAGTGTAATATTTACAGAGAGGGGTTCAAAAATTTAGAACTGGAACTACAGTAATTAATGTCTCTTCCCAATTTAAAGCATAATTAAAATTGCAGAAAGGACAAAAATCACCCTCTAATGTTTTTTTATTGGCCTAGAGCTGTACAAAGCCACATTCATTGTGGACTATGTTGCCTTTGCCCCCATTGTAAGCAGAATAACTGAGGGTGGGTGGTCTCCCACTTAGAAGGTCTTCTGGTATCCTTCAGTCTTTTTAACTTTGAGAAAGAAAGCAAACACGTGTTTTGCAAAGCAATTTCTTTAACTACAAAAGAGCAAGCGCGCATGATACTTCATTTATTTTTCTCTTTATAAATGTTACACATGTGCTATAAATTAATGTCAGCTAATACCAGACACTGATGTGCACAAATATAGAATTTAAAAACCATTTCCATGCCGTAAAAACCCTGCATAGTTGCACAAGTGCAGCATTTGGACTTGCGTGGCAGCTGTACTTGGATCAAACGCATCTTGCTGTTATCCAAATCAAACTCAAATGTTCAGAGTGGAGAAATAAAAAATGATTTCTGCTAATGTCAAATTGATCCGACAACTGGAGCAGTAACATAACTGGCTGAAACTAAATCAAGCTGTTTTCAATCATTAATTACAAAAACATTTAAAATTCCTTAAATCTAATTTTCAGTTTCAACAGAAACACATCGGTAAAGCATCATCCGTGTGTGAGAAGCATGATGGCTGTATCTTTTTGGACTAACAGTACATTCATTTGCACTCACGGCATTTCAGTCTTTGTATTTAGAAACCACTGGGCTGCAATTTAAGCATTAGAAAGTGGCAACTTAGACAAACTGATCTCTATTAGCCTGCTCTGAACTCTGGGATGTTTAAAGCTATTGTCAATAGTCATTGTGCAATTAAGTTGTTTGCATTGATAGGCTGTTAGATGGCTTTCTGCACAGCCTTTATAAACTGCGGGGCAGCTGTGTGGACTGTCAGATTTATAATCACCGTGCAGCAACTTGTTAACTGTCTCTAACAAATATCTGCTTTAGCTCTGTTTTCTTTTTTCATGTCTTCCACTTTTCTTTCCTGGCTGTCCTCTCATCTACTCCATTTTCTTATCCCTTCTGCTTCTCTCCTCTCCTTGCTTTTCTTCTCCCTTTGACCTTTCCTCTCTTACATAGCCTGTCTTCTCCTGTCTTTTCTTTTCCTCCTATTCTTTCTGCTCCAGTCCTCCTTTGCATTCCTTTTCCTCTCCTCTTCTCTCCTCTCTGGGGTCCCATCCTAAAGAGGCTGCTCCCACCCAGACACAGATGGCCCCCAGATCAGATTTATCAAGGCCAGTAGGGCCCTCTGCAAAAGGTCACTCTCTTAAAAGCTGACCGATCAATGGTCTAACTCCTAACAGCCATGCTTTTTCGTCTCTTCTTTTTTAGCGTGTTGTGTATGTATGTAGGTGTGTATGCTTTTAATCACGCACGTACCTGCCTGTGTGTATGCGCAACTCTGAGGACCAACAGAGACAAAGACCCTGGGTGTTACTAATCGAAGGGCTGTCCCTCAGACGGTCCTCTAATGACCTCTTCCACCTCTAATAGTGCAACCTTATTGAGGCGCTACTAAATATTTCAGCAAGTCATTAGCTCATTACACGTCATTATCTACAGCGTGTTCAGCCCGCCAGGATTAGCTGCGAGACTTTTAGCAACTTCTCTGCGGGAAATCAATAATCGGCAGACACTTTCAATCACCGGGATCATCTGTGTGTGGCTATCAGAAATTCACACAATCATAGATTTATGTGTGGGACCGTGCACACACAGACGGCGTGTTGATTTAGCTGAACGTGTTGATTACTGTTGAATATTATGTTAAATAAATATGATGAATGCATTATTCTCCTGCGTTTTATTTCATCCGAATGAGAAAACAGAAGAATATTTGTTCCACAGAATCCTGTTTACTGGGTCTCAAGATTTATTATTAGAAAACATAATTGACAATCACTGACATGCACTGACATTTTTTATTACTTTTATTATTAATTTCAGCTTCCCCAAATTTTCCTGATGTTTTAAAGGGCTGTTCAATATTGTGAGCTAAGCTAGAGTGCCAAATTATTAGGAACATATTTTAATACAACACGGGATGTTTTTGGGGAAGGCTGAAATAATTTAGTTACATTACAGCACATAATTTCCAACTTCTGTGATGATTACTTTGGAGTTTTGGTGGTTTTCAATAAGTAAAGTCTGCGTGTCTTGGAGCAGCCTTCATTATGACAATATCATTATCTGAAATCAGCTAGTTGTGTGCTACAGTAAGTTTTTCCATCAGGTCAGGACATTGGCAGGAGTCAGATCAAATGCACCCAGCAGATATCTTTCATTAGACTGTAAATCCCCAGATTCCACATCATGAAATCTCAGGCCTTATCTGAGATAACCATGACTCAGTTTGGAGGACACCAAGAAGATTATATAACAAAAAACAATACATAGAATTTATATGCAATGTATGAAGCCTATTATTTGCATGTAGCATGATTTAAATAAAGGGTCATGGGCCAAGGTTGAGTGCCTCATCTGTAGTGTGCTGGAGAGTTTATGTGTTGAACCTGAGCGTGCCTGCTGCCTGGAAGGGAGACGAGAGCTGTTTAAAGCAACCATGAAACCTCTTTGACACACTTTAGGAGTCACTTAACAATGGGCAGGGTGTGTGTGGTTAAGTGTGTGACTAATTTCCTTTAACACAGTGTGAGATTGAGAGACTCGGGGCCAGAGGGGGGCGGAGCTGCTACTTGTTAAGAAGGTCAGAGGTCAGCTTTTCTTGAATAGATCCAGAAATCCTCAATTAATTAGGCAAACACGCACGCAAACAGAAACACATGCCTGCATACAAACGCGTGTATGAGCATATAGGAGAGTCTATTATAAGCTGATCAATGTTTTTGTGCACAGCCACGCCGTTGCATGCCAAAGAGAAATGGATATAATTTTGCAGGGCCAGTGAATCGACAATCAGTCATCGACAAATGGGAAGCGCAGCATCTGTAAACAGTCTTAACAGATACGAGCTAAACAGCAGCTTTCTCTGCTTCAGCTTTTGCCTTAAACAATGTATTTGCGGGTCCATCTATCACTCTCTCCTCACCCCTTCCTCCAGCAGCGCAGAGACAGAAGAGGGGGATGTTTGAATCAGCTAAAAGTTTAAAAGCTTTATTATAAAGAGGAAATACAATTGCTGTCTTGTTCATCTGTCTTCTCTTCTGCTGTCTTGCACTGTCCATTTGGACAGCAACGGCATTACTCAGCAAAACACTGAATGTGCTCATCAGAGAAATTAATACGGAAGATCTAATCTAATCAGTGTAATCTGATTCCATGTGCTCCACTATTAAAGGGTTTTCTGCGAGAAATACGCTCCTGTAGTAAGTAGCTTGCTTAAAATGGTCTCAGAAATAATATATTATAACTTAAGCACTGTTCAAGTAAACATAACATTATTTATGACTTATTAAAAATTCTCTCCAGAGAAGTAATACCCACTAACATCTAGACAGAGGGAGAGAACAACCGCAGCAGATAAAATTAAGAAGCATGCATTTTATATGCACTCTTTTTTAGCATATTAATAATGAATAGTTGTTCATAGTGCGTTTAAAATGATCCCCCCTTACACCCAAACCTCAAGTAAAATCATGTACAGGTTTCCTATGCTGTCCAAATTCTGTATTTTTATTTTCTGTCTCTCACTTTTTTACACTCCCGATATCTCTCACCTTTCATTTCTTCCTTCGTCTCGCTCATACTTATTTCATTCGCAGCCCCATCCCGGCAGCCACCCCAACAATATTTCACATCCTGATTTATTTTGGTCCTGGAGTCATGTGACCCTAAATATTGTAACTGACCCTGGGTGTATTGATCTTCCTGTGCAGGCTAGCTCTGTGACTTCCTGCCTTATAACGACCCTATGAAACTCTCCGCTATCTATCATTATCAACATCATCATTTAGGAGAAAAAGAGCGTCGAGCTTCATATTTATCCATTTGTGTACACGTATTTGTATCTGTGTACCTTGTGTTGTCTTTTTTCCCCCGCATGTATCCATATATTTTTTACCTGCCTAAAAATCAACAGGGTTTTTTTGCCCCGTTTAGGTGTGTGTTTTTGTTTATCTGCAGGTGTGTCGTGTTTGTTGCTGCCACTGCGTGTGTGCAAGCGTGTGAGTGCTACTAATGATGTTATTTTGCCAGAGGAGAGAAAAAGCTCCTGTCACCATAGTAATGAGGGGTATTTATATCAGTTACCTGGCACTAAACCACTCTGATCTCCTCTTCTCATGTCTTTTTCTCACGAGACAGGTGTGTGTCTGCGCTGCATTTGTATGCACCAACTATCTGGACCTGCTGCTATATGGCGGTGTGTGTTAGTGCGTGCATCTAAGTGCGCATAAATGTGTAGATCTATAAGAAGAGTGCAGGATATGATGGCCGGAGCACAAAATGGTGTGAGTGTGTGCATTCATGAGAGAAGAAGGAGTGTTTAGAGGGTGGAAGAGACAAAGAGGTTAAATTGAAAGGAAATGATGAGCGATGAGTCTGTGTTGCACATTAGTGTTCTGCAGGTTTTTTATTATTATTTTTTTTTTCCCACTGTGACTGTCTGTTTCCTTGGACCTCGCTGCTCGCGTAGCCTTGGGGAGCAGTTTTTATCCTTATCTGGACATCCAGGAGTGTGACACATCCCGATACGCCTTAAGAAATTTCAACATCTTTTGACCAGCGGCCTTAAAGAAAATGTGTGTACGCGTGAGTGTGTGTGTCGAGATGGTGGAGGGTGTTGGTGGTGGGGGGGTGAGGCCGTATCCATGGTAACACCCCACCGCCACCCCCACTGGGTCCTAAAAGACAAAGCCTCACACACACACACATATACACACATGCACACGGAGCACTACAGGGCCAGCTGAGCCAGATCAATATTTCTCCCCATTTAAAGAACAGAATTCAGAGAATGGCTTTTCAGCGCCCAGACTACAGCCGTGCTTTAGACCTTGGGTTTTTACACTAAACACCCAATCTGCAAAGTGGCGAGGCTTTTTTGTACTGACCCAAAATAATTCCTGGCCTGAATCTTTTCTTTTCTTTCATTTCACTGTATTGATGGATCCGTTCAGCCCTGGCAGGACCTCTGTCTTGCTCTCTATCTTTGTGTGATTTTCCCCCCGTCTTTCTCTCTCTGTTTTCCTGCTTTTTACTTTTACCCTCTCTCCACTTTCTCTCCCTGCCTCTCCGAGTGAGTGACAGGGTCAGATTGCATTCAGCATCCTCACTCTTTGTCTCACCCTGTGGCTGACCACGGCTCAGGTCCCGGCAGGTCTCCCTCTGGTCCCCTGAGGCGTCCAAGTCCATCTCTGAGGCTGAAGGGCTGGACTGGCCTTGGCCTTCTGGCCCTGTTGGGTGACTGGAGGAGGGGGGAACTTGAGCGGCTGTGGGTGGTGTGGTTGTGGGGGAGTCCTTGACTTTTGTCAGTGGGTAAAATGGAGGAGAGCTCCCTCTAGCACTTCTAAATTGGAATAACACGTAAAAAAAAAGAAAAGCAAAAAACAAACCCCAGATCCTTTCACTGCGCACAAAGATGCAAAAACAGTCTAATTATTTTACGTGCTTCCAAAATATAATATGCAAGCTGATAAATGCATGAACATGTATGTAAGACATGCATACACAGATGGTATCAAGTCTCAAACACAAACAAATGTCAGACTCAAACATGCATAGAGAATTGCCCGAGGCTGATTGGGGCATCCTATTTCTGAGGCAGCCATGGGAGGTATTTGAGCCCTCTTTGGTTCGATATCTTGGCAACCCCCGTGTGTGTGTGTGTGTGAGCATTGTGAGTGCCTGCATTTCATTAAACACATCCCACACATCCCACTCTCTTCCTCCTAATGGAATAATTCATTGTTCCTTGATTCTGCTTGTTTGGAATCTTCACAGACGCGAGTCTTTCAGTCTTTCGCCATCGGCGTTAAGACTCTGATCTGAGTGAGGGAAACTGATAATTGATTTCATCAAGCAATGAGGCTGTTGGCCACTTGGAGCAGAGAATGAGAGATTGGAGGGGACTTTACCTGAGTGGATCCATTTTCTACATAATCCTCTACAATCATCCTCAAGTCATCATTGTGCTACTGGAGGTGCCTGTGTGACACATTAAAGATTACTGTGCAATGCTGTCATTAGATGTTAACACTCAGTGACCTGTTAAGTGCTCTTGAACAAAGCCCTGGCAAGCTGCGGTGGCACTAATGAGGGAATGGTGCATACAAGGAGTGAAGTGAAAGTCAATCCCTTGCTGCTGTGAAACTGTTTTAAAACAGGATGAGCCACTTTTCACGTGTTATTGCAGTCTGATAGAGCTCAAGACAGAAAGAATTAAGGTCTTGTAATGACCCAACAGCTCACCTCACAGAGATATTTGAACCACATAACTACTTTGAATTATTTAGTTCACTTTTTATGACAGAAAATACACGTTTATAATAATTTCTATGAAAATTATTTAATTTTTTCATTCCCTAAAGTTATTTTTGAAAATTCCAACAGATCTCTACGGCACAGGCAGGTTTTCTCCCAAACGCACACCTTCACACAGTTTTGAGCTTGCACTTTAATTTGAGTCAGTTTTCAGCTCACTTAACCTGTGTATAGAAGGAAGATGTAGCACCTGGAGGAAACTACAGTCACAGAGAGGACATTCAATGTTCATCTAAAATCTTTGCAAAGGTCAGTCACCCTCTGTGTAGGCTGCAGAGGGAGTTGAAAAGTGTATAATCCTTCATAAAGATCAGCCGCTGTGGTGAGTTTGAATGATGCTGAATTTCAGTTCATTTCAGTGATGGAAAAGTAGGAAAAAGGTATTTTACCCAATATCCAATAAAATGTATGAAATACTGTTACAGAATGAGCCAATTCGTCAGTGTCCATGAACATAGTTGACAAGTCTTGTGTTTTTGAATCCTTGAACATATTTCACCATTGAGGCGATTGTCTTGTGATTTGGCGCTATATAAACAAAACTGAATTTGATTAAACTGTTGGAATTCAAAAGACTGAACTGAGACACTCCATCACTGCAGATCTCTGTGTATTTTTTAAAAATCTATATAATACGGTCCCCCATTTTCAAAGCCTTAAAAAAATTGGATAAACTAACAGAATGTTAAATATAGTCATATTTTAAATCTAGAATTAATGGACATTACCAAATGCTGTATTTTCTTTGCTGGACCTTTATTGCAGCTACCTTCAGTTGTGCTTGTGAGTCCTTCTGCGTTCAGCTTTGAGTCTAATAACTGAAAACATACTCTATTAAGTTGAGATCAGGCGACTGGCTTGGCCATTGAATAATATCCCTTTTCTTTGCCTTGAGAAACTCTTGTGTTGGTTTTGTAGTATGCTTTGAATCATTATCCATTTCCACTGTGAAGTTCTTTTTTTTTTTTGCAGCATTTGGTTTATCTAAGTAGAGAGTATTGTCCTTAACACCTCAGAATTCATTCTGCAACTTATATCAGCAATAACCCTCATTCTGGTAGAAGCTAATCTTGGTTTCATCTGCTCGTTTTTTTAGATGTTTTCAGGAAAAGTCTAATTTGGCCTTCCTCTTCCCGACTGTAACCAGCGGTTTGCACCGTCTAAATGTCTAGATCACACCTTGTCATTGGTTCAGTGTAATCTCATTGACTTTACATTTAAATAATTAAAAAAAAAAATCTTCATGGAATGAAAACTGTCATAGCCTGTTAGAGCCTTTACCAGGACGTTTAATGACCACTTTCTGAGACATCAACAGTTAGCCACATCACATATAGGAGCCTGTTCCCAACATAACATTCCGACGGGGATAACCCTGAAAAACCTTTGAAAGTTCCGGGGTGCAATGCCCCCAAACACACATTAACACTAAAACTCTCTACAACAAAAACAATGGAGATTGTATCCCTGACAAAATGGGTCTATAGTTCGTGTTATATATTAGTGCTGCAACAAATTGGGAAAACACATAATGACACTCAATCCAATTTAGACTGGAAGTAGACAGAAAGCTTCCTTTTATGCTAAAATGCATGAAACTCTTTACAGCATGGTTGCTTCTGGTGGTCAGCTCTGGATTTGGTCCTTCAGCAATGACTGAGTGTTTGTTAGCTTAGAGAAAATAATGCAAATTTCATGCACTGAGCATACTAATTTCAAGTTATTGCATCAGTAGGAAATGTCCTATGTGCAGGACTTTTTTATAAATTGGATTAACTGACTTTTTCAGTACATTGATTTGACATTTATTTTCATATCTTATTCAGCTATACTGGATTAGCCAAAAACAGACATTCATATTAGATCATTTTATCTCTGAATTGGCTTTTAACTGAATTTTAGAAGAATATAATTACTATATCATATTATTTATTGTCATTATGATAAAATACCAACTGACACACCAGGGCTTGGACTACAGCCCAAAAAGACAGGAGCTCTCCAAAGACATAATAACCACACTGGGTATTCACTAGTTATTAGATTTAATGTTTTCATTCTTGTGACAAACACAACCTTTTATAGTTAGATACGGCATCTTCCTTGTCTGAGTAATTGATCAGCGGTGCATGAATGCATGTCATAAAGTGAATGCCGCCTTCATTTTGGCAGTGACCTGTTAGAGATGCTTCTCTGAGCTATTTGTGGTGGTACTTCTTCCATCAGCAGCGACCAAGGTTTTCTGCTGAAGGAACGAGTCAAGATATACAGGCGGCCAGACACAGCCATATTTCAGATGGGAAAAGGAGACGTGTGTGCACTCACGGTCCAATACACACACATTAAGCCACATACTGAGGCAAACAGTATATCAGAGCACACACACACACACACACAGAGGAGGGAGGGAGGTGCTGGTGAAGTGGCAGGCCAGGGGGACAGAGTGAGGTGGGGCCAGGGGTGGCGTGACAAGGGGACAGGGACACGCTGTTAGTTGTGTGTGTGTCAAGGCTAGTGATGCTTTAGTGTGTGTCTGTATGTGTGTGTGTGTGGTGCATGTGCTTGCCATTGACACAAGCACCTTGAGGTGTGGCAGACAGCCACCATCTGCCTGTAAATAATGTGTGCTGGAGGAGGAAAGTCAAAACCTGGAGAAAACAGTTATATGTATAAAACAGCTTACTTAAGAAAAAAAAATCATATTCTTATGTTGAAGAAATTCCTCAAAAAACATCAAAATAGCAGAAAAAGACAAAAAAGTATTTTAAACATTTATTACAGCGATACTTCATGCATGCATCACTGGATCAGTCTGTCAAAAAACTGGAGTCCAGCTGCAGGAAGTTTAATCCAGTGGACTTGCATCTCTGAATGAAAGAGATGACCCAACACAGGAATGCCCAAGCCAATAACTCCCAGCAGATTTTGGGGGTGAGTGTGGTGTTGTGCAAAAACTTTGAGCAACAAAAGCTCTCAAGAGCCCTGTCCCCACCACCTTTGAAAATGAAAGAAGTTTAAAAGTTTGTAGGCTCAGAGACCAGGACTCTCTGTACATAATTTTAACTGAAAAAGAAACCAAACAGCCAATGGCTGTCTGAAAAACCTCCAGATGCTATGATGAGAAGGAAAAAGTTGTAGCACACCCATTAGTCAGTCCTTGAGGGTAGAGTGGTGAAAAGGAAGCTACTCTGATACAGAAGTAAACTCAATAAGACTTAGTGCTATAGGGACTGCCAAGGATGCTTCTGAATAAAGCATATGTGTGAATGAGATTTAAAGGGGACTTATTGTGTTCATTTTTTTGTTGCTGAAGATCCACTACAATAGCTTTGACCACTTCACGGTTCCGAAAAACTTTTTTATCTTATACTCTCACTGTAGACCCCTCACTTCTTCTGCTTGAAGCTGTTTTACCTCCTGTCTCTTAAGGACACTCTCACCAAAGACGGACTTCTTCTGATTAGCTTTGGTCCTTGCACATTATACACATTCTAGCCTCGATCAGATGTGGAATATGAGAAACCATGATTACACCAGATCGTCTCTACTTTTGTCACCTTACAGTGGATTTCGTTCTTTAATTACAAACATGATTTATATGTATGACACTGTTGAAGTCATTTTACATGTGCACTAAAACATTGTTTCAGAGGTATGCACAAGGTATCCTTTGGTGTCTGTGCTTTGATACAGGAGCAATTGTAAACAGCACAGAGCCAAACCCTCGTCTTTCATGAAGAGGAGAGGTTCAAGTGGCAATGGGACCATCAGCCAGAGAATGTTATTTGCATCCAGTTTTACTTTAACTACTTGTCTGTCACTCCCTCATAAGTTACTAGCTTTGGTAAAATAACGCCCAAATCTTGCAAATAATGCTAAAGTGTGACCACTCAATACGTCATATGTGATGAGTTGGGACTGGGACCAGGCTCTCATTTATAAGACAGAGTAAGAATACCTCTCCTCCAGGGGAGGAAAACAAGGATGAGCTCATCACATGAAAATATACTAACAGAGCTAGTGCATGCATTTGTACACAAAGAGAGAGGTTTCGGAGAGGAAACAATCAAATCTGCTCACCTTCCCACTTCTGGTCAGTTGTTTTCAGCTTTTTCTACTTCCAGTGCTTACTTGCAATATGTAGCTTATTTAATTACTGTTTATTGAGCAGTTTATGGAAAATTCATGCTTTACAATCAACATTTACATTACGTTTTATTCCACGTTGGCAACCTGAAATATGTTCAGCTTTGTGCAAGTACACGTTATGTGGAAGCATTTTCTTCCCACTTCCCATGTGGCACTGGCATGTTTATCAACGCTCATTAGTGTAACACATCTGTCAGTGTTTTATTAAAAGCCTTTTTCACTGTGTCTCTAAAGATGGATATGGATAATTTTACGTGGTAAAGAGCAAAGTGTGGGCAGAAATCAACGCTGTCATTTATTGGTCTCCGTCTTGTAAAGTGGCAGGAAGCTGCAGCAGGAGCAGGCGCAGCAATCATGCTTTATTGTTTTATGGTGCTCAAATAAAAACATGAATCATCTGGCTTTCTAAAGTGCAACGTCTAATAATGTCAGAGTGACTGTGCCTGCATCTGCAGTCTTAGGGAACCACTGTGAAAAAGCGAGTGAAATAAAGAGATACAAAGAGACTGAGTGTTGAAGTAGATGAAGGCGAGCATATGAAAAAGAAACATGTAATCTATCTATCTGTTTATCCATCTATCTTGGAATTTCAATGTATGCATGTTTGTAGGTGGGGGTTGATTAAAGTGCTGCGAGCAGGCAAGAAGAGACACAGGAGGCATTACACAAACTAGATTTACGCACCAAGTATCTCTAGAGTAGATGTAGGTGTCATTCCTCTCAATATTTCATACCTGCACCAATCGTTTTACGCTCGCACTCACTGTAAGTCACTTTAGAAAACAACACCAGCTGAATGTATGAAACGTAAATAATGCTGTCTGTCCAACATCCACAAATGTATATCATAAAATACCAGAATTGCTGCTATTTGTTTATTTATTTATTTTATTAGAGATCTAGACACTTTAGTGCATGAAAATCCAGTTAGGGCGTCTGTTTTCTAAGATGGAATAACCACACTGTCTGGCACCAACAATCCCACCTTGTCTGGGTGAGCCGTCTCTCTCACTGTAATGTTTATGGGCTAATGTTTTCGCTAGACTTCTTTGTTTGTTTTGCAGTTTGAATGTCTGAGAGCTTGTTGTCTTTGCATTTTGCAGCTCTGCATAAATCTGTTTTTGTGAACCACTCCCCAATAGCAGAATAGTATTTGTTGTTAGAAATGATACACTTACAAGGCTGATTGAAATTCCATAGTTATGCATTCACAATGAGTCCAGGGTGTGCTATCGGCCTGAAAACGGCATCGTACAATCTGCCTACCCAGGTAATAATTAAACCTGCACTTTCCTGATATAATGTCAAAATTCCTGCTGTTTTTGTTAAAAACAAAAAAACAAACAAAAAAACACTGTAAAATTGCACAGGTCTAATTTACTTTCTCAGTTTAGGTTAATTATGCTGCTTTTAATGCAACGTCACTGCAACCAATCACTCCCCATCATGGATTTGAAGGACCTCATAGTATCACATTATCCCAAAAGAGCACTTCTAAGACTGCAGACACTGTTGTGGTTCGTAGAAATTCTAAAAATCGAATGGGACACAGAGCCATCAGCTATCAGGGCCCACTGCTGTGGTCTCATTTTGGATTCAGGAGACAGAAACTCTCTCTGCTTATAAGATCAGAATTCAAAACTTTCCTTTCTGATAAATGTAAACATCACACAGCCAAAACATTTTCATGCTTTTCAGCATCATGTTTTATTCTCTAATGGTTGCTGTTCCAACACGGCTGCAGCTTTTCAGCCGCCAGCCGAACATACACACCAACAACAACATCCTTCAGGACCTAGTTTGCTCTTATAGGCAGGGGAGGCGTGAGGAGCTCAGGTGTGTCAGCCTCCCCACACCTGTGCCACGAACCACGTCTGCCACAATAAAACCCATAGTTTGGGTTGGAATAAGGTGATCCTGAGCCATCGCTTAGTGGTGCTGCTACTTTAGCCTGTTGGGGGACTTCTTTTTCACTCTGCCTTTTCACTTGCCGTGTGTTTTACAACCCGGTGCCTTTAGTTTGTGTTTTCTTCTTGGTCATTCTGCACTCTCACTCCTTTTTTCTGTTTCCCTTAATCTCCCAACCATTCAGAGCAGATGGTTGTTCCTCCCTGAGTCTAGTTTTGCTGGAGCTGTCTTCCTATTGAAAGGGTGTTCTTTTGTCCCACTGTTGCCAAGTGCTGCTCGTTGGGCATTGTGTGATTGTTGAGGCTTTTGTCTAATATCCCAGGGTCTTTACCTTTAAATGTAAACCTTGACGTGACTGTTAGGAATTGGCCCTATATGAACTGAACTGCACTGAACTTTGTCTGTAGAGTTGTCTGTTTTATGCAATTAAATCAAGTTTTGAGAAACAAAAACAGGCCAAATCAAAGAAGCTTTGTAGTTGCAGGCAGTGATTGGGGTGTAAAAAGGACTCAATCGTCTTTTCTGTGGTTAGTTTTAGGCAACAAAAAGAGAAAAACTCTTTAACATTAAAACTGTCAAAACTTGTGATGGTAATATGGCAGGTATACCAACTAGCCACCACAACCACCTGTCTAATACTCTGCCAGTCTACCTCATGTTATGAACATAATTCTATTTTTTTTTTTTAAATAGGAGAATTAAAAGCATGTTTAGATGCAAGATGTGTAATAACATGTCTTTAGAGGATAAGAGGATTTTCTTACCACAGGAAATTTGTCCTGGGTACTGTTTTTTGTTCATTTCTTTTGAGTCCACAATTACAACTCTTGCGTCTTTGCTCATTGCTGGAATTTCCAGGATGTGTCTAACCTCTATGCCTGTGAGTAGTCATTAAAATAAAAGCCTAGAAAAACAATGCCATGTTGACTGGAAAGGTAATTAGTCTTCATTTCTTGAGCTGTAGAAGTGGCAGGCTGTTTGCCATGAGGAATATATATGTTTTGCAGTTTTGGAGACTAAAAAGAAATTTCAAGCTTCCCAATGTTGAAATGTCTGACATTCTGCTTTGCTCCCAAATATATACATGCTAGAAAAACACATTTATTTGCACATTTCTTACAAACTTGTTAATTTCTTTTTCTTTTTACAGACTTCTGCTTTGTAACCATCATGTACTGGGAAGAGACATGAAAAAGCAGCTTTGACTGCAGTGTCTAAAAGGCCTTTGCCCAGCACTGCTTATTAGGGCTTGCTTGAGTAGTGTTCACATTGTCTGATTTTCATGGGGCTCAACAGCACAACCAAAACTAAAAGCAAAAGCAGTCTGATAGTCAACACCTCTCCACACCATGCATTGAAGGAATTGATTATTTTCTGAATTGAACTGATTCACTGATGAGTTTGTGATATTCTCTTGAGAATTGTGCCTAACATGTACTTATTTTTATTTGATGTCTTCTTTTATGAAGATTTGATGTGAAATCTTCCAACAGTAAAGAAAGCTTCCAACAAATCCTGGATCCACAGCAGCTGCTACATCTGGTAACACTTTCATGCAAATTTGTTGATAACCTTTTGAATAACGCTGCTAACAAACAGAAGAAAACAAAGATAGATACTATGAAGCCCTACAAAAAGAGAGCTTGTAAGTAATGCTAGGCAAACTGAAGTAACTAATCGGTGTACATATGTTTTTTTAATGTTTAAAAACACATATAGTGACAAAATGCATCTGTTGGCCCACTTTTAACTATCAAAATATGTTGAATGTCATTATAACTTCAGCCCTAAAAAAGTCTCAACCTCCTTGTTAACAGAAAAATTCTACAAAATATTTGTAGTGCTCGTTCCTCTTTGCAGACAAGGAAAATTCTCCCAGTTTGTCTGTCTCATCACCTACCTTTCTCTGCCCTCAGTCATTTCTCTTCCATCTCCTATTCATCAGCCTCACTCTCTTTCTCTGTGTAGGTCTCTCTTGCTCCCTGTTCTGCTCTCCCTCCTCCCTCTCCGTTGCTGAAACAATCATCAATTACCCTTATCCCTCTGTGTTATCCTTCTCTCAATCTCCCTCCATCTTCCCTGCCCATCCAGCAGAGTGGTTCCTCCTGGTTGGCTGTGGGCCACCCAACCCCGTCCCTGTCAGTCACCCTGCAAACGGTAGCTGAGCAGAGACTGACAGCTCCATGAGCAAATCAATAATAATCTTGAGCCTGTGTAATCCTATACCTGAGGATATCCCTTAGTGCATCCACACCTTCTTCGTTTCGCTTACCGTTTCATGCATCCTGATTTGCATGTTCCCTGTACGTAGTGTGCTAGCCCAGAAAAGGAAGACGATGACCTGTGATGCAGGAAAACAAGCCAAATAATCTAAAAATCAGGGCACGAGTATGAACATTCACACCAACACAAAAACACACTATGATACCCACACACTGTCCTGTCCTGACTGTCACCAGGGGTAAGGTCATCGTGTTTGATGTATCAGCCGACTCATATGACAGCCTTCATATAACTCCAACCTCTTTCCTCCCCAAGAAAATTAACAGTTAGGGCTGAAGGACTGAACGAGAAGAGAAGATGTTGCGCCTGTCTCATAAAAAATGAACCATAATAAAGCCAACTTTGTGAGCTTGAACCTTTTTTCTGTCTCTTTCATAAGAATAATGATTTGATTTCTCTTGCCCGAATATTATAATTTGCTGTTCTTAATGCTGTGAATCTGAAAAAGCATAACTAAATTTATTTTTTATTCTATGTATTATTCTTGGTGTGATCACCATGTGATTAATTTAAGTAAGCCCCTAAAACCAGAGAAGGTGCAGTGCAGCACACTTGATGCTCCTCCACCATAGGTGAAAGGTTTTAGATTGTAATTATTGTTGTTTTGACCCACACAGCTCTCTGGGACTGATGAGGGATTTATAGTAGTGAACATGTGTTCATTAGTGTAGATTTTCGCCTACGCAGAACCTAGAGGGGTATGCAACCCATGCAAATATGCTTGAATGTATAAAAAACCCATTTCACTACATGTTTTTGTGTGTTATAACTTGGCTCTTTTCTGTGGCTGAGTGAAAGATCAACAGCAGCACAATCAAGACTTGCCCACAGATTTGTTTGCGAGGCAGCGCTCACAAAGAGCAGAGACGAGAGAGCAAACAGCTACAGCATGAAGCTGTCAGTCTGCAAAGCTGTTCATTGGCAAATACGGACACAAGCGCACAACCATAAATCTGCTTTAAATCAAGCGAACCACAGCTTGAATGTTAGGTGGGTGGTGAATAAAGATCATGTTAATGTGGCTAAAAATTAAAGTCCCCCATTTTCAAAACACAGTATGTGGGAGCACATTCTGCACATTGAGGCTTTTGTTGTTTTTTGCTGAATTTTCTTCCTTAGATGGCCACAGATGTTTCTGTAGATCTCCATGTTGAAGGTGTGACCCTGGGGTCAAGGTCACAATGCAAAATCCTGGAATGATTTAAAAGAAAAGAAAAGAAAAGAAAAGAAAAGAAAAGAAAAGAAAAGAAAAACATGCTCATTTGTTGGTCCTCGACTCTGCAGGCTCTGCCACTGGCTTCTTGGTCATAGAAGGAGACCTAGCTTTTATCAGCACTGATAAGCTTGATTTTTTAGGTTAGTTTGACAAAAAATTTTAAATTTCTCTCTGCACAAATTTGAGGCCCATGGAAAGATTGTGGATGCAGGTGCAAGAAATAAAGAAACTTGCTGGGAGGAATCTTATGACATCAGGAGAACTAGATGTGGAGCAGAGGTACACAAGGAGACAACCCAGAATGAGATACACCTGCATTTTGAGGGTGGAACTATTTGATCACGCCTTATTAAAAAAAATTGTGTAAATATCATTTTCAGCATTTGTGAGAAAGATCCCCTGTTTGTTCTCAGACTGGAATGATGAGAAAGAGGTGTAGTAAATGTAATTCCAAAACCTATATGTTGAATGCTGTTTACATCAGCTGCTCTTAGGATATTTCTTCCGGTACTGCATGCATTACCACATTTGATGACTACATATCAGCAAAGTCCCAAAGCAAGGAAAACAGTATAAGCTCAAAACAACATCATAGTGCAGTCCAGCTGGCAAATTCTCCCAAAATGTTATAGCTCCAGTCCACGCTCTCCTGTATCACACCAAAAACTGCACTGTTGATAGAACAAAGCTGCCTATGTTTTATACACTAATGGTCCAATGATATTGGATTTAAAGATTCATATGGACCAGTCTTTTTGAGAGGAGCATGTTGTCTAGCTGCAGAGCAGAGTTGAGTACACGAGAACCATCTTCACTCATCTTCTTTCTCTTGAGTTAATCCACTTGCCCTCACTCAGCTTCCCTTGTGCATAGGTCCCTCAGATACTATCTCCATCTGCTGTAATTATGGAGACCCCCACCCCCTACTCGCTCAGCCACACAAACACACGCGCACCAAACACACTGCCCACTGGTGTAATTCTCGCTGCCTAGGGGGTCATGGGAGATTATGAGTGGGATCGATCAATGTGATGGTTCACACACACAAATGCTCACACACACATTCACAACCTCATCATCGATGAGGGCCTCCTTACCTCCCCTCGCCTACTGAGGGACATCCTGCAGCTAATGAGGACACACAAACACTGCCGACACTATCGACCACCTTAGCTTAACAAGGTACTTCATATATGGACCTGCTGGAAGACCATCAGCTTCGAGGCTCCCTTCTCTACACCTGCTCCACCACCGGAAAGTGTAGTTAAAGAGACAATTAGTGCACAGTGATACAATGTCCAGGAAGAGTCTTCACTCTCTCCCACTGCTCTTACTTCCTGGACTCTTGGTGCTTCACGTCATAGCAGAGGATGTACATGAAAATGCAAGTAAAGTTTAGCATCCCAGCCTGCAAATAATTTGCATAAATCATCACTTTTATTAGACACCCGAAGTGCATAGAGAGCAATAGAAAACACCTCTGGAAAAATTTATGTATTGCTATGGGCAAAAAAATAAATAAATCACTAGTCAAAGGAAAAGTGCATTTGGCATCGACTTTCTGGTTTTACCTCACCTCTGCTTAAACACATCAGCTTTTGATAAATGGTGTTTCAGCATTAGAATATCATATTAAAATTAAGGATGTGGGTAGTGGCGAGTCTTCTTATTCAATCCTTCTTGCTCTTTTACATGAATAATTTTAAAGTCCATCCATCCATGTTTTCTCCCACATACCAAATTCGGGGTCGCAGGGGTGCTGGAGTGTATCCCAGCTGCCACAGGGCAAGAGCCAGGGTACACCCTGGACAGGTTGCCAGTCTATCACAGGGCCAACATAGAGAGACAGACAACCATTCACACTTACATTCACACATATTGTCAATTTAGAATTACCAATTAGCACAACCCTCCAAGCATCATGTGTTTGGACTGTGGGAGTAAGCCAGAGTTCCCAGGGAGAACCCATAGAGACAGTGGGAAAACATGCAAACTCCCCACAGAAAGGCCTCAGTCAGATGGTGAATTTGAACTGACAACTCATTAATATAGATCACAGTTCCTGTGACTGTTTCACAATAACAGCTAAACAGGGCTTTTGTTAATTAAATGTATTCCACACCCTGCAGAATATTTCTGCAGCGGGAGCATAAGCAGCAAACAGTAGATTATATACAAATTAAAGCAGAGTGAAGGGCCAGTTACACACTGAACTGCTTCCTTAAATTCCCCATCAGTAGGGACACACTATCAGTTCAGCACAGGAGTGCAAAAATACAAATGTAAGGAGATAATTATGCAATGAATTACCTTTGAATTAATGGTGGAAGAAATACCATAATTAGTTATTATTAATCAACATTGTTTTACTAAGTGAACCATTAGCTAACTATTATGGCGTACAATTAAATACAGAGGTACTATCATATCAGTGCATCTACTCATGCAATTCAAATTTAAATGGAGAGAATTCACATTTGATTTTATGAAACCCTCAAAAGGCATGGTATAATTAATGTTCCCAAGAGCATATTTTGCCATGAGGTGGTTAGCTCTGTGCAAATATCCATGTGCCTCTAAATTTTTTAAGCATGTTTCATCTATGGACACATTATACTACAGTGCACCAACTATGCACAAGTTCTTCAGTAAGACTTCAAGCAGACTTCAAAGATCTAATGATTGCTACACATTGCAGCTACAACTTTCTACATGTGTAACTGAATATAACCCTCATCTTAGAAGCGCCCTCAGGAAAGCATTAATGATGAGCTGAAAGCAAAGTACAGTGTAACAGTTCAGTCTAATATTCATTTCATTCTTTCCATCTCGATACTCATTTTCAAGAAATTATATCTCAGCATACATTACGTAAAAGGCAACACTTACTCTGGATAATCAATGTAAAAAGCAAAATAAAAGAGATGGCCTGCAAAGTTGTTTAATTCTGAAGCCGTACAGCTGATTGCTATGATTAGGTCAAAAGAGAATGACTTGGAACTGGATAATATGTACACAACAACCACAATGAATTTGTACCATAGAAAGCAGAAAAGTCTCTGGGATGTGTCGGAATGTCGAGGTGTGTTAAAATGCTGGAGCTGTGTTTGTCTTTATGTTTATACTGCAAGAGTGTGACTTCACTATTTGCACCTATATGTGTTTCTATGTGCATGTGCATGCTTGTGTGATGTATGCATTATGGAAGCTGACTGCTGGTGGCCAGAGAAGATGTCAGTTTACTGCTGCGAACATGAAAGAGTCTCTGAGGGGGGGAGGGAACTGGTCAGCAGACATGACCTACAGAATCAATGTCCTTATAAAAGAATAAATGACAAGATCAGAAGAAAGGCTAACATCAAGAAGTAACAGAGGACGGGTCCAGTCAAAAGCACTGACAGACAAAAAGAAGAACAACCTGTACTTTCCAAAAATATAAGATGCATTAATGTGTTTTTTGTGTATTCTCTATAAAAATAATGCATGAAGTACCTGAACTGATTCAATTTAACTTCACTAATAAAAGTGCATATATCCTGTGCATTTAAACCCTGCACAATCCAATACACTCTACTGCTAGTTTAAGTTGTAGCATAGAAGAAAAGTTGGTTTATTCTCTCTTGCTTTACAGTTATATGTGCATGTCACATTAGGGTCCATGGTGTTACATAATTAAATTTGAGTCACAACTGAGTCACAAAAGCAATATACTATATACATATGGACAAACAGTTATTATAATACCTTAAAATATGGAAATTTGAACATCCATGTTTCCTCTACTATTGGGAAACACCATTTACTAATGAAAATTGAATAGGAAAGAGTAAGAAAGCATCTTTAACCAACATCTGTCCTATTGGACATATGATAGATGTTGGTTTATGAGGCTTGAATGGGATGCGTGATTCACTGGTTCCTTTCATCTGCATTTGTGTCTGTGTGGTTAGCCAGCTAAACACGCTCACCAATTACTCTGAAAACTCCCTGGATGGCACAAGACACTTTGCCAAAAGAAAAGTACCATCTGCGTCAAGTGTCATCAGGCGTGAAGTTCATTCAGACCTGGTGATCAGGACATGGGATCACATTCAATCACAGCACAATGCACACAAAGGGCAACAATTCAAGACTTTCAGATAAAGACCTGCAGAACCCAAGTGTGTTCATCTTCTTTATGCTGGTGGGGGTCCAGAAGACCACTCCTCCTCCTGTATCGACATTGTGTGCCCTTTCAGAGCCCCCCGTCACCTTGGTTTCCTTTGTCACTGGGTTGGCTGGCTCTGTAACAACCAGTAGGGTTCCCCCACTACAGGAGCAGTTACTTTCTCCACTTAAAGGTCAGTGATGTTACCTGGAGGCTTTCAGTACTCTGTCCATCTCTCTGCTGAATAACTTCAAACAAGAGCAACTGTACAATGCATTATTCATGTGAGGAGTTGGAAATCTCAGGGTTAGTGATGTTGGTGTTGTTTTGGTTGGGATAGGAAGGTGAGCTAGAACTCAGATATACAGGCAGGTGATAATTCTAAGAAAAAAAAATATCATATGATTTCTTAGAAAGGTATTGGGCCACTTTTAATGCAGCATGGCATTGATTCTGCCAGGGGGGATGAAACAAATAATTCTTCTAAGACATATTTGAGTTTCTATAAAGGCACTGAAGTGTCATCTGCTGGGTACCGGGTCTTTGTTGGGCGCCTGGATCCCAGGGAGCCTGATCTCGGCTCACACCAGGGCGGCCGGCCTCTACAGAGTCAGCTGCCCGTCGGCTCTGGTTCTCTGGGACTTCCACCCATTGGCTGTGGGCTCCCCATCTAGGGCCTCCCTCCTTCTTCTTCTCCTGCTGGGATGGGTGCACAGATATCGAAGGTACTCTTGGGGGGCTGCGAATAGCCCGGTTTTCCTGCATCCATCTCTGCCTGTCTATGGCTCCTGGGGGGTGTTATTGAGGCTTCCCAACCTCACTTTCACATACAGTTTGTGACAAAGACACATACACACTGACTCACAACACTCTCTCTCTTTCTCTCTCTCACACTCATACGCATACACACACACACACACACATCCAACAAGAAGATTGTTGATTTCCGTACCTGTGGATTTTTTAATTTTTGTGTTCCAGGTGCTGTATGTTTGTTTTTCTCATAAGTGCGGCAGTTGGTGATACATTATGCATTTCTATTCTTACTCTGTCCTTTTAATATACCCCCCCTTCCTCTCTCCTGTCTGTCTTGCCTTAGACATTGTCATACTGTAGACCACATACAATGTAATAGCTCTAAATAACACAAATACAAATGAAGACATAAACAGATAAACCCTGAACAAGAGGAGCCTATGGAGAATTATGGAGCTGACCTTGGAAAAGCAAAGTGTGTTTGGCACAACAGTGATTTCAGATCATAATTCTGATTGCAAAATCTGCCAGAGAGAACAGAATCTAAAAAAAAAAGTGCTTTTCCTTGACTTGTTGGAAAGTGGTTGCTGGAGCTTCCTGGCTGTTGCTGGCTAGAATCAGTCACAAGGAGGATGCTGCACCAAAACCCTACAGGGGATTAGCTTGGTTGCTAGCAGATCGCTGCAGTTTCCCATTGTTTACATGCTTGGTAACTTGGTAACTAAATACTGAGCAGCAGTGAAACTCAAAAATGTGTGAACCAAACAGGCAACATAAACCATCTGCCTTCAAGGCAGCATGTTTCAAAAGGCACATCTCTTACTTTGAATGTTATGGTCTCCTTTTCACAGTGGGAGCATTGCTTGCTGAATGCTTGGCAAGTGTTTGCAGAAAAAATCATGAAGAATACAGTTGAACAGAGCAATCTGAGGTTTTCAACACAACACTGTTTATCCTTCACAACCAATTTCACCCGAATTTCACACTTTCAATTCAAATTCATTTATATAGCACTAAATAACTAAATAAGGCACTTTATATTGTAAGGTAAAGACCTTACAGTAATACAGAGAAAACCCCAACAATTATATGACCTCCTATGAGCAAGCACTTTGGTGACAGTAGGAAGGAAAAACTCCATTTTAACAGGAAGAAACCTCCAGCAGAACCAGGCTCTTGGAGCTATAATGAGTGGTTGGGGGTGAGAGGAGGAAGGACAAAGAACGCTTTGGAAGAGAGCCAGAGATTAATACTAACTAATGATTAAATGCAGAGTCATGAATAAACACCCGAGAACTAAGGGAGGATTCAAGGTCACCTGAAAGTGGACAGTACAAAGTTACGAGCATCAAAAATTAAGAAAAACAATAGAATAGAATAAGATTAAATAGAATAACATACTATATAAAATAGAATAAAATACTATGTTGCATCAGGAAAATTGCATTTAGTAATATTGCAATTTAGTGGTTCAGATTCCTTTATCGATTCCCTTAAGATTGTCATTGGCTTCTCACCACCATCGCTAAGCAACATATCAAAAATATTACATTCTTGCAAATTAATTGCACACTGTGGGGTCAAATGTTTGTGGATGTTGGAGGTATTTCCTTTCTTTGTTGTGATGGAGAAGGTAGAGCAGGTCATCTCCTAATTGGAAGGTTGGTGGTTTGGCAGATTGGGCAAGATACTAACCCCAAGTTGCTCTCGGATGCATCTATCAGAGTATGAATGTGTGTGAACGTTAGAAGGCACTTACACAGAAAAAGCACAGCAAAAAGTGCTGGTGTGAATGAGTGAATGAGGCGAGTTGCATAAAGTGCTTTGAGTGCCCAGACAGAGTAAAAAACGCTATATAAGAACCAGTCCATTTACTATTTTTACCATAAGTGCTGAGGTCATTACTCAAAAAAGTAATGCATTACACATTTTACACAGACCAATTTTCTCAAAAGTAGTGCAGTAAGGTACTTAATTAACCCCAGGAGAAAGTAATTAGTTATACTACTCATTACATTTCTTTTTGTGCTTCTCCATAAAATGATGTGAACTGCATTGTCTCATAGTCACCAGTTAACAATATAAACCTGAAGCTACATTCCCACAGAGAAGAGGCTGCAGCCTGACTGCTCATTTGTTTGTTACCTGTTTAAGTTCAGGGTCTGGCTGCTGGGCTTGCGTCGGCATTCACGCGGCTTTAACATCACTCTGGGTTCTTGGCAAGCTTACCGTTAGCATGCTGTCTATGCAGGTGCTTGCGAAGAGCTGAAGGTGTGTTAGAAGAATAATGCAGTTGTTTCTGTTCTGGATGCAGTTTACACTTTACCACTGTGCTCTCGTCGTTTTGCTCTATAAAATACCAATAAAATGACCAAGTGGGCCTTTTGCAACTGATTTCACAGTAATTTCACGCAATCACTTGCAAATGGTCGGGGAATACTCATTTTTCCCAAGCCAGTTTTGACCTATGTGACTGAGGCCAATCACAAACTTTTGGGCAACACCTACGATTATGTAATCAACGTGACAAACTTTAGTCAAATGGCAAAAAAATCTTTAAAGGTAAAATCCCCTTTACAATTCCTTTACATAAATACAGTATGATGGCTGTGGAATAATTAGTGGGTTTTTGAGTGTGGCCTGGGACTCATACGAAGAGGAAATTGGCAAATGCAGGTTGGGGTTTTGCACGCACAGCAGCTGTAATGAAACCAGCTATTTAAGCGAATGTGGCTGTAATGAAGAGCTGTGATTAGGGAGCGAGGCCCTAACAAGGGTGTGTTTATTGAGAGGCAGCAGAATGAAAGTGTTACTGAGAGTGAGAGAAGTGGGGGAGGAAGGGAGGAATGGGAGGAGAGAAAGAGAGCGAACTTATAGGCTGAGTGATGCTGCCAGAGCCAATTCATTACGACTGCAGCTCTGTCAATCCCTGCTCATCTCCCGTAGCACTAGACCACTAATGGAATTAGTCCCTGTCACACACACACACACACACACACACACACACACACACACACACACACACACACACACACACACACACACAGAGTAAGAAAGAGGGAGTGAGGCCAACCCGACACAAACACACACTGCATTAACACAATGGGTCCTGAAGATATATCTCTGTGACAAAGCTTTCACACTTGCATCCCATAAATCCTTGGAGGTCAGCAGGCTAACCACACAGACACATGCACCATACGCTACAAATTATTAAAATAAACACAAAATAATGAAAATCTTGACACAGAAAATCTTGACTATGATTTCATATTTCACATTTATTTTCTTGCATTCTAGGCAATTTGACTTACCCGGAAGCAGATCAAAGTTCATCACACATGCACGACAAAAAGTATATCTAACTTTAAAAGTAGAGAATAATTTAAATATTATCAACACACAAACACACTGAATCTGAATTATGCTTCTGGTGGCACACGACAAAGACAGTGCTTTTGACTGACTGAGAGCTGCTTATCTGATTTGATTGAATAGAGGTCAACACCAGCCGGCCAGTCCTGAGGACAGACCCCCACCTTCCTTTTAAACAGCATCTTCCATCCTTCCTGACCATCCCCCCGTCATCTACTTCCCTCCTGTCCACTACTTCCATGGCCTTTACTATCCCCCATCCTCCTCCTCCTTGCTGTGAGAGAACAGTCATTAGATTACACCAATGGTCATGACCGTAAGAATTCTCCATCACTTTCCAGTAAACTTCATTGCCCAAGACCTCACCAGAGCAGCAGGAGGCTAAAGGACATGGATATTCATCCTTACCTGAATGCACTCTATGGCCCCGCCTGAAATATATACAAATATTGGACTTTTGCTGCATTTCTAATACTAGACAAAGCTGTGGTTAGTCCAGCAGCCTGTCCTCTAAATGTACTTTTCAGCTCATACTACTTAGTACATTATGATCCTGTTTAGTACACACAGGCGTACATGCACATACTGGAGCTGACGCTTGCTGTGACAGAAACCCTACAGATCTGCCATGATAGGCAGACGCTACAACATATGCTCCATCACAGCAGGGTGGTGTGCTTTTTATGGCCAGCTCCCCCCATGCTTACGAGCCCAACCTTTTCCCCCCTGAGCAGAGGGTCAGAAAGTGAATCAAAGAGAATTGTGATTGGCTGGCTTTGACTAGACGCCCTCAAGGGTCAGGGGTGAGCGACCCTGCAAGGCCTGGTGAAGAGTCAATTCTCCCCAGGTCAAAGGTCGAAAGTAATGCTCCCCTACAGCAGCTTCAGGAGCAGGCGCATCAGGGAGATGATGTCTGGGTGCCGCACACACACATCTTAGACTGGAAGGGGAGAGGTAAGTGTGAAGGGCTTGATTGGGAGTAAGGGAGGTGATGGGAGGCGTTGCTGCAGGGGTGGAGGAGGTGAGGAGGAAGAGGAGGGTGGTGTTTGGTCCTCTGAATGCCTTTGACCTCTGCACTGACCCCCTGCTGAATGCTCTCCCCCCTGACTGACAGTAATGATTGTGTTAGTGTGTGTTTGTATATGTACAAGTATTAGCACTCAACAAATACTGTTTTCATATGGTTTCAGGCATAAATAGATGGAAAAAGACTTTCTTGTAATTTTTTAAAGTGGTCTTGAGCAATAGTTCTTCGAGATCCATCAAGCGCTTTAGTTGATCTAATCTACTGTTTGCTGGAGCTTGGGTAGAATGGTTTTATAGGAAGCTTGGCTGTCAGGAAGCCATTTTTAAGGAGGGGCACAGGAAGAAAAGGTTGACGTATGCCAACACAAGAATTGGACTGAAAATGAATGGTAACAGGTAACAGGTCTTATAAAGTGACCCATTAGATCAAATTTGATATTTTCGTCTGTCAATATGGTGAGAGAAGAGATGTGCATCAGTAAATGTTTACATCAGTCAAGGTTTAAATCTCCATTTCAGCATTTCAATGATCCCCAAACACACTATCAGTGCAGTGAAAGCATACCTGGATAGAAAAATACACAATGCAACACGATCAGTCAGGGACTGACCTCCCCAGAGCCCAGATTTCAACATTATTAAAGCAGTCTGGGATCATCTTGAGAGACAATGGAACAAAAAAGCAAACATCCAAAGAAGAGCTCTGAAAGTCCTTCATGAAGCAGAGAGGTATTCCTGAAGAGTACTTCAAGAAATTACAAAAAAGCTGAAGTTAAGGCTGTTATGAAGAATAAACTAGTTGGTCGAACTAAATATTCACTTTTTAAAATTTGCTAGGATTTAGTTTTTGCCTTACATATATTTCTGTACATTTGGTACATGTTTTAAAATAAATCACTGCATTTTTAATTTTCATAGCAAAATGTCTAACATTTTTTCCAAGTTGCTAAAGCGCAACTAAAAGTCAAATTTGGCAACAACGAGGTGAAATGAAGCATGGAGATCACTGCTGAGGAAATAAGGGATGTCACATTTACAAGCTGAGATGGCATATAGTTCCACATTTAACAAACAAACAAAAATACCTAAAGAGTTGAGTATTCAGGTGCAGTGCACAGTCAGCCCAACTTCTAAATGAACAGGTAACGGTAATTGTAAACCTAAGAAAGTAATTTTTCCCTTAAACTGAACTAGGCGGCAAGTGAAAATGTAAAAATAAATAGCAAATGAAAGTGTTATATACACAAAATATATAATTTTGAGAGTATTTCGCAAACTGCCCTGAGACTTTGTGGCAGTCACTGAAAAAAAAAAAAAAGGATTTTGTGTCCCGAACACAAATCAATAGATGACATTTTGTGACTGCTTCACAAACTGCTGTAAGACTGTTTTGATCTATCTATCTATCTCTATCTGTCTCACTAAATCAATGTTGCATGCATAAATTGCTACACAATCCCACCCTTAAAATAGTCTGTGAACTGCCGGAACAAGATAGCCTAAAACAATCGACCAAAATGCAAAAGCTCTTTTGTTTTTCTTTGCTTGAGTCTCTGATTGGTGAATATTTTCCAATTTTCCAATTTTATGTATTTACGCAGTAATGGACAGCGATACAATATAATCATCCAGAGTCAATAAAATTTAATTATCATTTTTTAAAAATAAAATCAAAAGTTATTTGCTCTCTGTTTAACTGGCAGGCAGTGCAAAATCTGTAAAATCCAGTCATTACTTCCCATTATTTAAATAAACGACTTCTTGTGTCTTCCACCGATTGCAAATAAAACACTGATGCAGAACCCGCGACTGTGTTTAAAGCTTCATCTTCAGCATTTCAGCCTTCACCATGTTGGTTTGGAAGCAGAAGTGGCCATAGTAGGATAATAAATTGGAAGCTTAATTTTCCAGCTCTAGGTATTTTCACTTGGTTTCTTCTAATCCAACAATAACTGAAGTGCTTCCAATAGAAAGTACTCAAGATCACTATCACATCACTCTACTTGTACAGCACATCTGCTTTTGCTGAAATGGTGAATCTCAAATTCAGGGTTGCAGTGTGCTTTGCAGTAACAGAGAGGTGCCTGTTTCCTGTAATGTTGCATATATTCATTGGCATTTTGTTGGCTATACATTTTTAATAACTACTAAGCTTTAACACAGCTATCTAGCCACATATCCATACCACTGCTGTGCCAAAGCAACAATCCACTGACTGTGACTCTGGGGACTCTTTGTGGCAAGTGAAAGGCTAGGAGGTAGTTTTTAAATCAACCACAGGACACTGTTGATTGAATAATTAATGTGTGACTTCATGTAACAGAGAAGCCCCACATTAACGACAAAAAAGGGGACATTGGGTCTCCATTCCTGCCCTTCCAAGATTACTATCTGTCTATTGAGGGAATATGAACAGCTATCCTCCTCATCCCTTCTGTTTAATTATTTCCTGGTCTTCCCTTCCCTCTGATGAGCTCCACACCTCCCCTTCCTCTCTACTTCTGCTTAGCTGTTTTTGACCTCTGCCCCCTTTTGTGATCATGCTAAAATGGCACGCACACATCCATGAACCCTGACACACAGCTGACACACACACAAACACACACACTCAGAGATATCAACTGGGCCACTGAATGTTCTTGACAGCGTGGAGAAACACAGCTGGTTTAAAACACAGTGAGATGAGACTTTAATGTGTGTGACCAGGGACTCCTGCTGGCATCCAAACACTAACAACTAACAATAGAAACACACATATGGTCAAAGAAAGACACACACACACTTACACGCATTCGAAGACCACAGCTAGCACAAACCAACAAGGTACAGCACATTATTTATGTCACCAGCACACAAACACGTACAGTCTTTTTTGAAATCCACGTCCTTTAATTCCCACGCAGACATACTTTCATACACACATATGCACACACACATGCACATATAATCCTTTCATTGCATGTTCACCGTCCTTGTGCTTCTTCCCAGCCATGTTTGTATGTATATAGTGTGAGTATGTGTGTGTCTGCGAGTGCGCAGCCTTCACAGTGAAACACTGCACCAGAGAGATTGGAATCAATACTTTCTGCTCCGTCATTTGTCACATCTTTACAAGGCTGAAGCCATCTGAACACCAGTCTATTCTACTTTGGTGTCATTTATCAAATTGCCCCACCTTGCAAAGATGCACACACACATCCACACACAAATATACACAACTACATACCGAGGGCAAACAGATGCAGCATGCACATGCTCTCTTCACTACTGTCTAAACTTTTGCACCATAATTAAGAGGACATGACAAACTGATGTGTTGATCACCACTTTGTGATAGAAATGTTCATGAATAAAATAAAATAATAAAATAAAAAACAACTGAAAGCGACAAAGGTAAGAGAGAACCCTTTGGGCCTCTTAGCAGTTTGATTTTGGGATCTTAGTCACCCTGTGTACATTTAATTTGCTAGTATAGTCTAAAAACTGCTACCTAGAAAAATAGTTATATATTTCATTTAAGCAAAAATAGTAGTCAGGGTATGCAGCATACAAGCAGTCCTGATAAACAACAGGAGGAGCCAGAGGTTGGAAAAGTATTGACTTCTCCACTCATCATAACTAAGTTATCCTACCCAAATATCACTGCACATGATTCCACTAAAAAGACAAGTGCCATCCCAAGCCACTCTGCGCTGAGTCAGCTCAGTGGTTGCTACTGGGAAGCCCTTAAGAAAGACAGAAGGACCAGGAATACAGCGACGATCACGTTATCTAAAAAAGGAAACATTAATTTAAAAAAAATAAGTAGGATTAGTGCTTCAGGGACAAAGGGAACAATTAGACTCAAACACAGCAATATAGAAATAAGAAATACCAGAATGTCAACACAATCCAGGCACTTACAGGTTTGTGTCTCCTGATGAAAAGCTCTAATTTCAGTTCATACAATAAATATAAAGTAGTATATCAAGCAGCACTTCATTTACACTTCAGTTATAGTAAAACCTTATGACATTCCTCTGGGGGACAAAAAAATAATTTGACTGTCTGGAAATGTATTTGCTTCAGCTTTTCTTTAGAACACAGAAACATACTGTGGCATGTGCAAAAAAAACATTAAGGAGTTATTGAACTTCCAATTATGTCGCCAATGAGTCTCTCTGGCTTAGCACCACCTTGTGAATAAGCCTACTGCACCTGAATGGCACCTCCCACTTACTCGTCTGTTCCTCTTATTATGTTTCATAATACCGATGGGTCTTCTAGAACCTAGAATTGGAGTATGCTACATTTGATCACCTGAATCAGTGGCTAGATTTGAACTTTGTATTCACTCACACAACCACTGCACACGAGACACAGGTGAAAAGACATGATCTGAACTTTGTGACATGGTGGAAGCAGCCATCAGATTAAGGGTTGATGTGGCTATAAGGGCAAGGACATCAACTCAGGTAGACTGTGGTGCTTAAATGATGCTCATTTGATGCAAAGGGGCCCAAGGTACCCAAAGGAGGTGGTCTTCACCAGTTCTACACACTTCAGTGCATTGAATTGCTGGCATGCAATTGGCTAATTAGATATTTGCATTAATAAACAGTTTAACAGGTGGCTCTAATGAAGTTGCTGGTGACTGTGTGTGCTAATACAGCTTAACAACAGGAGAGTCTGTTGTTTAGGTTTATGTGAAAATAGTTTAAAAAATGTTCAATTTCATGATAATATATTCAGCTTTTGCCATTTTAGCCTGACTAGAATGCACAAAGAAGAGCTCAGTCAGAGCTCTAAATTAAAGTAGTGGTAAATTCAAAATGCTTTGATATAAATTGTGGAATTCACCAATAACTGCCCCAGAATTTCATCTGAGTACATCCAATTTAGGGTCATGCGACTCAGCCTATCCCAGCTGTCAAGGGGTGAGAGGCAGGGTACAATCTAGACAAATCGCCAATCCCCAGAATTTAAAGACTGAAAATGTATCATATATTTACAAAGGTAACATCTTGAAAGACAACATCTTGCAAAAAAGTGATGAGATTTAAGTTATAGAGTGTGTTTTCCCCTTTTGTAAGCACCATTATCTTATCCTCCAGTCACAGTTAGTGACGAATGAATGTCACAAAAGCAATTTTTTCTTCTTTGTACACAGTTGTGCCTTTTATTATCAATAATAAAGAACAATATTGGAATCTTAATGAATCTTACCCCTCTGTGATCTACTGAACAAAACAAAATAAACTTTATTTTTCCTATCTGTACCACTGGTGTTTCACACAGCAGCCAGCTTTTTTTTTCTTCAAACTGTCTTGACTTTAACTCTTGAGCTATGTTTTTGGTTAAAAGATGACATTTCAAAAATGTTGCTATGATTTTGAGTGAAGTTCCCTTTGTCCAAACCCATCAGGTATTTTTCTGTAACGGTCCTCACTGAGTGCATCGTGAGTGTGTAACAGGATCTTGGAAATTTCAGCGAGATTGCTCCACTAACCAATTTTCCTGAACCCTGTGGTAACATTCCAAAAAGCCAGATATGACTTTATTCAATTCATCCACAAACGATAAAGCAATTTGGCCCCGACCACTTTCGGCTGCCTTACACATGGCCTGCCACACACACACACACACACACACACACACACGCACACGCACACAAACATTCACACAGCCCTACTACATACTGTAAGTGCAGTTAATCCAGGCAGTTCTACAGTAAGCGTTCTCTTGAGAAGGTTCTTATTCAGCTCAGTTTTCCAGGAAGGTTAAAGCAACACTTAGGACTGCATGATACATCTAAAATATTGTATCATATTATTCTACTTTTTAACAGCTCAGCATATCACAGGACTAAAGTTTTCCAATAAAAAGACATTTTATTTAAAAGTGTGCGGTCTTGAGTACGGTTATGCGATACAACTGCACTATCAGACCTGGGTTATGTTCATGTCTGTCTTTATCTGTATATCCTTATCCTTATCTCAAACAGGGGCTTTTTTCACTGTTTACTGATTGGTTTGCTCACTTGCTCACTTTTGTGTTTTGTGTCTACTGGTCATGAGCCATTAGACAGACTTTTTAGGAAAATCGATAGGGAGCATAATGCCATAGCATAAGGCTCGCATCAAACTAATCGGCCTTCCATTGAGCCCCTTTTCCCCATCAAAGAAGCATCTGAGTCCCACATGTTAGTTTTTGTATTTTTCTTTATTTTGTACCCATCTGAACAATAAAATCTGCAAATTATTATTTCAGCAGATGGAGATAGCTTCGTAGACCACTGAAAGGCAGGAAGACAAACAGCCAAACTCAGACCCAGAGGACACTCTGTCTGTTAAACCTCACACAGTTTTACTTCTGCATGCCTCACGCAGTGAAACATGAGGATTGGAGTTGATTTTAAAGAAAAAAAACATCTTTATTCCTGAAGGCGATATTCAGACCAGCCCTTTTGATCTGCCCTGAGGCCTGCTGGTGGGCATCTCCTAATGAGGGAGCGGCCATTGACTATATCCTCTGCCTACTGATTTTTATTGGTGACATACACTAATAGGATTCTGCAGCTCTGGAATGAAAGATCAATGAAAAAAGGCTGGAGCAGTTTTAAGATGGCAAGATGGTGGTCTATTCTGCTAATGAGTACTAAATATACACCGATCAGCAACAATATTAAAACCACTGATAGGTGAATAACATTGATCATTTCATTATATATTTCAGTATTATGCTGGGAAACTTACGATTCATGCAACCAGACCAAGCACACCCCTACATGGCAGCAGGACTCCAACAGCATGACACAATGCAAAGAACTGCCCAGAGTAAGAGTGTTTCCCACATTTTGTTCTCATGTTTAAAGTAATAACCTGGGTGAAGAGTTAGGGATAGGTTGTTTTGAAATGGAGCTACATTATGTAAATAAGAGTCTGCACATTCTGCTGATGATGATACATGATATATAAAACGCTTAAGTGTTTTTACATGTTTGGCCCCTAACTAACCTTGCAAAGCATCACACAGATACACAAATTAACCTACACCACAACACCAATAACGTCCAATAGATAAAATTGCAATTTATTTTTTATTAAGACAGGAATGTTTTTCTTAGTGTGTTGTTTGTAAAAATCAATGAATTTTGTTTACTGCCACAGACTCAATGGTAAAATTAAGTAAAAACATACCTTTAAACTTGAAGACAGTATTTGTTGTCAGACCGGTGATGTGTCTCCCTTCATGTTGCCAAACTTTGAGTGAGAACAGCAGAAAGTGCAGAGGGAGTGAATGGGCAGAGCTGCAAAAAACAGTGGCATGACTACTTTGTAAAAGAAACCTCATATTAATTCAGCTATAATAAAATAAATTGTCCTAAAGCATCCTAACTCTCTAGCAACATGACAATATTTTAAAAAGTTCCCAAGTTAACAGAGTATCCATTGTACTGAGGGTAACAACCTGAGTCTATGGAAGCACAACAGTGCAACCCACAGGACCCACAGGACTCATTGCCATTGTCACTATAGGACACCCAGGACACACTACAGGGTCCTATGACCATGCCTTGATGGGTCAGTACTCTGCTAGTATTGCTGTAGCTGATGGGAGTTTTTTTGAGGACATGTCTATGGTTGCATGTCGAAATCTTTGTTGGTTTTTAGGTACATTTAGGCTACGTCCGCACGTACACGGGTATTTTTGAAAACGCCGATTTTTCTAGGCGTTTGCACCTTTCGTCCACACGTAAACGTTTTCGGTCACTGACTACGGAGATTTTTAAAAACTCTTGCCAGGGTGGAGATTTTCGAAAACTCAGTTTTTGCGTTTACGTGTGGACGAGGAAAACGGAGAAAAAGCAGCGTCAAAGGTGTGCGCCTTTTTTGACGTCACACTGTGCGCCACGTCATTGTTTCGGTGAAATGAATTTCTGCAATGGCAGACTTAGACAAAATACTGTTACTGTTAATTTTACTCTCTGCAGTGTTTAAATGCGTACATATACACAGACAGTTACTGTCCCTCCACACATATGACTCAGTTCTGCTTCTATGCGCCATCTTTGTTTACTCTTTCCCACCCAGGTTTCTAGACTTCTGAGTGGCCAACATTTCTACACGGTTAGGAATATATTGCCACCTGCTGCTTTGGCATGTTCCTGGCAGCGTTTTCCCTCGTTTTTGGCTTTTACGTGTGGACAGGATTTTTTTTAAAAACGAAAACGGAAAATCTCCGTTTTCAAAAATACCCGTGTACATGTGGACGTAGCCTTAGGTACACACATGTCCTCCACCATACTCACACACTCCTTTGCCGATCATGACTTCCTCATGCAGTATCACAGTTCCTCTCTTCGCACTGTTTCATACCTTTCTCTAGATCCATCAATACAAAGTGCAGCTCCTCATGACTTTTCTACACTATACCATCAACTCTCTCAAAGCAAATATTGTATCTGTAGTGCTCTTTCTCAGCATAAAGCCATACTGCTAACTGATTTTCACCTCTGTTCTTAACCTAGTTTCAACAACTCTTTCCCATATCTTCATGGTGTGGCTCATCACTTTTATCCATCTATAGTTACTACAGTTCTGCAAATCATCCTTGTTCTTGAAAATCAGTACCAGTACACTGCTCCATTCCTCAGGCTGTCCTCTGTACTCTCACTCTCAAGAATCTTGTTAAACAGTCCTATCAAAAAGTCCACTGTCTTCTCTCCTAGACATCTCCATACCTCCACTGGTATGTCATCTGGACTAATTGCCTTTCCACTCTTCATTATCCTCATAGCTGCAATATTGAGACGGAAAACAATTTAAATTAGGGTCTGAAACAACTTAATGGAGGCCCTCGTTGAAATGATGTTTTCTGTCCCAATAGTGCTCAGTGCATTCTGCACATTTCCAGCTCCATATTTTTATTCTTTCACTCTGCTAGAATAGTTTTGCATGACTGACATTTCAAAATAACGGTGAAACCCCTTATTACATCCACATTCTGAAGAAATTCTTGTTAGCTCATCTGTCCTTAGATTTAAGTTGTCCCACTTTGACAAAGAAAGCACAAAAACTGCCCAGTCAATGAGAAATACATCAACACCTCAAACCCTGATGGATAGTTTCTGAATATTTTAACTGGATCATTCCTACACTTGACATAGAAGAGATATGGTAGCTCTCAAACAAGTTAAAGTGAAGCTAACACCCCAGACCACTGGGACTGCAACAGAACATCTCACACCTCTTCTTTACCAGGCATGGAACAAGACAACAGGCTTTCTCCATTTACACCCATTGATTCTGTCACTAACATGTGTTTGAGAGTTGTTTGGCTAAAAGTCGAACTTTAGGTCACATCAAACCATTTAATTCATGTTATCAACCCCTGTGATCGAAAATTGTCCTTTCACGTCCTGCTGAAAGTCGGAGGACTCACAAACAGTGGTACCAGAACAAAAAGGTTTGGTCTTCTTTTTGATTCAGCGATGCATAAGGTGTAGTTAATGCAATGCACTTTTAACACCAAACTTGAACAGGGAAACTTTTAAAACATACAGATGAAAGAGGTTTTAAAGGTAAATTTAATCTGTTTCAGCTTTGAACTTTCTTGTTGTACCCTCCCCGTGCAGGTTTTTACCAGTCTGATATGACTCTTAAAACTTCTTCTGTCCAACGCATTTTACTTTAAAAAGCATATAATAGCATGCAAACTGGGGTCTTTCCAGCTGTTGAAACACATTCAAAACACATTTAATTCCACTGAATTAAAACCAAAAAATACAAAATGGGTCATATACAGTCCCAATCAAAAGTTTAAGACCACTTGACAAATGGCAAAAAAAATCATATTTTGCGTGGTTGGATCTTAACAACCGCTTCAAAAATTCCTTGCGGCATGCTTGATGCAAGCGTTTCCATGATTAGTTGGAACATTTCTCCAAGTGGTGAAGACAGCCGCAAGAGGTGCATCTACTGTCTGGGACGGTTGTCAATTTTTGTAAACTTCCTTTGCCATCCATCCTCGAAGGTTCGCAATTGGATTTAGATTAGGTGAACATGCAGGATGGTCCAAAAGAGTGATGTTATTCTGCTATTCTTATTGGAAGAAGTCTCTTGTCCTTCGGGCATTGTGTACTGTAGCGTTGTCCTGTTGAAAAACCCAGTTGCTACCACACAGACGAGGGCCTTCAGTCATGAGAGATGCTCTCTGCAACATCTGGACATAGGCAGCGGCCCTTTGACACCCCTGCACCTCCTGAAGCTCCATTGTTCCACTGAAGGAAAAAGTACCCCAGACCCTTCAATGTGGCACGTAGAAAACATCTCAGGTGAGATCTGCTTGTCATGCCCATAACGTTGGAAACCATCAGGACCATCAAGGTTACAGTTTTTTTCTCATCAGAGTATAAAACTTTCTTCCGCTTTTCAATGTCCCATGTTTGGTGCTCTCTTGAAGTGCCTTTGAAGACGTTTTTTTGTTTTTGAAGCCCTTCAGTCTGTCTGATGGTTATGGGGCTGCAGTCGGCACCGGTAGCTGCCTTAATTTGGGTTGAGGATCATCCAGTGTCTTGACCAACAGCCAACTGGATCCTCCAGCTTAGTGCTGGTGAAAATTTGTTGGGTCTTCCACTTGAACTTTTTGTTCCATAACCTTCAAGATCATTTAAGAAATTACAAATAAGTGCTTATGCAGTTCGACAACCCGACCACGTTCATAAAGGGAAAGTTTTTTTGCCTTTGCCATCAGAACGAAATGACAGTCTGACTACCTGACAGAAAATGACAATGAATCCACATTTTTGCACAGATTTGGCCTCTTAAAGGCATGTGGTCCTAAACTTTTGATCAGCCCCTCCTGTGCAATTTTTGTTTTCTATAAAACCATCCTGGAGGTTGTTTCTCGCCCACAAGCTTTATGTTTGACACATCAGAAATAAATGATGTTGTAATAGCATTGTTCTGCAGTAGACCTGGCAATAATTTATGCACATTTGTGTTGGCTGACATAACCAACATGTCATCTGTTCTGTGAAGAAGTCCAAACACTTTTAATCCACTAACATTAAAAGCCGTATTGTCATAGCTCTTATATTTGAAGGCAGCTCTGCTGGGGTGCTCAGGCGTGACTCTGTAAAGTGGAATCATCTTTCCTTTGAAAGGACAGATAGTTGGAACTCCTCTTTGAGAGTGATCGTTAAGGATAACCACTAACACCACAGCCCGAGAAGAGACAATTACCCGCAATCACACCGGCTGCTGGTGGAGTGGCAATTTATGCAAGTGTTTGTGTGTGTACGCGCGTGGAGGTTTTTGCTAGGCATCTGGATGGCCCCCGTCTGCCCAGCCAGTCATCTGTCACCATTACAGGACAAAGGCAGCGGCGTCTCAGGGCCATTACTGAGATTGCTGGAGATGATTTGGAGTGTCCTCCTCAGCACCGAGAAAATCATTTCCTCACAAAGAGGCAGCCCCTCAGCTCTGCGGGCCCCTGCTAGCCTATGGGACAAACTCAAAGCCCTTCTTCTGTTTTAGTTGCCTCCTGTAGTGACACACACACACACACACACACACACACACACACACACACACACACAGAGAGGGAGAGTGCAACAAATCAGAAAAAGACAAGTCCATTCAGAGAAACTTACAAGAGAGAGCCAATGGAGCAAATGTTAAAGAAGAAAAAGCAAAAACCAAGGCATGAGTTCATCTTTTAATGCTAAACAAAGGAAGAAGACCACTACTGTAAATTGGTAGAATGCATTAAATATCCATTAAGTTGGCGTGAAGAAAAAGTTGGTGTTGGTGTTAAATAAACTAGTTTCTAACATGCGTCCACTATATGTGTCATGTGTTCTTCTCATTACTCATTTTCTACTTCTGTCTTTCATTTCACTCTCTCTCTCACTGGCTCAGCTTCTTTCTCTGACTCACTCAAATCCTGGCCAGATATGTAGCTTCATTTACAGTCTAGCTGACCTTGGCTGGAATGTGGATGAGTGTTTAAAGATCAGTGTTGTGAAGTGAGCACTGCTTGTGTGTGCGTTTGTGGACTACTGGTCAGGGGCTCGAGTGTTGCAGTTACCCCTTTGCACCATCTCCACAATGCCCCCTTCCATGCAACAGCAACACACACACACACACAGCTCTGACACACACAGATCATGATGAATTGTCCTCTCTGCAGGCTCAGATTGTTTTTTAAGGTTTAATTCAGTTTCTTCCTGTGCTTGGGTGAGCAGCTATGTGCATGTGTGTGTGCATACGTGTGTATGTGTGAGCTGATGAGTGTGTTTGCACCTCTGTGTAGGTGTGTCTCAGTATGTGCATGAGACAGACAAGGAGAGTGAGGGAGGGAGAGAGAGTAAAAGAGAGAACAAACAGGCGTTATGGATCTCAGGTCTGATGTACTCCAGCAGGTCAGAGAGAGGGCCTCCAGTCACCATGGAAATGGCAAAACCTGATCAATACTCAAGGTTACGACCTCTAAACTGTGACCCCTCCCCCAAATGTTCTTTCTTGCTATCTGTCTGTCTATCTATCTATCTATCTATCTATCTATCTATCTATCTATCCATTTCTGAACACCATCTGCGTTTTTTTCTACTAGAACCCTTCAAATTTGATGAGCTACAGTGGCTTGTTGAATTTGAAGGGCTATTATGACCAAAATGATCATGATTATTTTGATCACTATTGAGATCACAATTATGCATTGATTTTAGTGAAAAAAATATTTTTATTGCCCTGTCATGGAAACATAACACTGCTTTGCTTTCACATCCATATTGTGTGACATTTCTGCAAATGAACTTACAGTTTTTCTCAGTCGCTTTGGTGCGTTTTTCAGAACACCATCAACATTTGCACAGCAGTTAGTGCATTTCCCAAAACAATTAGTGCAAACTGCAAAACCTAGTGGATAGCCTGCAAAAGCACGTCACATGCACAGAATTGATTATCCATACCGCAAAGCAAGTATCCATGTCAATGAAACTGCCAGTGCCATCAAAATGAAAAGTCTTGACACCATCTTTATGAACAAGATAGTCAAATGGCATTGTCATGTTTCCACTATGACAGTTTATAATTTCAGTGTTTCCCATTGCAAAAACAATTGGTGACACCTGAAAATGCTGACGACAGCACTATGGCCTACCTGTACAGCCATCTGAAATGTGCAGTGAAGTCACTGTAGATGTTATGGGAGTCTTGGGAGTAACTGAGACACTGAATACGTACGTTTCACATTTCCATTGTGTAGAAGTGTTTGTAATCCTACAGAATTGTGCAAAAGAAAAATATGCTACAGTCACTTGTTCACTGTAGAATACATGTAAACATAAAATCACCCATTTGGTAGAGCTGTGCACTAATGTGAACAATAAACAGCACATGTAACAGTACAGTAAATCATTCTGGCACATCCAGATGTTCCTGTCTGTCTGGCCACATATTTTCATCAACATCACAACAGATGTTATCCCTCGCAATGCAGCGAGGAAAGTATCTCCTGGAGTGGCGAATCCATCCTCTGCAGGACCCTGCTGTGATGTCGTCACATGCTGCATCCATGGCTGCTAGCAGGGCCATTTGCTCATGTGGATGCCGGTCATAAACTTTCCACCTCCAGGCAGAGAAAAACTCCTCTATTGGATTAAGGAATGGGGAATATGGAGGGAGATATTCAACCAGAATTCTGTCATGTGCTGCAAACCACTCTCTGACCTGATGGGAGTGGTGAAAACGGACATTATCCCAGACAACAACATACTTGCTGAGTTGGCCTCCACCTCTCTCATTCTCAGGGACTAGGTCCCTGTAAAGAGTGTCTAAAAATGTCAGGAGATGTTGGGTATTGTATGGACCAAGAAGGGGGATATGGGTGAGGACGCCGTTGTCTGAGATGGCTGCACACATGGTAATATTCCCTCCGCGCGGACCAGGGACTTCAGTGGTTGCCCTCTGTCCAATGCGATTCCTTCCACGCCTTCTGCCTTTGGCCAGATTGAAACCTGCCTCATCAACATATATGAATGTGTGCAGTGTTTCCCTGGCTTCCAGCTCCAGTACACGCTTTAGAGAGAGACAGAAATGCAATGTCACAATATGCCTGTGTACAGTAACAAACAGTAATGCATGCATTTGGTAAAACACATTGTAGAGTATGTGCTGTGGAATTGCAAGTGTACTGCATGAAACTACGAAGTACTGTAAAACAGTTTGCAGTGCAGAACATAGAAGACCAGCTTTACCTGCACATACTGGTGACGGATCTCCTTCACCCTGTCACTGTTTCGTTCAAATGGCACTTTATACAATTGCTTCATGTGGATTTCATTCTTCTTGAGTACTCTGTCAATTGTTGAAATTGAAACAGATTCAATATTGCCAAATACCGTGTGATTCTCTATGACAGCGCTTTGTATTTCTCTCAGCTGTATTGCATTGTTTGCAATGACCATTGCACAAATGGCTTCTTCTTGCTGTGGGGTAAAAAGGGGCCCTCTTCCGCCTCCGCGAGGTTGTCTTTCAATCCTATGTGGTGCAGAGTGGACTTTTTGTGAATTTGCAAATACAGTACAGTAACATGTGATGTGTCTGAGATGGCACAGTACAGTACAGTGAATTACTGTTTGCATACCTGTTTTCCCTACGGAATGTTTGAATGATTGAACTGACAGTAGTTCTTCCAATATTGGGTTGCACCCTTCGACCAGCCTCCTCCATGGTGA
This sequence comes from Oreochromis niloticus, assembly GCF_001858045.2. Classification (NCBI taxonomy): domain Eukaryota; kingdom Metazoa; phylum Chordata; class Actinopteri; order Cichliformes; family Cichlidae; genus Oreochromis; species Oreochromis niloticus. The sequence goes on from NC_031965.2 coordinate 28,772,459, forward strand.
GGCCGTGATTGACAACATGGTCCACAATTGTAGCCCTTATTTCATTAGGAATCCGCCTATATCTGCCTCTTCTCCCTCTTCCCCTTCCCCTTCCTCCCCGCATCCTCACCCCTCTTCCACGGTGCTGACCTTCCATTTTGTGTCACAGAAGTGTAGAAATGGTACATACTAGCTCCTGCGCAGTTTATATATGCTTGCCAATTGGGGATTCACAGGATTCATCCATAATTGACAGTGAACAAGTTGTTTGTCATTGGTTACAACTGAACTTTCACACGCCTCCTCATAAGTGACAGCTGTAATTCACCTGAGATCAATTGTTCAATTTCGGAGCCATTTCCAGGAAAAATGATACAGAAAGGTATAGGATTTGCTTGACAGATGGCCAATATTTGGCATGTGATAACTAGTTCAACAATTTTGTGTGTGATGACTCAAGCAATGGATGTATGACTATTAGTTTTATTGGGAACGACTATTCAGCATCCATAGGTATGATTACTTTTGACTGACATGACATAAGCAAATGGAAATGTCAGAAAGCAGCAGGGAAATGTATGGAAGCAACTGATTCATGTCCAAAATCATTTGCAGTTTGTTCAGAGAGGGGAGAAATTGCTACTATGATGTGCACAAATGACTGAGTGTTGTGGAGGTTGAACTAATAGTTATGAGAATTTCAATTCTGATCTGAGAAACGCACCAAAGCGACTGAGAAAAACTGTAACCTTATATCAATGAACTTGATTTGATATACCTTTATTAGTCCCACAAGGGGAAATTTCATGTTAACTTAACCTTATATCAAAATAAAATTGGTCTTTCTTATTCTAGATTCAGTCCACACACAGCTCTACAGCCCTATTTGCATATGATTCTTTCACTGTGAACATAACTTGAGCTAAATCTGAAGTATTTCCAAACAATGGCTGATAATCCAGTGCGAGGAGAAGCTCTTCACCTTCTGCTGTGCCACACATTTAAATTCTTTGTTGTGTTTGTCTTTTAACATAATGTTTCTTGTCCATAATAGTCGAGGAAATGTCAAGCTACACAGCTGTAATTGCTTTTGTTATTAGTGAAGCACACATTTTAAACATTACTGACACATATTCATTTAATTGTACGAAGCCAAATTCATGATTGAGATTAAAATTTAGTTAATTGTGCAGGCCTAGTCTTGCATTTCTCTCCCGTTTGGCTCTTGGGCCAGAATAAATCTTATTAAGGCTGCTGTTGGTGTACAAGTTCTGGCTCTAAGCCAGTGTTCACCACTGCAACTTTTTGTGTAATCTCACATCAAAATTAATTGATACAAGTAAAGAACTTAATCTAAAACAGACACGCTACATCTACAATAAGATTCATAGTTTTGTATCTGCAGATCACTACAATAGTGCGATGATAAAAAAAAAAAAAATCAATCACAGTGTGATTGAATTGTAGACTTAGAGTTTTAATTCAAGGACTTTAGCAAAAACATTAAATCAAGAATTTTGGAATTACACGTGGGTCCCCCCCCAAAGCACCTCTATTTTCAAAGTTTGCTATAAAGTATTTGTACAAATCAGTGTTTCATGGGCAGAAGAGAACTGTTTTCTTCATATGTGTTGAAGTGTTGAATTTGCATTTAGTGACTTTTTTATGAAAACTCAATACAGGTCAAAGCAGGTGTTACTGCAGCGGAAGGAAGTCATCATGTGGAGACAGCTGGAGTGGGTGGTATTGAGAATATGTCTGCTAGGTAGCAGAATTAGTTCTGAATAGTACTGCAGACTTCAGCCGTATACTGATTACAAACAATTTTGAGTCTCAAAAAATGGACCAAGCAGTAGGGAGGGGAATCGAGAACTTCCCAGTAGTTTGATTTCTTGGAATTGTTAGTCTGTTTTCTTATCGAGTCCGCTTATCTGCTCCACTTGTGCTACAATCAGCTGTGCCTGAGGAGGAAAATAGTGGTGCTGTCTACAGCCTGGATATGGACATTACTTTTATTTGTATTGCACAAAAGGATGAAAGAACTATGGTAAAGTGGAAACTGAACAGAAACAACCGCATTATGTTGCTAACACAACCTCAGGTCTTTGCAAGCATCTGCACAGACAGCATGCTAATGTTAAGCTAGCCAAGAACCCAGAGTGATGATAAAGTTGAGTGAACGCCGACCCAAATCCAGCAGCCAGAGCTTGAACTTCAACAGGTAACAAACTGATGAGCAGTCAGGCTGCAGCCTTTGTTTTTACCTCTTGAAGTTTCTAAAGTAAAATCACTGTGGTGATCACTTTGAAGCCTCTTTGTCTTAGATTTCACCTTTGCTGTGTGTTCATACCTAAATACTAAGAGAAAGATCACGTGTGTTCTTATTAGGATGGGAATTTGTGTTGGTGTGTGGGACAGTAGCCTCAGGTTTATATTGTTAACTGGTAATTATGAGACAGTGTGTTTCATGTCTTTTCAGGGAGGAACGCCAAAATAATGTAATGAGTAGTATAATTAATTACTTTCTCATGGGTTAAATTACATTATGCACTGCCAGTGAAAGCACAGTGCGAATCAATAACTGATATCAACAATCAAATTGGGATTGCCAAATTCTTAACAATTCCCATCTCTATGCAGTACCATGTGAAAATCTCTTCCTAAATAATAATTGCAATATTTTTTTTGTGTAAATGCTTGAATTAAACCTGAAAGTCAGCACTTCAATTACATCGACTGCTTATAAATCCAAATTGATGGTGCTGAGGAGCAAAATAACTGTTTAACATTAACTAACACTAACTGTCAGAGACTCCTTGACTTGTCAGAGTATTTATTAACAGAGATACTGCACTGCTTTCTGTCTGTAAGGGTGGGAAAAAGTGGAAATTGCTGGACATCTTCCACTCTGCAAACCACAGACCAAAGCCTCCGTTTGAAGTTATCAATATCAATCTATCCTGGCCTTCCTTCAAACTGAATAAAAAGCATGGCTTGTCTTCATCAGTACTACACAATACACTGATACCATCTGGCCCAAAAGGAGGACAAAGCGAGGAAGAAGAGGCAGCGGTGACTAATCACAATGAAATCCTCTGGACACACTCGTATACTATGGTACCAATTCTGGCATAATGTTCTCTTGTGGTTTTCAAAGACTATATTTATTAGCCAAAGGTAGGGCAGATGAAAAAGTGACTTTAAACTACATAGAGTATTGTTTGTCTCCATCTTTGCGTTGTGATAAAGAATTTCTAAATAAAGAGAAAAGAAAAATATCCATAGCAGATCAGTAACAGTGAATTATAATTTAATAGAGTTATAAATATGGTATTACTAATTTAAAGTTTTTCATTAAAACTCAAATTTACATTGCAGTGAGACAGTCAGCAAGGCAACTATTCAGTATGCTCAGCATAGGTATACAGAAGACAGCAGTGGAAAGTAATAAGTAGAGTATGGTGGGGGTCCCACTGAGTGACTTTAAACCCGTTAAACCCTCCACAGATTGTGCTAGTGTTTTGACAATGGCCAGTAAACTATCTAAATTGCAGTGTTTTAGCGCCTGTCTTTCTGTGCTGAGCTGGGTAGCGAGGCGTGAGGCTGTCAGCCTTGTCAAACGGCCTTTCTCTCTCTCCTTTCTCTCTCGCTGCACGGCTGCTATCATCATCACCGGCCTTTCAGACACCAAACTTTGTCCCTTTATCTCCGATTGTGCCTCTCCCTCACTATCCTGCTAAAATTACCCTTTCATTTTGTTGTGCCATAAAATTACAGCCTGGTGAAGATTGGCAGTGTTTTTCTGCAGAAGGAGGGGAGGGGGGCAAATCAATGTTTTTGTTGTGACTGTGTGTGTGTGTGTGTGTAAGTGCATGTGTGTGTGTGGGTAGGTGTATGTGTAGGTCTGTGTGTGTGTGCATGTATGGGCGGCTTCAGGATGTCAGAATGTAGTGATGTGTGATCGATGTGCCATTGTTCGTGTGTGTGTGTGTGTGTGTGTGTGTATTTCAGAGCTACTACTGAGGATAATACGACTCTTGGTAATGCCAGGCTACAGGGGCAAAGACCCCTGTTTTACTGAACACTTTTAGATTTTTTCAATCAGTAAGAGGAAAATAGCAAAGTAGTGCCACAGGTGAGGACCTGCAGGGGGGCAAAAGGGAAAGGGGAAGCTCTCTGTTTGAAAGTAATCGTATTCATGCCATATGTCAGCAGAGAAGACATGAATTCTTCACATTCTATATCAGAACTGAGACTCTGCAAACTTCAAAAGACACCTTAGAAAATGTATTTGTATTTGTATCGAGGTTGTACATGGTCTTGCAATTAAATCCCCCAAATTGAGTTTTTCTTGGCAATTCCATTAGCATCAGATCATTAAATGACTTGCAATTGACATTCAGTACCAATGCAGGCAGTAGCATTTCCAATATCCAATAAGTTAAAATGTAGGAGCTGGAGCGGTTGAAGGGGATGTTTCCTTTCTTAAATTTGCATTTTCGGTTTATTATTAACACTGCAGTGCAAAACATTTTTCTCCCCCTTGTGGCAGTGGGAGTGAACACACAAAGAGTATTGAAGCATGCTTGATATCGTATGCCTCCACAGCAGTGTTAATTTTGACAGCAAATTTTGATGTAGTTTTAGTGATAGTCTTTTGAATTAAACATTATTTTGTTTTAATCATAATTTAGTCATCTAAATTTAGGCATCTGATCAGATCACTTCCAAACTTGTCTCTCCAGAATATTTACCTTGGGTTTATATTAGGTGGTGAAAGTGTCATTTCATCATAGTTGTTGTCCTCGTGCATTTGTTCTTGTAAAAAGGAATTTTAAAAAAGAGGGTTCTCCATCAGTTTTAAGAACTCTAATGCACAAACCTACCAATCAGTTTGTCACATTGCTGCTGTTACTGTACTGTCACTGTACTCCTGCAGAATGTAGACATCACTGTAGCTTGCACGCCTCACTCCTCTTTCAAAAACTTTTCTTAGACACTTCCAAGGTTTTCCACCACATTAAATGTAATTGGTTACTCTCAGTCGATACACTTGGTTCATTACTGGTTGAAATAAAATGTATCACAGACACCAGATTTACAATGGTGGTATACTGTGACCTACTGAGAGTTTTATCTGGCACTGATAGATTTCATTACAGTTGTGCTGATGGGTGATATTGGGGATTGACAAGTGACTGCTAATAGCTTTGCAATTATTGTTTTTGTTTTCAGTGCTGCAACAGTCAAAGACAAATAGATGTTTGGACAGAAGATCAGCAAAACTTAGCATTTATCAGTCTTATGTGAGCTCATTTTGAATGTGATAAGTTAAATATAGCAACATTTGTTGTTGTTGTGTTTGTGTTTGTTTTTTGTAGTGAAATGTTTTGGAATATCTTAATATTTCTGACTGGCTTTATAGGTTTTGAAAAGATAATAACTCGCTAGCATTAGACAGTTTTCTTAATGGGCCAGAAAATATTAGACATTAAGCATTATTCTCGCTCCTTAAAGTAATTTTTTTTCATTTATTTGTATCAATAAAGAATGTAGTTGTTATTTTAAAGAAGAATCATCCTCAGTTTGATTTCTTTAACTAGAAAAAGTCTTTCAGAATTAGAGGTTGTGTCTGTTATCAGAGAAAAACAGCCCGTTTCCTTCAATGACTCTTTGTCTGGTCAATTAATAACCAACATCGATATTAGCATGTTTGTGTAAGGCGCAAGAGAGTAAGGGCATACATTTCCGACGCCATCTCGTTATCGCTCTTCTTAGTTGACATTTCGCTCCATTGATACTCAGGCTTCTCCTCGCTGGTTGGAGAGTCAAAACAAACATGAGTCCAGTTTACACACAATCACAGAGCCATCCATCTAATTGGGTAAACAATGTTTGCTTTGTAGATTTTGGTCTTCTTATGTACTTTCAGCATGGATGTAATACACGGGACAAACAGTATTCTGTAGTCTTGAAGTCCGGATGAGGATGCTATCTGGTATTTTTTAATGACTGTTATTCACACTATGCTAGGAATCTAAAGTTGTTTGAGGTGTGATGCAACTGATTTAACAAGGTTTCTTGTCCTTGGTGTTTAAATGTGTTATAACCTGAAAAAAATAAATATATATAAATACAAAAAAAAGGAAAGTTACCATATCAGAGTGACTTACATTGAGGTTTAGGAAGTATTTTCTTTTCTTTATATGCCTGTTTTCAGGAGAAGAATCCACTGGAAATGACGGAACTCTATGGAAAATGCCAAAGAAAGAGTCCCTTTTAGTGGAAATACTGAAAATACTAATAACTGTGACTTGAATGTTTTGGTAAACTGGCAAAATAGCAAAAGTGCCCCATTATATATAACTCTAACTACTTGTAACTAGTTTCAGTCTGTTTTAGCTGTCAACTGTAGCACCTTCATGTTGGACACTATGCTGGTGAACATCCTCAGTGAACATCATTTGTACCCTTAATCGCTAATCTAGAAAGGCTGTGACAGATGGAGAATATCAGAATATCCAGCTAACACCGGGAGGACGGCTCACTGCTCACCAAAAGACAGAGAATCACTCTCACACCCACACCTATGACGAATTTGGAATCAATAATGAACTTAAAAGGCATGTCTTTGGACCATGGAAACAACTTGCAGGCACTTTAAAAATATGTGAAGTCGACCCATTTAAAGCTCTCTTTAATTATGTCAGCTTTGCAGAAGACGCTAATGTTCCTAATTCTTGTTGTACCTTAATTAAGGAATTTTTCCTGCATTGATTATGTTAATACTGAATGTGAAATATAACCTGATTATGTTAGAACATGTGTCCGATTGCAGGTTGAAATAAGCGAACACTTAAGAATAAGAGATTTGTCTTCTATGAGTAAACATCAGTGATTTAGGCTAAGAATATATTCATTTTATATATGTTTTTTGTGTGTGCAAATTATCATCTGGAAATCTGGTTTGTTTAATAACCAGTCCCAGAAGCTGGGGAACAGTATGACAAGTCCCACTTTTGTTTACTTTTTCCCTCGTGGCACCTTTCTGTGATTACAGAATACACAATGTGGGCACAGTGCTTCCTAACAATGTATTTATTGAGCCAATCCATCTCCTGGCTCATAACTCACAGCCAACATTTGATATGAGTAACATCAACATCCATGAAGCAGACTATACTGCAGTGAATATACTCTATAATAAATCTTTTGATAGCTAGTGGCACCTTTTTTTCTCTGAAAGCTTTCTGGATCCATACCAACTTCTTTTCACTAATGTATAAGGAAAGAGGGTGACCTTTGTGGCTTTTGAATAGCATAAGACTACCAAGACTTGTTCACCTGTGGTGCATGCTCTTTGTGGCGGCCTGCCCTCTCTGTATTGAAAAGCCCAGAAGTATCTGATATTATAACAAAAGAACGGCAAGAGAACGTGAAAGGCATTTACTCGTGGAGAGGTGAGGGAAGAGGCAGAGTGAGAGGCAAGCTGCAAGGTGCCATCAGTGCTGAGAAATGGGAGTGAAAAGGATGAAAACCTATAAATGAAAATCAATACGAGAAGGGAGGAAGGCATACGAACTGGGGGAGGGGGGGTAATAGAATAGAGTAAAGATAAATAATGAGGACAGGAGAAAAGGGGAAAAAATGAGAGAGGAGAGCAGAAAGAAGGAGACAAAGAAAAATGATGGCAGAATACAATCAGAATCACAATATATTTGTTATTGTGTGGCTGTCCTTCCCATCAATAGACTGCAGTCAGAAGACGGACCAATTTGCCCTCTGATGAGTGAAAAGTGCCCAAGTGTCCTCTATTCTTTTCTGTTTCTGAAGGACTTTCTGATTTACCTTGTTCCAGGGTAACACTGGACTCAAAGCCACAATAAGTGACTCCTCATTTAAACACTGAAGATTCATGCAACTGATTAAATGAGATGCGCAACAAAGGATTCATTTTCCAGGCTGCTGCTCTGTACAAGTATTGGCCTTGTAATAGCTGCTAACTTAAGTTATTCACACAGCAGCATAAGAGCAATTCAGAAACATTTTTTTCTAGTAGACTGGACTTAATGAATATCACAATTTTATCAAGAAATATAAAGACGATGCTTCATATTCACAAATTCTGCACATTTTCTCATATGCAGACCTTTGTGATAAGGAATCCTTGCATGTAATTCAGTTATCGTCACATTCAAAACTATTTTGTAAAAATCACACTGGCAGTAAAGAAAACACACTTAATCTAAAAATTAACACACTCTCCTCCCATTAATTGGAAACGTTGTTTTCCTTTATGCCTTAGTGAGGGAAACCATAAAGGATTTTTCTGCACATTGTCATATCAGGTGTCTGTTTTGTGTGTTTTGCCATCCCAGTGCCGGCATTGCTGCAGTAGATCAGCTGTAAAATCTATTCAAGCATGTATCTATTTGTTTTTAGGTGTTAGCTTGTGTACAGAGTGCATTTGTGTAAAAGAAGCTATTTAATTGTATTTAGAGACACAGATGATGGATCAGAGAGTTCAGGCTATTGATATGTTTCCGTGCCTGTGTGAATGCAGCCTCCCATCGCACCCTGAGATATTTCAACACAACCATCGATCAGCTTCAGCAACACCCAGATCAGATGATACCAGGCTGGGTTACAGGAAGCATGCGTGTGCGAGTGTACGTTTACGCCAAGGACAAAGGCTGCTGGAAGGATTAAAGAAAGAACTGCCTTATTTTGGATTTGCATAACTGAAGAATTAAATAAAATAAATAAATCTTGCAAAACTTATGAATTGTAATGAATGTGGGTGCCACTGAGGGGGGGTGTGGGTGGATTTTAGCCAACTTTAAAACTCACCCTCCATCATGAATGAGAGCAGATACTCCACCATCACACTGCTCTCTGGACGCAGGCCAAGCAGGAAAGGGAGGCTGGCAGCAATTACAGACACACACACACACACTGATCACACACTACCGAAAGCACAGAGCAGTGAGGCCAGTTCCATCTGTGATTCTTCAAAGAGTTTGGCTGATATTGATTTGGTGCCAAGGTTAGCAGCTCATTCAGGCAGAGTGGAGCTTTCAGGAGCAGCTGGAAGGAGCTGAGACCACAGCCGGAGACGGAGGCTGAGACCTTGAGCTGAAACACACGGCAGCAATCCTCTGTTGGGGCTAACAATGTCTCCAAGCACACCATCACAATCACAGCACAGACAAAGACAAATAAACACACTGACACATGAAAACACAAAGCCACACATAAACACATGCATACATACATGCCCTCCCCCTTTCGCAGTTATGAGTGTGCTGCACTGAATGTAGAGTTGGTAAAAGGGCAAAAGAGTGTGAGAAAGAAAGAAAGGTTGTGTGTGTGTGTGTGTGTGTGTGTGTGTGTGTGTGTGTGTGTGTGTGTGTGTGTTGCAGGGATGCAGAGGATTAGTTGTATTTTTGAGAAACTGATTGAGGCTCGTAAATTCAACTCTCATCCCTAGCCAGGGGACCTCTGGGGTAACGCTGTGTGTGCTGTGTTGTGCAACATTTGTCTCTGTTCTCTGTAGATGTGTGCGTATGTGTGCTACTTTGTTTTGTATAGGCCTTGCCTTTTTAAAGACACTAATTGAACATGCTATCTCACTCTACTAAAATGGTACTGTGCATTTAATGTGGGTTTAACTGCTGACCAGTATGTATTTGATACCTCACGTTATAGGAGTAGTGAGGCCTTTTTCCTTCTGAACAGCCACTGAGGAAACAAATGGAGACAGAAGAAACTCCATCACTAAAATACAGAAAAAGCCAATCATGACCATGCCAACACTTTAAGGTTGTCTCTGCAAAAATTTTGCAGCCTGTCAAGAATTGTGTTAATTATCATCAGTTTTGAAAATATGCATCTGAAAATATTCTAGTAACTACAGTATCTTAAAATTTATTATCCAAAATTGACTTTATGTGATAGTGTGATTTCCATAAATACAAGTGTGAGGGTAAAGTTTATTACTAGACAAGCTGCACTCAGTGGGAGAGCCAAACAGTTTTATAGAGGTGGCGAGGCTGAGACCATTACTTACATCGGGGTGGCACAGAAACTGATCTCATACTTCTTTTGTGTGACAGATTGCTGCAGGCCAAAAAGTTATTCCTGACATGTGTTTATGAACATGTGATTGATTTGTTATGAGTCCTTATGGCTGATAAGTTTTTATATGCAAACCTCAAGTGATTAAAAATGTAAAACAGCTGCTTAATGTACTTTTTGAATTACTGATGAAGCTCACAAGATGATTTCAATAAAAATGGGGGATTGGCGCGACTGATATAAAAGTAAAGTCTGATGCAAAAACACTGTATAGATATAATTTTAGTGTATATTTTCTGGCATTAAGAACACAAGTATGAAGCACTGAAATATACAAACTGTATCTTTTTTATCTGTACAGGAAATCTCAAGAGCTGCTGCCAAAGGACCCAAATGCAAGCTGTACCAGGCACACTATCATAACAAAAGAGTGACTCTGTAATTACAATATCAAGTACAAAAGGTGCTTGAACAATAGTTCAGATCATACTGGAGGCAAACAGGATGTGGGGAACAAACACAGAAAGCTAAATAGAGAAGCATAAAAGATGTAACGACAAATGACTGATTAGAGATGGGAAACAGGACGGGCAAGAACACAGATGAGCGCATGATGAATCAAACAGAAGTCACTACATAGAAAGCAAGAAATCCCTAAAGTCTACGTCCAACACCTCAGACCAAAGAAGAAAACAGTTCACTATCAGTATTTAATGTATTTCCTTGTGGATGCGCTCTTTACCCACTTACATAGGAAAAACCCTTCATTAGGAAGTCACCTAAAGTAGAGGATTATAAAGATGTAGGCTCCAGAGGCAGCAGCTCACCAAGGCTAAAGCTAAAAGTGTGATATTTATAATCCTCTAAAAGAATTTTAAAAAATAACACAATCATGTAACAGTAATTTTAATATTGCAATTTTTTTAAAAATCCTGAAATCTCCACATAAAACTATATATCAGTTTTTATTGGCTACTGAAAAGTTTACTTTCACAGGTAAGAGGTTTTTATATGCCAGCAGCAGCATTCTCGTGCGTGAGTGTGTCCGTGCGCGTTCACACACCCACGCACATCACTGCCTCTGCCGTCATCATTCAGACTAATCCCCTCACAGACCCCTCATGTTGCTCTTTGAACGGAGTACAAAGCGTGTTCTGGGCTTAAAACAGCAGCACAAAGACACAAATAAAAAACCTGCTGAGACTTTTGACCTTTCGGCTGGGATTACAGTTTTCAAACAGCGTTCAAGGAATTCAGCTTTCGCATCCACACAGTTTTTCAAACGCTCTCCCTGCTCCCTTCATCTCTGCTTGCTCGCCAACTTAATGGCCCTCATTTTTGTTAAATACCACAAACATGCCACAGTGAATGTGCAGCACCTTAGTTTTATTTTGGCTCTGGTCCTCTGGGCAGATGAGGAACAGTCAAGGTGAGATCATACAGCTACAGGTGTAATTTATCTATTACAGAACCTTGAACACATATTTCTGTTTACTGTATCAAACAGTGTTGTAGTTCTTGCCATTCTTAAGCCAGCTTACTACATGTCCAAATATGTAACCCTAATCACAATGTTGGAAGTGTCTGCGGACTCCAAAGTTTAACCTAATAACTTTTTTTCAAATTTCAATTTCTTTTAATTAGCCATTCTTAAAAATATTGTTTTTATCATATAACTGACAAGCAATAAGAGGATGATCAGGGCACAGCGCGAGTGTGGTGAATAATGTTTATTTGAAATGACTGAAAACTGAAAGATACCAGAGTCAAACTTTAGCCCCTTGAGGGGTAATCTAAACAGATTATCTGCCTCAGTCTCATCTATACTATTGTATATACACTCTCATTCACAAGTACACCGGTTCACCAGCTTACTAACGCAAAAGTCTAATCAGCCAATCATCAGAATGGTGATTTCAATTACTTTAAATATAACATGGTTGTTGCAACCAAACAAGCTAGTCTGAGTAGTTTACAGACTGTGGATCTACTGGGATTTTCCCACAGAAGCATCGCTAGGGTTTACAGAGAATGGTCAGAAAAATAAAGGCTTGATTTCTGCTGCGTCATTCAGGTAGTGGGGCCAGAATTTATCATAAACAAGGTGAAAACATAAATCCATTCTGTCTCGGATCAGCACTTCAGGCCGCTGGCTGCGGTGTATTAGTGTGGGGTAACTAATGAAGTGGCCAGTGAGTGTGTGTTGGTAGGATGATGGCCAGGTCTCTCTTGAAAACGAGATTTTAAGCTCAGTTAAACTGAGATAAATAAATGACAATGAAAAGAGTAAAAACAATATGTGCTGCTTTTTTGTTTATTTTAAAGATGTCCAGTCATTTTTAAATGTAAATGATAAACACAATAAAATGTACAAGTAGCAGAAGGCAGAATGGGGTCAGTGGGTCTGTGAAGGTTCTCAGTCATCCAGGTCATCGTAGTCTAAGGAGCTTGGAAAGAAAAGCGTCTGGACTTCTTAGGTTGCTTGAAGACATTTCACCTCTCATCCGAGAAGCTTCTTCAGTTCTAGGGTCAAATGGTTGAGAGTCCCAGATTTAAACCCCGTGGGAGTATCCCCCCAAAGAGGGACGAAAGGACCCCCTGATGATCCTCTACGTAATCACAAGAGCCAAGGTGTGAAAGCGGGTCTGGGTCACAATCAGCCAGGGTTTTGGGTGAGCTCATTGTGAAACCTAGCCCCACCCTATCATGTGATTTCCTGAGGTCAGTGTATCTAACCTGTGACACTTCTTCTGTATTATTGAATAAATCCCTTGAATCACACCTTTACAAGACTAAGTCATGTTAAATATCTCGAGTCAAAATACTTTGTATAGCTATTTAACTGGAAACACTGTAACAAAACATGAGGGCTTTTTGAGGCTTTGTTAGCTTTTAGGCCTTACAGTTTTGAAACAGTGTCTTCTACATTTAGAGTGAAACACTCACTGTCGGATTATTACTGGTGAAACCGCTCTGGGCTTTGTCTTTTGATTACATCACAGACTGGAACTGTGGTTTACTGGTTTCTGGCTTTAGGAGACAGTATTTCATGCACGCAAATATTGATTAAACTGTCGAGGATACAAGGAATAACATGTGTGAATTCTGTTTTTAGGCAGCTGGTGTTTGCCTATGAGCAGTTTTCTGCATATCACTCAGCTCAGAGAAGCTCAGTGTCCATTTAGCTGTAAAGTAATAAATATACATAAATTAGAAAACACACAAAAGCACGCACACACACACGCACACACACACACACACACTCCACCTATAAACTGTGGTGTGCAGTCTGAGGTGACAGTGGGGTTTGACATGCCAGGAACAAAGTATGTTTCAAAACACACCTGTGAAGGGGCCGTCCCATACAGGTGTGTCTGTGTGTAGCACCACGAGCCATTGTCTGATGATCGAGTTCCAACCTATGCTCTCCCTCTCCTTCCTGTTCATCTGCAGCCCATCCCCCCAGCCCTCTCTCTCTCTCTCACACACACACACACACACACACACACGGACGCACACACATTTTCTTCTCACTCCTGCTTGGCCGTTTACGCCTCTGCAAATCAATATGTGCAATTCTGGAGAAATACTGCATCACCATGGCAACCAGGCCTCCTGTCCTATGGAGAGCCGAGCTGTGAACCATGCAGTCTGGTTTCCGTCCCCACTTCTCCCGTCACCCTTGTCATATTATGACTTTGCATATTTTTATTTATTCATTTATTTCTGTGTTTTTGTAATAGTGTATTCCTGCTGTTGTGGTGTTCTTGTCATTAGTTTACTGATCTCTGGATCCACAACTTTTCACACTTCATCTTTTTAAATTTATTTGCGTCCCTACTGCAAACCAATAATTCAGATATCACAATGTTTTAAATGTTATTTCTTCCTGTATTAATTTAACACTGATACAGAAGCCAACTCTAGAAAGTGGAATGAGAGAGATGGCAGAGAAACAGATCGGATTTGAGCAGCCTTATTGGTTAATTTTCATTTATCACACATGCACAACATTCACTTCCAATTCAAGTCAACTAAACAGTGGTATAAAGGGAAGGTGGGGAAGTCAAATCTAAGAGATGAAATGTATTGTAGATGATAATCAATTTAGGTGATAACAGTCAACTTGGGAAGGTCTATTATAGTGATCTATTTGCAGCCGGTCCTCAGTCCTGCAGATTTGCGTTCAGACCAACATGCAAAATGTGCTGCAGAGGCCAGCAGAGGCTGCCACTCTGCTATCCAAGACTGTCAGTTATTTGCCTCTTCAAGTCTAATTACAGATTAAAAGAGTGGCTCTGAGATGCTCAAAAGCATTCATTGTAATTGTTTTATCTCCAGCAGGCTACAACATTGTTGTAAATCTCACTTTCATCTCTAATCAGTTAACTACTGGATGGAGAAAGATGTTTAATTGAACTGATCAGCTTTACATACGGACATTTCTATGTACATCAGTGCTTACTCTCAGTCTCTGAAAGTCAGAAGCAAAAACAGTGGGATAATATTGTTACTGTAAAGATTAAGCAGGCAGCCTTAGTGAACAGATTTTTGATTCTATAGGTTTTCTGTTAACTTTATTGAATGGCAAACAGTAAATGGACTGGTACTTAGTGCTTTTGTACTCTGAGAATGCAAAGAGCATGCATGTGCCCTATGATATGCAAGGAATTTCTTTTTCCCCTCTTTTATTATTTACAAGCACTTATATCTTCTTTTTCTCATTTCTCCATATCGCAGGGCAGTAGATGTAACATTTTATTGTAGTTAATTTTGTCCACCACTCCTTCACACCTTTACACCAGTTGTTTACACCGAATGTACATTTGCTGCGTGTGTGTGTGTGTGTCTGACACTAATGAAGCAGGCTGACAGGGATCTATACATCTCCAGTGTCCAAACTCTCACTCTCCCTCCCAGGAGGTGAGCTGCCTGACAAAACCCCCTGGACCCCTAAAGACCAAAGACAGGAAGACATGCCACAGCACATGCCACACATACTGGATGCTGTTTCTCACATGAAGCCTATGATGTTTATGTTCTTTTTCTTTTTTCTAACATGAATGTATGTGTTTTGGGGAATATCTGTTTTCCAAATCTTATTCCAGTACAAATACTGTGGAATGTCTGCACCAGACATATGTTTTCTCCTCTTCCTGTTTCCTTTCTGTGGCTTGCCCCCCCTCCATATCCATCACCTGCAAGAATTGCTGAAAGCAAGTGTGTATGTATGTGTGTGAGTGCAAGTCTGTATATGCGTGTGTGCATGCATCTCCCCAATGCAGCTTCAAGGCTTAGGGCACCACGCTCCAGAGATCTGATGGACATCAGCCATCAAAGGCAGAAAGACGTGTGACAGATATGCAGCTAAAAATACACTCCCTCCTTCTTTCTTTGTCCCGCCTTTCCCTGTTGGCTTTGTGTCAGAATTGTGTTTATTAATGCTAAATTACCAAAGTGATTTTTGTTTTTTACATTTTCCACACAACTTCATTTATTTATTTAAGCATGCAATTGAAAACAACAACAATATTTTTTTTGATTAAAGCAGCCATACTTGACAGCATTGTGGATCCATAAAAATAGAATATATGCAATCTATACAAAATAGTGAACTATAATTGTAGAGAATTAAGTAAAAATTCAGATTCAGTTTTAATTTTATTGCCCATTCTTTGAACCAGCTACTTGCTGTTGGCACATAGCCTGAGGAAAACTGCTTTATGCAAAAGAAAAATCAATGACAAATTCATGAAGGACATTCAATGACACTCACATTCAACACTCTAAAAGAAGAATTCAAAGATTTGGCAGTGGCACTTTTTGGGTCTAGGGAGAAAATGCAAGTTTTAAAACTTAGTTTTAAAAAGACTATATGATCAGATTATTTGGCCTAAAACTTTTAAGACATTCATATAAAACTTTTCCAACTATGAAAAATATTTTCAAGAAAATATTGAGGTTATAAAACCCACTGTTAAAAATGTTATCAGTAATATACACCCTTACACTTTACTCCCGCTTAAAATAACAGGGCTCTCGTACCTGTTTGTTTGGCTGTGTTGATGTACCAAACCTGTTTCTGTTAGTCATGCGTCATCATCTGTAGCTAACACATACAAACTGGAATTACTCACTGGCTCATCAAAAGGAAATCAGTCTGGCACTGTGGAGAAAATCAATGACAAAATCATCAAGGACATTCACAGACTATCACATTCAACATCCTGAAAGGAGCCTAAAGAGAAAAACAACCAAATCTACGTGATTATCCTGCACTCTTCAAAGTATAAGACCTGCTACATAATGATCAATACTCTCTCATCTTCTTGTTGCTCTAATGCAGGATGCATAACATCTTGTAGCATTTGATTCAGGAAATGCCCATCTCAGCATATGATTCCTTGTTAAAGAGTTAGAGGCAAGCAATCTAGGCTATGTCCACACGTACACGGGTATTTTTGAAAACGGAGATTTTCCGTTTTCGTTTTAAAAAATAATCCCGTCCACACGTAAAGGCAGAAATGAAGGAAAACGCTGCTACGAACATGCCAAAGCAGCAGGTGGCGATATATTCCTAACCGTGTAGAAATGTTGGCCAATCAGAAGTCTAGAAGCCTCGGCGGGAAATAGTAAACAAAGCTGGGGCATAGAAGCAGAACCCAGTCGTATGTGTGGAGGGACAGTAACTGTGCATGCATATGTAAGCATTTAAACACTGCAGAGAGTACAATTAACAGTAACAGTATTGTAGAAATTCATTTCACCGAAACAACAACGTGGCGCACACTGTGACGTCAAAAAAGGCGCACACCTTTGACGCTGCGTTTTCTCCGTTTTTCTCGTCCACACGTAAATGCAAAAACGGAGTTTTAGAAAATATCCACCCTGGCCGGAGTTTTTAGAAATCTCCGTTTTCAGTGACCGAAAACGGCGTTTACGTGTGGACGAAAGGTGCAAACGCATAGAAAAATCTGCGTTTTCAAAAATACCCGGGTACGTGTGGACATAGCCCTAGTGTAGACAGGAGAGGAGTTGCTTATTAAAATGCGACATCAGCTTCATCAAACAAACCAAAAAACACAGGACTGGAACCTGCTCTTCTTTTAGATGTCTCTTCGGTGGATTTTTCAATGTTCAGTTTTTCAGTTTTTTAGGCTTACGGCATTTGAAAAGCTCCATCTCAAGTGTAAACACCCTTCAACTTTTTATTTCTCTTTACTGAATTGGATTCTGGTTAAATAGTTCACATTCTTTTCATTTTCTCTACATTTATTTCCTCTATTTTTGATTTTATGATTATATGGGAGAGCCAGATAATGTTTTACTGTTCTTTAAATGGCACTAAACAATGCGTGTGGAAAAAATAGGCCTGTTTCTGCCCCGTCTTCATTACATACCAAGAATTTCAAGTGGCCTGGAACCACATAACTCCACCATATGGGAATACCACATTGGTAGAGAGAGATCTTAAAATTATACACTACATTTCCTGAAGATTTTAAGAAAGGTTACTGTGGTGTTTTCATCTTTTACAGTTTCAAAATAAAAATAAGAAAAGTGTCTGAGGTTAAAAGCTGTGAACCATACATGATCACTCCCAAATGTTTGTGTGGGAGATTTCTTCCAGTCTTGCTACAAAATGATTTTAGTTCTGTAAAATGTTTGGGTTGTCTTGAATTCAAAAAATCTCATTTAATTCACAAAATTCATTATGTAAAGGTCTTGGCAGTGTAAGAGCCACTGGTTAAACAGTTCAGTTTGTACCTTACTGTAGTACACTGTGTGTTAAATTAGATGTTCTTACCTCTGAAATGCTCTCTTGTCAGTGGTCACTAACCAGACATGCAAGATGGTTTACTGGACAACTGGAAAACTTCTGGAAAAGGGCAGGTACTTCCTAAAAATACTTTCCAGATGAACCACCTATTCTCGCATTTAAAGCACTCCTATGCCTGCTAGATTGTTGTAGTACTTATAAGCTAGGGTGTTAGCTTGTCTGAACTGACTGTACTTTGCGTCTAAGTGCATAGCTTGAAACCAGACTAAATGAAATCTCATGTCATCTCGAATCTTTTAAAATTCTTCTGCCTCATAAAGCAAACTATTGCAACAAAAATCTAAAGAGTAATTGATCCACTCCAGTACTTAACATTGGAGAGGTCTGCACTATTTTTTCTCACCAAACATGCCATGAATTTCTGCTTCCTCAGTCCCCAGGAGTTGTTTCCAAAGCTGATCAGGCCTATTTCAGTGTTTAGTAGCACATTTGTGATGCTGAATTTTGTGGTAAGGATGCAGTTAAGGGTTTCTTCTGATTAGTCAACCATGAAGTTCATATTTGTGAATGTGTTGCTTC
This sequence comes from Oreochromis niloticus, assembly GCF_001858045.2. Taxonomy (NCBI): domain Eukaryota; kingdom Metazoa; phylum Chordata; class Actinopteri; order Cichliformes; family Cichlidae; genus Oreochromis; species Oreochromis niloticus. The sequence continues at coordinate 28,790,874 of NC_031965.2, forward strand.
ACCGAAGAACAGTAAGTCACTTGTCTTGTCCTTGTAAGCCTTTCGCACTAAAAAACAATTTCTTTATTTGCCTTTTTGGCAAGATACAATTTCTTAACCTCAGCTCACTAATTTTAATTACATTACAAACTGAGAAAAATACTACCTGAATAAAGTTTGCTATCTTTTACCAGCTTTCTCCACCTTTTGGCGATCAGTTATTTTAATTTTCAAAGTACTAGATAGCTGTATTGAGCCCATGGCTGCAGATTCTTGGGTCGAGGTTTGAGGGGTCAGGGTATTTGTAAAGTTTTAAAATCACCTGGTCCTTCCTAACAACGATTGTGAGCAAGAGATAGCCCACAGAAGCTTTTTAAATGCCGTTGAATTTGATAGAAACTAAGAGCTGAATTTTTTGGGATGCCCGACCCTTTACATGGTTGTCCTTTCAATTTTCCCCAGTAAAATTATACACTTAACTAGCTTCAAGTGATGAAAAGAATGTTAATCTGTAACTTTATGCCTTTTGGAGATCGCTTCATCTTTAACTTACTTAAGCATTCAAAGTATCAGAAATTTTTACATTCTACTGTGGATGCATTGCTAGCCACTTTCCCATCTTACCCAAATACAGAATTTACAAGGAAAACTGAACTTACTAAACTTGTGCTCATTTACAAACAATAAATCCATTAAAACATAATTTTCTTTTTATGAAGTCTTCACCAACATTAAGAAAGATTTGTACAATGCTGCTAACAAATCACTACATTCTTGCATTGCCAAGAGAGCATTCCAACCTGACAATGAGACTACTGTATATGATCGAAAACTCAACACTCAAGCCTGATAAGTGCATACCTGCAGATTGAAGCTCCACAATGAGAACAGCAGCAATGCTACAGTTTATGCAGCATAACAGCTCAGCGGGTCTGGAATTTCCAGCACATACTTGTACATTTTACATGTGTCCATTGCTCTGATTGCCTGGTTATGGAATGGATAGCAAAGCTACTGTAAGTGAATTGGGTGTCTTCAATCTTCCCCAATCACTTAGAGCCTGTGCATCAGCGCATGTCATCCATCATGTAGACCAGAACATGGCCCAGACAAATGGTGCATCAGCATTCTGTGGGACCTCAATGCTGCAGTCGCTGGTCAGAAGGACTAGCGTTCGAGGCTATCGTCCCTCTGACCATCCAGAAGAGAGATGACCCAGCAATTATACTGCAGTTGATATCAGACACCTAAACTGACCTCCGCCGATGCTCTTAAGTCGAAGGCTTTTATTTTGCTGAGTGTCAAAAAGGCCACATGAAACGATACCGTCTATCCCGGGAGAGGAGGAGATGAGGTCTTGCTGGGACAAGCCAGATTTTTCAGGGGAGCATGAAAAGAGGAAATGTAGAACGATAGAGTTACAGCAGTAGGGAAAAGTGCAACGATCCCTGTGAGTGTTTGTGGACATGAACAAATCTCACCTGTGTACACTATGTCAGAGAGTTTGCAGCCTGTAGGTTGGACAGGGTCAGCCCGGTAACCTTGGTAACATGTCAGTATAGGACAGTTGAGCTTATTACCAAATGCTTGACCTGACCCTCGGCCCTCTCTCAAAGTGAAGAAGCCATCTACTGATGGCCTAACCTAATCCGTAGATGGAGGGACTGTTTAATGGATTACTACTCCTCTTTCCCCCCTCTCTCTCTTACTGTCTCTACCCAAAACCAAGCACATGCTCATACACATAAAAACCCACATATGCTCACACAACACCTGAAGATCCACTTAGAAAAGAGACTAAAGGAACAATTACTACTAACAGTGCTGAGGGGTTGATAAGTGGGTGGTATGCCGCTAATACTGCATGATACTTTTTTACTTTGTGTTGAAAGAAATGGCTTTTCACTCCTTTAGAGAAATGGATCTTAAGATTTCTCAACAAATGTGTTCATACATTAGTCAGCCCAACTTTGTGTGGGAGAGATAGCCACTGAACACTTTAAAGCATTTCTTTCTTTCTATAGATTATAATAATAGAAATCTATAAAAAATTCAGATCATTAGCTCAACAATCTAAAATTTTCCAGCTATTCAATTTGTGGGTTAATGATATTATATACACTGAATTTCCTGGAGGAACGTCTTTCATTTTTCCAGTGAGCTTATTGTATGATCCTGTACACAAAACTTCCTATTCAGTGAGTATGTGATGACCCTGTATGTATATTTTGGAAAATGTGGCGAAAGAACAAACTAAAACAATCGAAAAGTCAGATTTTTAAACAGAGAAGAGCTTTTTAAATTCATGACAGCAAGTCTAAAAGAAGGCAGTGCTAAAATGCTGTTTGGAAACCAGATCAGTTGCATTGGGAGCACAACCATATTGAAAAAGTGACCGCACCACCCTATAATCAATAAATCAAGCTTTGCTTCCACAGGGATCAAAAGCGGCTTAGTCACTGGTACACTTTTTTTTTTTTTTTATAAATAAAGAACCACAATTCATGAAAGTACTGTCAAAAGAAGGCTGTATTGTGAAAGTCTTAGGCTAAGTGTCTGATAACTACTTCTTAGTAAAGGAGACTAGGCCAAATACCTGTGGTGGGCTGAGACATTTTAACAGGACGTCAAAGTTCTTTTCACTGATGATGTTTTAGATTTATGGCAGTAACAGATGGGTTTTTGTAAGATAACAAGTGTTATTGACCAGGTTTTAGTCTCAGGGTTTCTGAGTTGCTTTTGGATTCTTGTTGACTGTTTAGTGCTTTCTGTTAGTATTTGCTTATTGCTATTTATGGCTTTTGATTCCTGTTTTGATTTTATTATCAAATAAATTCAATTCAGTTTAATTTTATTAATATAGCACCAAAACACAACAGCAATTGCTTCTAGGAGCTTTATATTATAAGGTTAAAACCCTACAATGATAGACATTAAACCCTAACAATCAGATGACCCCCTCTGCCGTGAAAGGTTGGGGGTCAGGAGAGGGAGACACCACAAATGACACACTGTGGAGGAAAATTAATAATAACAAATAATTAAAGCCAAAGTGGTGTATAAACACTATAAGGCTGATCTTAAAAATAGTGAGTGTGTCTGTCTCCTGAATCTAAACTGCGAGCTGATTCTACAAAAGAAGGGCCGGAAAACTGACGGCTCTCCCCCCATGGTCTGACTTAGAGATGAATTTAATGGGATCGCCATTCCTGGGACCAATTGTGGCATTTTCTTAACACACACTAAACTGCCAAGACTTCAGTCTTTATAGAGGTGTTCACATTAATCAAGCGCATTGCTACCTTCCCTCTCAATGTATTTGGAAGCAGTACCTAGTGTACTTAGTTTTGCACAGGACTACACAGAACTTTTTTTCACATAACTGTATGTGTGGTCGTGTCCACCTGAAAGCGTGTGTCATCATATATCAAGAATTTAGTATGTGTGAATCTAGGTGACAAACCTCCCTGAGGAATTTATAAAGCCACAGCTCCCTTGTGTATTAATGCACTGCTGAAAAAAAACTTGGCGCATGTAGCTTTCACTGGGCTACCTGCCCAGAAGCCTGGAAGGTTATGCTCTTCTATCAACACACTGTTCCATATGATAAACATTCATGCATTACACTAGGATATGTATGGTGGGGATTTACTTGAATTCTCTGATTCTGAAGTAGGTGGCCTTGAGAAATGACCTTCTAATGGCACTGGTTCACTCCAGCTACTAAACTATTCAAGGCACCAAACAAGTAGTTTAGGGGGTGAGACACTGCATATAGCTGGGAATCATAGACAAACTGGAGCCCAGTAAGATGGAAGTCCCACACACAGTCAGACAAAATATTCCCCTGAGCTAAGGTATCGACAGGACAAACATCAAGGAGTCTCCCTCGCCTGAGCCTCTCTCTCCTCAGTATGTCAAAGCACACCCTCTTGACCTCGGGACTCTGGATTCTCTTCTCACACTGCTGGTTACATCAAACATTCAGAGACTACAGCTGCCACAACATGAAATGACATACATCCAGATGCATGCACACACACACACACTCGAAGGATATACATGTGCACGCACGCAGAGATGGAAAGAAATGGCAAATGGGTCCTTGAGGGAGTGTGCACAGATATTTCCCAACAATTGTGTAAACTCTATATTCCATGTTTTAAGGCAATGGAGAAAAACCATGTGGCATTTATGTTGAAAATGCCACATGCAACCTATTCAACTTGCAAATGGCATTGATTGAGTATTAAAATTGATCAGAATTAATCAGATTTCAAATGCTACTTAATGCTACTGCAAATCTTTAAATCGCCCATGCTCATTCCTTTGTGCCACAATGCATGAAATCCCCTTGCCATATAGGACTCTGTTGCATTACAGTACTGTATGACAATGTAATCTTATAGTGGAGAAACAGCACTCCCCCATCTTCATTAGCAGGAGTTTAAATTCCTGCAGCCTCTCTGAGCACGCTTGACTGGGGGAACTGTATCCCACGCCACACCGGGGCAGACGGAGGTGGCGCCTCTGCAATTTCATTTTGTTTAAAAATACTCCCCAAATGTTGTTAGGGCTGCATTAAAGGATCCTGTGTTAAAACAGGCAGGAGGGGAGGATTGAATCAGCTCACCGTGGGCTGGCACTCCTTGCAGCTCCACTCTGCATTAAAGGCCTGTTGGGTTACAATCTCAGCAGGAGACAGTGCTACAGCGGCCCACGCTAACTGCATTAATTCCTCTGTGTTGTTAGATATACAGCACCTGTGGATACAACTTGCTCCGTTGTCTGTAATTACTGTCTGAACAACAAAGCAATACATGCTGGAAGCAGCTGCCAGCTCGGTCAACACTGAGCAATCTCCTCTGACAATCTGACAGTAGGCTGTAACCTGCAAATGTTACGAACTTTCCTGCTTGGAAAAAGACTGCAATTATCAAATGAGAGTTAAACACAAATACAACTGATTAGGTTACTTCACTGGTTGTTGTAGTTTTGATAATATAAATAAATGATAAAGTAAGAAAAGCCACAGTTCTCTATATTTTGATTTGCCTTGAAATCCTGCTGGACAATGATCAAGTTTCAAAATAGAACTTCATGTAAAAACTCCAGTTTTTTTTGACAGATAAATGTGTAAGGACACCTAAGGCTACATCTGTGCTCAGGGTCGAAACAATGCTCCGCTGTTGTTCATCATTCATGATTCAAGGTTTAACAGGCCATTCTTCTTCCAAATGTAAAATTGTTGAATCTTTCAACAACACGAACAAAGTTCGCCGTGGAAAAATTCATCTGTATGTGGTGAAGAAAACTATTGATTTCCCTGCAGTCTGAATGGTGGGAATGTGCTCAGCCAGCGCAGCTGAGTGCAAGTGGGATTTTTGCCTGTTCTGTTGACTGTCTATTTGTCTCTTGTTTGTTCATCCCCTCTATCCTGATTTGCATCTATCTAGCTGGATGCTTTCCACTACTGTAGAGAACTGCACATAAATGAAGACAAAGCCCTTTTGCTATAGATCTTAGATAAGTTTACTCAAGCTGTTTTCTTTCTTTTTTTTGTTGCTTTGTGTAAATTGTTGAAGTCTCACCACCGCTTGTTGATATATAAACCTGTCTTACTGCTCACAGTAACACTGCAGCACCGAGTAGTCTCAAATCCTTCCAAGACAATATTTGTGACATGCAGTCCTTGAAGTTGAGTTAGTCTTTTGGCTTGGGATTTGAAATAAACGATCACTGATCCAGCTTAAGAGTCAACATATCAGAAAACGTGTGTGTCGGCTCTTTTGTCTTTCACCTAAATGACACTCGGTGCTTCACAGTCAAACAATCTCTCAGTGCTAAAGGACACAATATTTCAACAACATTTGCATAGATGTGCAAGAATTCAACTTTTATAAGGTTTCACTTGGATTTGATCATTATAATGTCATAACACTAGTCAGTAAATGCATAGATTTGCGTCACCCATTAAAGTACAAAGACATGGGAGCTGTTTAGAGACCTGTGTACATCAGCAAATTGGCAAAGAAGCAAGAAAATACATGAGGGCCATTACTGCGGAGAGGTTTCTATCAATAAGAGAGAACTCCAGTGTCTAATAGAGACCAGACGGCAGCAATAGGCAGCATCTTTTTCATGTTCCTACACTCAAGAGGCCCTTTAGGTCTCACTGCAAAGGCTGAATCGCTTTGAATGTCTGTAGACGATGAGGCATATTCTTCAACAAGAATATGTGAATGTATGAAGAGAACCCAGAGTGAAGGGTAGACAGCGATGCCATTCTCTGCACAGAGCTCTGTGGAGATGAAAATGCACACACATACAGTAGCAGACGCCTGAGGTCAGTGGTCTGTCTTTCCTTTTGTCAAGGCTCGGTGTCACGTCAAGGTAACAGATGGACATTGACCCTCCCCTTATGGACTCCAGTGGACTCGTGAAATCAAGATGGATCTCAGCATCTTCACATTTGCACTCGGTGAAAATGCCCCAGGCATTAATCAAAATGACACACAAAGAAGCCTCGGTTGTGTATTTCCAGTGTTGTCGAGCCAAATGACTGCAGAGAGCTGACTTCAACTTCAGGCAGTTAAGAATTAGCCATGCGTACTCGTGCCTTATTATGAGCAGGATTAGGTAACTCATTGATTTGTGTTTCAGTTGAGATAATGCACAAATAATGCGCATTTGGAGAATTAGCAAAAGGAAAATAGTATTTCGATACTCTGACTGAAGACAGGTTCTCCTTCTTTTTACTCACCTTCAGGGTAAATCACTCGGCTTAATCAGATAAGGCCATTCATCACACCAGAGCTTTTGTTAAACCTGCTATGTTATGCTTCATCTTTTTATGATTAAGAGGTTTTTAACAGATTTTTTTTCTCTCCTTGGAGCCCCAGGTGGTGAGGGAAGCTGCTACAACCTGCATGTACTAAAGCATGTGTCTGCGTGTGTTAGTGGCTAGCATTGTACAAAACGTTGAGTGCATTACAGATGGGGCGAGCAAAAGAGAACAAAACCCGACTGGTTCCGAATGAGTCCTTTCATCAGGCGATCGGTGTCCAGTGGGAAACCTTGAGAGCCCAAACTGTGTTTTAAGTGAGACTGCAACTGCTGGGACCATTATCCTTTCACTCTTAAACCTTTCTCTCTCTGTCTGTATATGTGTCTGTATATATGTGCGCATACATGTGTGCCCATGCCTATGTGTGTGTGTGTCCTTCTACTGCCTTGAAAGCCCTCGGAGCCTCAGGGAGCTGTGAAAAATCAATACTCTTCGGCAGCTCTGCCTCTTTATTCATTTAATAACTCACTACCATTGCATTACTGTTCCACTGATCTCCCATCACAGAGCCCAGATTGACACCTTTGTGCTCTTTTACCACACTGGAGTTTGATGTAATCAGTTAAACCTCCACCTCACGCCTGACACATGCATCAAATGGACCTTGAGTATGAACATGGGTGCATCAACAACGCAGCAATATGAAAAAGAGGAGTCAAAGAGTATAGCCCAAGTGTGAGAGAGGAATCTGCGTGTCTGGGGTTTGCTTGATTGTCTGATTGGCGAGCTGTGCCGTAATCCTGGACGTGGGCGTCAAACGGGAGCAACGCTCAGCAATAACAGGAGCCATGTGAGATGCGGATCTCGTTCTACTGAAAGACTCAAAGATTTGCCTTGCATATATGGAAGTAAAGAAATCAGAGTTTCATCAGTATGCAAGGTGACATATGCTGGCAGTTTTTGAAGGGTGGGAGGGGAGGTCACCTGCATGAGATGGCAAAACATTTGGGTGTGGGGCATAAGAAGAGTGTGTTTTTTGCATATGTCTGTGTCTTTGTGTGCGCACAAGTACAGTGATCGCGATAGTGGAGGTGGGGGTTGCCTCCCTGTGTGGGACTCGGAGCAGAGAGCAGGTGGGCTCGGGATGGAGCAGAGAATCTGTATTGATTGTTTTTGTGCCTCAGAGCTGTTTAGCCGTTGTCAAAGCTGCCTCTACCAGCTGAGAGGCAAATTGCAGCATTTACACCAGGAGGCGTTTTCGTTCTCTTTTTTTAATCTATTTATTTATTTATTTTTACAACGGGAGAGGTATTTGCAATCTCCCGTGTCAGAGCATCTTCTGTAGTCTGCCAAAATTAAAGATAGGTGGCTCGAAAAGGAAACTCACACCAAGACGAAAGTTGTGTTTTCGTTTTATAAAAGGATCACACTTTGTAAGCAAGCAGAGGATTCATAAAAGCTTCAGCTTCACAAAATTGAACTTCATTATTAAAACTACTTAACACATCTAAAAATGTATTTTATTATAGCTTACATCAGTACATATACCATATATTAATATAAAATCTTGGCACTCTATTGCTTTTCTGTATGTTTTTGGCTACATTCCATTTGTGTTAATGTCTCAAAAATAATTCCAGGAAGCAGAAGGCCTATTTCTGATAAACAAATGTCTCATTTGCGGAGACTGTGTGGGCTCAGCAGCTTATAGGGAATCTTTTAAAAATCCACCTGATGTAAGAAAATGTAAGAACCCAGTAAAGCATGACATTTACTTCATGTGTTATAACGAAAAGTTATTCACATCATGCAAAAGTTTTGCCTCACTTCCGTCTACATGCTCAAGAGGGAAATGTAAGGTACTGAAACCTATGGATTATTTAGATTTATTTTTGATTTACAGTCAGTTTACTAATGCATTGTTACTGTTCAATATGACAGTGCAATAAAAATAATACAAACTTTGAAAATTTATCAAATTAAAACGATAGAATAAAAGCTTTGGACATATTGTGACTTAATTCTTTTAATAATCTGAGATTTTTTTTTAAAATAAAATACAACATAAACTGCTCAAATATAACCAGTAGAGCTATAGTGCTGCCACACAGGATGCTTATGAGAAATCCTCACGGCAGATTTTAAAAAATTGTTTTTCAAAGCACATAGCATGGATTCAGTTATTAGTTTCAGTCAAGATACATACAAATAATTGAGTTTTTGAACACTAGATTTACTGATTTTAAGGAAGAGTGATACAACAGCTCATGTAACCTATATTATATCTCTACCAACTGTAAAAACCAAAACATGTGGGTTGTCAAAGTTCCCATCTTTGTCACTGTATTGCTCATGGCAGGTTTTGCACAAGGTTTTTGCAGTCAATCAAAAAGAAAAATAAGGAGAAGAAAAGGATGTATGCTCTTTTTTTTTTTTTTTTTTTTTTTTTACAATTACTCCATTGTGCACCACAGGATCCTGTTAGCAGACCAAAGGTAAAGATGCAGAAAAGACAGAAACGCAATACACCCGGCGTTTTACCACCATAAAACACTGATTTAGGACCACAGAACTTTATTGTGCCTTGTTATACCTGAATTGAGTCATCAGTGCAGAGGGCTAACTATATGATTTTATGATGGTTCTCAAGCAGAATATGCACACTATTGTATGTTTGCTGATCCAATAACCAGCAGAGAAAGGTAATGACATGAAAGGAGCTGCTGTTTGCTAAACTGTCTGAGACAGATGATTGAGTGATAATCTAGGGAGCCTCAACGCCAGGTCAGTATATAATATAATATCATATAACTGGAGTATATTAAAGTGATGCAGGAATACACCCACTAAAATTCTCTAAAACTGTCACTTTTACCCCTAATTCCGGGTGAGAGAAGTTTGGGGTTATACAGGGGTGATGGTAGGGGTGTAAAAACCAGTGCTTACAACCTCAACTATGCAAAATGTCAAAAATACCATCCCCCTCTTACATTAAAGTATCCTCGGGATTTTGTAGAGCAAGTACTTAAACCTGAAACTGCATGGATGGATGTGTTAATTGGCCAACATAAAAGCCCGGCAGCCTCCAACTTCCTACGTACTTGCTGTGATTTACAAGGCAGTAAAGCAGAATATGAAGAAAATATATAAAATGAATTAAACTTCTGACTTTGTTACCCGCTACTACTTGTGGCCAAGTCATATTGATTGTCATAAATAAATCTGCAATTTGTACTTTATTTAAATATATACATATCTCACATTTAATGATATTAAAAGACAGAAGAAGAGGCAGCGAGACAAAGAAAAGAGATGAAGAGTTGGTGGGTGGCTTGATGGTTGGCTTGGCTCCATGCAGAGAAGCTGACATTAAATCATGCATTGTACTTGTTTGCGTGTGTGTATATGTATAGGTGTCTATGTGTGTGTGTGTGTGTGCATGTGCGTATTGATTGGCTTACACAGCTTTATAGCACTCAGTTGTAAATGTCATGTTTTTACAGGCTACTGTTTGATATAAACCTGATTAAAGTATTTGCTTTCTAACACAGATTGCAAGCAGCAATCAGACAATTACACAGCAATTAGGAACCAGCTAAATGATTATATGACTGTCTGATCAAGCAAAGTAAATAAAATGTTTCTGCCTTCCCTCCCCATCACCCTCTATCTCAGTCTTTTTTTGTGTGTCTAAGTAATTCTGTTCTTAGAACGGCTGCCAATTAAGCAAATACATTGGTCTTAAATGGGCACGTATTATTTTTCCATAGCACAAATAGCAAAAGCCCCAATTCAACTTTACCTTTTGCATGTTCTACACATTCGGCGATTGACAGTCATTAAAAGCATGGTGGTATGAAACCATGTGCCCTCGGAAATGTTTTGTGCACTCCATCCTAGAAGGCACTTATCCCTTGAGTCCCCCATAGTAAATATGCAGACATCAATCAAGTGTAGTACTAGGAAATTATTGTAGCAACAGCTTATGATTCTACTGAGTGATATTTCTGAACCACTGAGCAGGCTTTAAGGCCAATATGCCATTTGCCTTGCTTGGGCTTCACTTAACTGTGGACTTACAGCTACACTTAGTGGCTAAACACCATAACAGCAGCAATAAAGGCAGGAGAGAGAAAATGACTAGTCATAATCTTTGTGTGTTGTTGAAAAAGATTTTACTTCTGTTAAATCTTAAAAAGCATCAGTGATAAAGTGAGAATAGGGTCAACAAATTAGTCTACAAACCTCATATACATTGGGATGGTTATTTAAATGTATAGTCAGTTATTTTTTCAGTTTATTGAATAGAAAAAAAGAGTATTGTACTGTTGTATTAGTTTATAATGACAACAAATTGATGCATTATCATAACCCAAGAATTAATCCATAAAAAATAAATAGGAGGAGGCGCCAGTTTATGGTGTCAAACTCCATCTTGAATACAGTGGTCTAGATTCATCAGGTTTCATGGAGGTAAATGGAGGTAAATTTTAATTTGTGTCTGCACTGTCAGACTCAAAAGAAGAAGAATCATATCTGTGTTTTCTCATTTGAGAAGATACAGATCTGTGTTAACTCAGATTCACATTTACTTCACAAAAGAAGTGAAAACCTGAAGGAAGGAGAAAACACAACTGGCATCTTCATTCCTCCTCAACCTAAGTCTCATCTCCTGAACTGAAGTCAGGTCTCTGAACACATGACAACATGCATAAACTTGCTTATTTGTTCCAAATATTGTCCCACAATTACTTATTGTCAGCAGATTGGTGACACCTACTCTCACCAGACAGCTGAGAATGACCCAACTAAACCACGCCAACAGCTAAGTTAACATTATGCCAGCTAATGTTAGGTTCCAGTGTCCTAAAAATCACACTTTTTGATAAACAGTTTGATTACATTCTCGCATCAAATGAGAGTTTAATTCCTAAGTGTCTGAGTCCAATAATGTTAGATCCATTTTATTAACGCTATCTAAAAACACAAAAACAGCAGGGCTTACTGATAGAAAGGTTCAGGATTTCCTCACCAACTCACCTCTGTCATCAGACAGAACTGAGCTTCAGTGACTCATCGACTCGTATCAGACTCCTTTAACAAAAAATTACAACCTCCTCTAAAGTAAATAGGCTTGTACACATATCGACAGCTGAAGAATACAACAGACTAACATCCTACACTCACTGCAGCAGCCAGAGTTGTTTGTCCTACAGCAGCCACCGTAACCTGGATTATGCACTTGAATTGGGAGGGGTAAGAAAAAAGTAATGAGTTTAGTGCAAAACAGAACAAATCTACTGACACCTAGTGGGGAGATGATAAAAACTGTAAGCTTTCATGTATTGTTGCTGCTAGATGAAAGACATAAAAATAAATGAAAATATGCAGGTAAAGTGACCTGACCACATTAACTGTGATTTAAAGTTTTTCTTATGGAGGACATGTAGAAGACAAACATGTCTCCAAATGTCTCCACCAGAAGAAGTATAAAAGATAAAAGACATTTCAGAGCGTCAGTGTTGTCTGTACCACACAGAAGGTGGTTCTAAAAATGTAGAGAGTTCTAAAAAATGTAATATATCACAATTTCATATATTTATATTTCTTTAAAAACATGAATCAATATTCAAACCCTTGCTTTGACTTTTTGTTTCTTTCAACCAAATCCTCTGTTTCAGAAAACTAAATGCGTCATAAATTGAATTAGTTTATCTTATGGATAAATTTGGTTTTACTCCACATAATATTGCTATGGTTGTTATTGCTGTCTCTGTGAGTTTTGGAAAATGAGAGAGAGAGCTATAAAAACACAACAACAAAAGTAGCAAAATATGTACTAGAGGAAATTCAATGGAAGAAATTAATGTCTAGTAATGCCCAGCACTGCATCCCACTATAGTGGGTATTAAGGGACTGTTTACAAGGAAATCTTAATGACATTTAGTTACGGCTATGTAAAACATTTTATCTTTGCCTCAAAGGCAGTCACATAAAGTGTGAGTACTCAACTGTGTGTGTGTGTGTGTGTGTGTGTGTGTGCTCCAGGTTGTGGGGACAGACACATATTATAAGATGCTTCTTCTTTAAAGGACAAAAAGCAAGTCTATTAAATTTAGAGTGAGGATAAGAGTAGCTTTTAGGTAGGTATATTTATGCATATATGTTCTGGAGGGTTGTTACAGAAAATAAATGCAAGTCAAGGTAAAGTCCTCTCAAGTCACTGACATAATTGTTTGCATAATTGTGTGCGTGTGCGTGTGTAATTGTTGTCCATGTGTGTGCCTGAGACAGCCATTTCTTTGAGTGCACATTTTTCTCTGTATATTAAAGACTCCAAGGTAATGGATTCCTGATGTCTCTGTGAATATGCATGGCTGTCTGTATGCATAATTAATTTCTTGAGCAAATGTCAGTGCATATGGGACCAGAATGTAAACCCAGCAGAGCATATAGCTAGGGTTTAGCATTTTACTTTGTTCTGCACTTGTGTGAATGGATTTTTCTACATCTATGCAGCTTGTCAAACAAAGATGCATATCAAACAAATTACAAAGATTAAAAAACAAAGTAAAAAGCGAATGAGTGAATGAATGTTTAGCGCCAAAACTGAAAACAAACAAACTGCTTCAAGTGTGGTCAAGCCAAGTAGCGTGGAACTGCACAACTGGTGAGTGGGAGTCTGAATGCTCAGCAATTCATCCAAAAGCTGTTAAATGATAAAGAAATCAGGAACAGTGTATTAGTGCCACCTAAGGTGAGCACAGTGAAACACTACAGTAGAATTGAGGCTGAAACTGCATTTGATGCGGAGGTATCGGCTTGTTGTTTCAGGTGTATTTAGCGTAAAAATGCTGTTATGATCAGATATTATCATTATTATTGTTGTTGTTATGTTGGATGTGGTCATATCCTCAAGGATTTTCCTTTTTTGTTTTGTCATTTTTCACTTCCTGCCAAGAAGATTGAAGGGCACAGTATGCTCCCTAAGAATCGGAACTCTTTCCCTCGCTGGTCTGTATGGTACTAACAAGAAACATAAAAGGGATATATTGTTTTAATATAGCCCATGTTTTACTTTTATGTTGCCTGAGATGTGGTGGTCTTGTTTCAGTAACATTTAATTGCTTGAGGACTACAGAGAAACGCTACATGGAGAACATGGCAGAACTTATTATCCTATAAATCACTTTGTTCAGTGCACTTAATCAGCAGAATAAAATGAAAATCTAATAAGAGAGATATGATATAGGAGTGTTTGTCTTTTACAACATACAGTGCAAGTATTCCACAAGTGCTCACATTCTTTCCTTTTTTAACAGTTTGACATTAAATCTTCAATTTCTCCTGCAAACAATTAAAAGAAAGTATGAGCATTCCTCTAATAGCATGGCACAGAGAAAAGATGCATGCTTTACCACAGAAGATATTACCTGCTTAGTACCATAAACAGTGGAATGTCTTATTAAAAATGTGCAGCAGAAAGATTGCAATCAAGCACTGAAAGCTGGGCTGGGGAAAAATTACAAATGAAATAAGATGGAGGAGGAAAATAATTCACACAGATGAGAAGAAGCTGCAACAAACCACATTTGTCAGTGGTGGCGCAATTGTGCCATGAAAGCAATTGTCCCACACTTGTAGACTGAACATTAACACCATAAAGCACATCTTAACATCAGTAGTTCTTTTGACTTTGCTTATTGTGGCATAATACTTTTATCATAATTCAAATGAATATGATGTAATCAATCAGCAAAAAAAGAAAAAAGAAACAGTATTTTATACTAAAATCTTTTAAAATATCAGAATCAGCATAATCTTTATTTGGCCAAGTTTGTCCACACAAACAATAAAATTTGACTCATGTTCACTTTGCGCTCTGCTTACAAGAATAAACATTTTTTAAATGTAATTTTTAAATATAAATAGGCATATATACACAAGATTATATTTACACAATGTTTTAATATGATGAGTGTCATGATCTGGGTGAGTGTGGTGTTTTTTGGGCTCCACCTTCGGGCGGAGTTTCCAATCAGCCTGCACACCTGTCTGCAATCAAGCTACCGGTATTCAAGACCAGCACTCACAACAGACATCTGCCAGCTACATTTAAGAAGAAGAAGAAGAAGAAGAAGATATCTGCCAGCTAACATCTACAGCTAACTACAGCTGCTACAGTTGGTGCTAGGTCGCCAAGCTCTTTCTAGACTTAGGGTGTTTTGTCTTTGCTCTAGTTACCCGCCTGGGGATCACGTTACATTTGCGTACAATACTTACCTTCATGTGGACGCTGGTCTTCTGCAAAAGTTGTGACACTCCCTTCATCAGGACATACCACCGGCCTGCCTCCCTGCCACCGCTACTGGACTCACTCTACTGTGTGTGTGTGTGTGTGTGTGTGTGTGTGTGTGTGTGTGTGTGTGTGTGTGTGTGTGTGTGTGTGGGGTGGGGGGGCTGTAAGTTACAGAAAGTCTTAAAGAGAGTCCCAGCTACAACTGGGCGTGAATGATATGCTGAACATACTACAACCTAGATGAACCTCAGGTATTCATTATAATAGTGCAAATTGTGGAGTGAAATGTGCTTGTGAGTAATATAACAGTGGGCTATTTCACAATGTTCAGTATACACTCCTTTAAATCATAATCTTGCTAATGAAACCCTTTGTCATATGGCTGTCACCAGCATCTATCGGTTTGTTTGTTTGTTTTATTTTTAAGAATTGTTATCAGAGACTACATAGCTGAAACACAATAAGCTTCAATAATACAGTCAACGTCCAGTTCAGGCAAAAATGCAGAAGGCATCAAAACAAAAGAACAACAAAGCATCCGAACAAAAAAACACACCAGCACTTACCAACCACTTTAGCTTTTATGCACTAACTCATTAAGGACTCACAAACAATAAATACATGTTAGAATATATAACATCCATGACCTAAAAAATACATAAGGTAACCAAAGCCCTGGGCTCCATTATTAACAACTACAGAGTTTTCTTAGTTTCAGTGTCAGCTTGACCAGCAGTAGCTTCAAGGTTAAGCATAAAGTAAACCAGAATAAGTGATTTAATGCAACAATACCAGCAGGAAGTTAACACTAGCCACCATGCAGCTGCTCCCTGTTACAATACTGTTACAATAGGGTACCATTTAAGATGTCCATCTAGACCTCATGATGCCTAAAGATCCTGCACAAACACTTCCATTAGCCTGTACTAAATATGAGTGCTAGATGCCACGTGATTGCTAGTAGTCAGGTGGTAGCCACACAATGATCTTTCATGGAATTAGCTCTGTGCTTGTGCCTGCAACACTGAACTTGAATAACTTTCTAGTTTAACCAGTAGAGGGCATTGAAGGCTTAGCTACCTGTGCCTAGCTAATGCATACACTTTGCAAATGATTTTATTCTCAAAAACAAAATCATTATAACACAAAATAATTGCTTAGTTGTGTGAGTGTCAAGCCTGTCATTTGAACTGGATTGCTATCTATTTAGTAAGATTCACTAGATTTTCGGCCACAGGTTAGAGGACTCGAATGACTGTTGTTAGCAGTTAGTTTGTGATTAGCATAAAGCTAATGGCTAGAGATTATAGCCATTTAGTCCATGGAAATTTTAATTATAACCAAATAACCTTAAACTGACACACGCCACACACACACAGTAAGTTAGGAGAATAAAAGGGCAAGGATAGACAGGATTCCACACTGGGTGGAAAAATTGTTAATTGTTTTACTCAGTTATATGAAAATAGTAGGTCGCAGTGCAAGTCATGTTTACTCAAGCCTCAAATCTAGTGGCTAATACTCTGTTTATTGGTAAATGTTAAAATGTTAGGTACATTACACACACATATAAATACTTTCTGTACCTTTGTACTCAGTTTCAAGTAGGGTATTATAAGATTAATCATTTTTACAGCCCAGTTCATAGTCTACTTGGGGGGGGGGCTATTCTTGGACTTAAAAATCTGATTTAGTCTGGACCACAGAGTGTGTCATTCTTAGTCTGCAACACTAGCTCTTGCAAATGTCAAGCCTGTGGGAGCTTTGCAGTTGAAGGAGTGTCATGAAATGTCATTTTCTGAGGCCATGACAACAGTCCCAAATATCCTTTATGCTGACTGTGACCAGAATCCACAAGTAATCACTTTTAGAGTCCTAAACTAAAAGACCTTCATTTATGTCCACCAGAGGGAACCATCGTCCTGTCTCCTTCTTCCTGCACACCGTTGCTCAGGGCGTTTTCTCACTTATCATACAGGCCGGTTGCCGGGTGCATGTTACAGCTCAAGGTAATGCCTTTGCAAACATTACTTTCTTCTTGCTGGTGTCTTTCTGCAGGGTGGGGGTGATCGATATGTGCAACATGTGTTTTTGTTGTGATGCTGGGATTAGATGATTGGACATGGCTGTCATTATGAAATGTGATTTTGAAATCCTCACCACATCCTACAAAGAATTTTGCATTATGACAGCCAGTTGGTGATTTTAATCACTAACTTTAGGAAAAACAAACTGTTCTGGTGGATATAAACAAAATATAAACTGAATCTTAAATTGAATTCATAAAATATTCCACAATTTTAAATGTATCCATTTTCTTAACTGATTTTCCGTCTTAGGGTCACAGCATTGCAGGAGGCTATCCCAGCTGTCAAAAGGCAAGGTGCATGCTGGACAGGCTAGCAATTTAACACAGGGCTAAGACACAGAGAAGCAGACGGCCACACAATCTCACATAAACACATAATCCAATTTAGAATCACCAGTTAACTTAACAAGAAAGCCAAAGCATATTGAAGAAGCCCACACAGATCCAGGGATAAGATGTAAACTCGACACACTAAAGTCACCAGCAACTGTTGCTGTGAGGCAACAGTAATAACCACTTGACTACTGTGCCAGTCAATTTCATCATCATGGGAGACTTCACCTAAACCCCAGAGACAGAAAGCTCACATAAATAGACTTTTTTTTTTCCTCTTGTGCCTGAACCAGTACACCGTCTCTACAATCTGCATCTTTCCTATGGGACTGCAAGCTTTGACTGCAATCAGAGTATTTCAAAATTGTCATTCCATCATTTTAATGGGAACTTATTTCTTATGCTGTACAAGTTTATAATGTGCTTAGAGCTATAAATAATTTTAGTATTCTCTGCACTGCAGAGTACATGTCAACCTAAGACAGAGAGGATGGTATAGGATAAAACAGCTGGGTACTTTCTGCATCAGTTGACTGGATCCCCACTAGTGGCCAGTGGCTCTGCCTATTTGTAATACTTGTCCTCATTCTCAGGCGTTTTATGCTCTTCTCTTGGGACGTCTCGACAAATAAATCTCGAGCACCTGCTGTCCATTCATTCTTTCTTTGCTGGATTTTTCTATTTTTTTTCTCCTTAGGATCATGTTTAGATATAAATGTTATTTTTACCTAGGTTTTAAAAGACTAATCTTCATTACCTACATAAATATGTACAGACATACAGTCCAGGCTTAGTGACAGCATGTAATGTATGGTATTTTTCGTGCTAAATGAATGATCACATTCATTATTTTACAGAAAACTTTTTCCCCCATTGCCTTACCCCTCAGATGCCATAAAAAAGTACAAGAACAAGTAAACCCACAGAGAATTACCACCCAACCCTCATGTTGAGTCAGCAGAGTTGGGTGAGAATTCTCTGTGGGTTTACATGTCTTGAGCATAGTAATACACAGCCCAGTAATTCAAAGACTGATCAGAAACAATTGAGAACTGTTCTGTTTTAGCCAGCTGGTTTTAAAACATTGCATTTTAAAAGATGAAGATTATGTTTTTTTCACCTATACCCAGTTGGATCCTTGCATAATACAGCCAATTGCCATGTCTGACAGCAGGGCATGAGCTTCATGGTCCTTACCAACTTATTACTAATAAGAATTGGTGCAAAAGCCCATTTTACTGACACATAATCCCACTCCACACCCCCAGCTGTTCCCAAACAGTGCAAAGATGTCAATGAAATCAGGATATGGAACTGTGCTAGATTAGGCTCTATAGACAGCTGGAAATGACAGGGTGGCTAGCGAAATTGGTTGTGAACCTCTTCATAACTACAGTACATATTATGTTAAAGTGTGAATTGATCCTTTCATATTAGGCATTTTGCAGCGTAAAACTTTCTTATAGGTTGTTCCATTAACTTAGCATTATTCTTTTTGTTATGCTAGGACGGAAGACTGTATGGTAACTGACTCCTTTTTAAGTCAAATCTTAAAAGTTACAGTATGGTTAACTTATGCTTAGTATGCTTGCGAGCTAACTAGATAGGTGCAATAAGTTACTGTGTTCTGGAGGAAGGCAGAGTAAAGGACGGAAATAGAAGGACAGAATTCTTCGGAGGTAAGCACCGACCAAAAGGCCTTAGTGAGAGAGGAGGAGATTACTAGTAATGTTGTAGAGTTAAGCAGTCAAGTAATATTGGTCTTTATTCATCTCTGAGGAAATTGTTAAAAGTCCCACGACTCAAGAGGACATACAGTAGATGAAAAAAAAGATGGCAGATAAAGAATGGAGACAGAAATGGTTAGGATTCTGTTGTGTTAGTCACTAACTGAACCCTACCTACCAGATCCCAAATACACTGTCAAGCAGTTCCTGCCAAACGTTACTTTCCAAACGTAGTGGTACAACATCCTTCATTGGCTCCATTACAGGTCTGATGTGGAAGGATGTTGTGTTTTTACAGCTGTAAAGCCTTCAAACACATGACCTTTGGCAACCAATGCTACACCAGCATTTATTTCTCCCGTTTTTAAAATAATAGAAAAGCCCTTGAGCAACTCGTATCACAAGAGAGGTCATATAGTAACAGGACAGCTATAACAACACATCTGTAGGATGACAGATCAGTTCAATATCAGCTCTTTAGTGTCAGCGTTAGACAGCAAGAGGAAGCAAGGACATCTCTGTTAAAATAATTTGTACTGTGCAGACATTGGCAAGCCAGGACTCAGATTTAAGGGGACATCACTCGGAAGGAAAGCTTGATCAGCTACTGAAATAGAAATCAGAAGAATATCGTTATCTTGCAAAGTGTTTCACTGGAAGAAAGGATTTTCACACTAAAGCAGTGATGACAGGCGGGATATGTATCAGGATAATGTGTCAGGTAAAATGCAAGAGATATTATGAGATATATCGACAGTGATTTCATTTTGCTCATGATGAGTTAAGGAGTTAATAAATTAAGCCATTGTAATGCATCCATCACCACTCTAGCTTGAGTGGTGATGCATTACAGTGGCTCAGTTTGCCCATCAATGGGTTATGAGGATGGGCCTTTGATGGTGTGAATTTACAGGCATACCGGAAATGGTGAAAACAACCTCTTCCAATTTCTGCTGTGGTGCCCAGTGTCTGAACATCATTAAACAGCAAGCTTATACTGTCTGAACAATTGCAAACAAGTGTCTTGAGTAGAACAATGAGTTGGGCATTTTCTTTAGGGAAACTAAACAGAAAGGCCTGTGCTAAAACAAAAATCAACCAGTTGCACTTATGTTGTGCTGAACTTGTCAAATTTGAATTTGTCAAAAAACAAAGAAATCTATAAAGTTTGCGAGCTGTGAAAAGTTCTCTTTACTACATAATTGAATTTTACATGGTTGTGATGTTGTGGATATGCAATTTAGACAATTTGCGCGGGAGGGAACATAAATGATCAGACATCTGGAACACATCCTCTTAATTGATGTACTTAATGCTCTGCCGAGATCTATAATAAGACTACCTGGAGATACAACTAGCAATGCTGAGGATGAAGTACAGTTTATAGTCTACACTGAAGTTGCTGGTATTCATAGGGGAGTAAGCCCAGAGGTCTGTAGCCTCTTTGATCAAGTAGAAATGAATACCAGATTGCTTGTTGTCATTCCTGTGTCATCAACTGGAACTGAAAATGGATTTAGCGGTCTCTGGAGGCTCAAAACTTGGCTCTGTAGTGCTGTGCAACTGACATTCCTAAATAGTGTAAAAGTCTGTCAGAGAAGAAAAAAGACTAAAGTTGGCACTAATATGTTGATTGCACCCACACCAGACTGCATTTGTGCATTTTTCTTATTAACAGCTTAAGTTTGCCTCATGCAGTCAATATCCAAGAGCTAGGTTCAGGCTCTGAAGGAGAGAAGTCTTCGAGTACATCAGGGCTGAAGTGTTGGAAATAGTCAATGTCGATAAAGACTTCAATCGGCCAGTGTTTGTGTGACTCAAAATTCACTACTGCCCTGCTAAAAAGCAGTATTTTCTATAGTGCATCAGATGCAGTGTTCTTTTTCATGCACAATACTGATCAACAAAAACACTTATATATTGGTTTAATAAGTGCCACTCAGTGCAGATCACACAGTATAAAAGTCAGCAGTAGGAACAAGTTTATGTCAGTATGGACTGAATGTGAGAGTGACACTCCTCACACAACCTGCTGACATCCCTGAGCTTTAATGCCAGTATTTGTCAGAGCTGATGAGCTTCAGAGATTCTTATGCTTAAACTGACCCCAAGGTGGTTTCCTTTCAGTATCAAGAGCCGCAGGGTAAGCAACAGTTCAAAGATAATCATATGCATTTTTTAAAAAGAGAACATTATTATTCTTGTTTTATTTATAGACCAGATAACCAGATATTTAAGTTTAAATGATATATGGGCTAGTTCGGCAACAGTTTGTTTAATAGAACTGGGAATAAATGTGTTTAGCATTGAGAGAATTGTTCTCCTTTTCTTGAAATAGTTTCTATTTATTCTTTAACAAAATATGGATTTTTTTTAATCAAGACAATCTTACTGTGTTATTTTAAAGACAATATATTATTCTACAAAAAGTGGGAAAAATGAATTCTCCTCCCAGTTTGACTGAACTAAGGGTCACTAGATCAAATTAAATCAAAATTGTGTTTTACTGTGCTTTTTTTGGGGGGGGGTTCTTTAGTTTGTGTGTATATATGTATAAGTATAATGTATTTTATACCAGAGATTAAACTAACTGTATGTATCAGTTTTATTTATAAATAAATAAAATAAAATAAAATAAAATATTCATTTCTTTGGGTATCTGAGATAAATTGTAAGACTTCTAAAGTTTAAAGTGTAAGTTCTTGGACTCTTTTATTAAAGAAACTTTGTGTCTTCAGGGTTGACTGCTACCTTACCAACCTACAGACATCAGACCATAGGTGGGAATTAACGAAGTACAAATACTTGTTACTCTACTTAAGTAAAAATTTTCAGATTTTTTTTTTTCTGACAACTTTCTACTGCATTTAAACACAAATATCATTCGGACAGCAGCGCAAGTATAGAAGCGCAGATCTCCCTCTTCCCAGCCACCTCCTCCTGCTTACACTGAGGTGTTTCCAGGCTAGCCGAGCGATGTAATTTCTCGAGCATGTGCTGGGTCAGCCCCGGGGCTTCCTCCCAGTGGGACATGCCCGGAACACCTCACCCAGAAGACGCCCAGGAGGCATGCTAGTCAGATGCCTGAACCACCTCAACTGGATCTTTTCAATGTGGTAACTGAGCCTCTGGGCCCCTCTCGAATGACTGAACTCCTCACCTATCACCTATATCTCTAAAGGAGAGTGTCATGGGTTGCTTAGAGGATCCACTCGCAGGACTCCTGAGTAGCGTTTAAACAGAGACTGTTTATTTACAGATCTTCACCAAGTGTATGTACAGACAGTGCAGGGTTAGTGCTATATACAAGACGTGAGGGGCAGGGGTCCAGG
This sequence comes from Oreochromis niloticus, assembly GCF_001858045.2. NCBI lineage: Eukaryota > Metazoa > Chordata > Actinopteri > Cichliformes > Cichlidae > Oreochromis > Oreochromis niloticus. Next base: position 28,813,420 of record NC_031965.2, read on the forward strand.
GCTCCAGGGAAAACGGGGAAATCACACACGCGCTCAGTTCAACCTCTCTCTTCTCCGCTAGCGACCAGTCACTCCTTCCACACTCCACATGAGGAAACACAGGGACGGGTCCGGGGAATCTAGGAACAAAGAAACACTCGTTAAGTCTCTGAGACGGAGGCACAGGAAACTTGAGCTAGACGTGTACTGACAAGAGCCTTCACAACAATCCAGCGTTGAACAGCTGATCTCCTCCTTCTAATATACCAGCTGGTCTGATGAGGCCCAGGTGTGCACAATCCGGGAAGGCGTGGACTGAGGGCGTGAACCCGCCATGAGTTCCGCCCCGGCAAAACAGGGGAGAGAAGGGGAGAGGGAGAGGAAAAAGAGAAGAGAAGGAGGGCTAGGAGTGGAGAGATTCTGATCAGCACCTTGCCGATCCTGCTGGTAGTGACAGAGAGGCTAGACACATTTTGGAGAAAGCTCATTTTTGCCCCTTGTAACCATGATCTTGTTCTTTTACCCAAAGTAACTACCTAAAGCTTACGACCATAGTTGAGGGTAGGGATGTAGATCATCCAGTAAATCAATAGCTTCACTTTTACGCTCAGCTCTTTATCAAGATGGAGTGGCATAGCATCATCATCAATACAAAAGCAGTCCCAATCCGTCTGTTAATGTCTCACTCTCCTCTCCCCTCAATTGTAAACAAGACCCCAAGATATCTAAACTTCTCCCCTTGGCCACCAACCCTGACACAAAGAGTCAACCTTTTTTTCGCCTGAGGGCCATGGTATAGGATTTGGAGGTTCTAATTCTTATTCCCACCGCTTCACAATCTGCTGCAAACCAATCCAGTCCAAGCTGAAGGCCACCACCCGATGAAGCCAACAGACACATCATGTAAAAAAAGCAGAGTTGAAATTCTGAGGACACCAAAGTGTAAATCTTCCACCACCTGCCTATGCCTGGAAATTCTGTCGATAAAAATTATAAACAGAATCAGTGACAAAGGGGGGCCCTGGCGAAGTCCAAGACCCACCAGGAATGAGTCCAACTTATTGCTGGTAGTAAGTTCCTGCAATGTTTGTACAGGGGGCAAATGGCTCATACTATAACAACAGACAAGGCACTCTATACTCCTGAAGATATGCTTAGATTCATTTACTGAATTTGTAGAAAAGGCTTCTTTTCTATAGATGTAAACATCTGTTTTCATCTTGTTAAATTCAGTTGTGTAAATCCCCAAAGAGCACTAAACCTTAGACGAGCAACAGCAGCAACACAGGTCAGCTGATCACAGCTTGAACACAAACAAAAGCTACTGGAACTCTCAATAGCAATTATTGTAAGTTGTGATTGTTTTCCTCATGCTGAGCCACTACAACTGATCTTAAGATTCCCCACTTGCCGAATTCCACTTTAACCATCAAGTGTACTTTTTTTTTTCTGTTTAGGTGTGGAAGCACAGTAAAAGAAAGATTGTATTATGTACTAATATTATATAGCTTGAGGTTCAATTAGTTTTGCACAAAGATAGCTGGAGCCTGTACTTTTTCACTTTTAATTGAGTGAAGGTAAATCAATACTTCAACTTTTCCAGTACTGTGTATGTTGTTCTACAGTACTTAAGTAAAGAATGCCTGTATTTTTGCTACCTGTGCTTCAGACAATGATCAAAACATAGAACATAGCAGGTGTACACATAAAGTCTTTATTCTTTCCTTTTTCTACTATAAATACCGTCAGAGCCACATCTTAATTTTTTTCTGCAATGATTTGACTTCCCAGGACAGATCATTAAAGGTCATGGAGATAACCAAGATTTCATTTAATCTTATGTGATCTAATCCAACATAATGTAATATAACATAATATAATCACACACATAGGGCAGAGCGGTAGCATAGACCTGGCATTCTAATTTGTCCGCAAATGCAATAAAAATTGCATTTAGATAGGACATTAGTGGATTTCAGTACTGATGTGTAAACACAGAATAATGCGAGGAAAGGTTTCACGTATGAAGAAGTCATACTCTACCCTTTTTTAGACACGAATATTAGACAAGCCTGTATGACTACTCATATATGAAGTGAATAATTATCTTTTAATAACAGTGGATGTCAAGAACTTGGATAGTTAAAAACAGCTGTTTATCACTGAATATGTCCATGTGAGAAATGTACCTTTATGAAGTTATATTTGTCTCCAGAGATTCATGTTTTTGATCCGTTGTTACTGGTTTTACTGGCCAACTACTTGGTGTTTAATATTATGTTTGTTGTGTCTCACAACTCATCTTTTCTCTCTCTACTCTCTTCTTACCCCAGCTGGTTAAGACAGATGTCAGTCATCTCTGTTAATAGAGACCACCACAACTAAGAAATGTTTTTGTTTCTCTAACATTGTAAGGGCTTTGTATTACTTAGGTTTTTGGCTGGTGCTGTGATACAATACTACAGTATACTGTAATGTCATGAATATAATATTATAGACCAATAATGAAATACCTCAGGATTCTGATGTACAGTGCACTCATATGTAAAAAATAATTAATCTCTAGAGTACCTAGGTAAGAGTCAAAGATATTTCCTGCCTTGGACAAGCTCCCCATCCTACGCTTGCATACACATTTTGTTCTAAGGATTAATTTCCTTAAAACAGCATAGTTTAACAAAACTCCTTTGCCTGTAAATCAGCTTCCCAACTTGCAATTTCTATTTGAAGTTTTGTTTTATGGCACTGCCTCAATTTGTGGAAGTTGTTGAAAACTAATGATGCAAAGGCCATGATTGTCAGGAGCATTCTGAGCCTCGTTAATGTGAACACAAAGACTGAAAACGTCCTCTGAACCTATCTAATAGCAGTCCACGTGGACAAGAAGGACACACTTCATTGATGAGCGGCTGATGAAATGGTTGCGGTTTGTAGTGTATTGCTCTGCTGAGGGTCACCTTGACAGTTCCTACTGATGAAATCATGAGGCCTCCATAATAATCCTCAGATTTTATTATATAATAGTAGGCTTTTTCCTGGCTCAAAATGGGCCTTTGGGGGGTGATGACGTGCAACAGTATGCATGATTGGCTCGTTTATAGCAAGAGAAAGTCTGTAGTTCCTTATTTGACAATAATCTTTGCATTTTTCTGTTATTTGTGACCAGGGTGAGCTGTTAGTGACAAAAATGATGGAAGATAAACAATATAGGAAGCTTTTCACCCCAAGAAATACAAATAAATACAACAGACAGTAGAGCGCTTACTATCTATCAATATCACAAATTAACAGCTGCATATTTTTTTTTTATTTAAAAATTAAATGAGCTCCCACCTCATGAATATGAAATGAATATAGATTACATGGATATGGATAATATGGATAATATGGATAATAAATAGTTTTTCCACAACATTGTGAGCGTCAGTTGAAGATCTTGACCGGCCTACACAGACAAAAGTTCCTATGTTTCTATAACCTAGTTAACCTAGTTTTCCACAACACAAAACCTAGATAAAAGGTCAATTTTCAGTAAAAATTACCACATATAGTAGATGATGACCTCAATAATTCAGAAACGCAGGGCACAGACTGTATATAAATGATGGATCCAGCCATTTTCAAGTAACTCACTGGATCTGGAAGTAAGCATATTTGGATCAATGTGTTAATTGATGTGCTACCAAGACACTAGCTGTCTTGGTTAGCATCAGTAAACTATACTGGTGCATCCCACAAACACATACTTAAATATAAGTAACCTCAGAAAAAAACCATATGATCTGAAAGGCACCAGCAACATAAACACGATGGGCTTTGCTTTCCATTGCTACTACTGTCATTAACTAACAGTAGTAGTAGTGGAAAACCTTAAAAAGCCACCTGAAAAATGTACAATGAGTTTTATTTTGGTACTATATATTTCAATACATTTACTGCATATAGCTTAAAAACCTGAAGGTTGTTCCTTTGGCTTGCCACGTAGTGAAAGTAATTTAAATTCTTCTTTTGGATTCACCCTTGAGGCAATGCTTTTTATGAAGGCTGAAATCTCTGCCCTTGACTTTAGATGCACCTGCTACACACTGCCTTTGTTCATTTTGAAATCATCAGTCAGTGTGTTTTTTTCCCCCTTTGTCATTAAGATACATCCTGGTCTTTTCATTGAAAAAGGCAAAAATGTGGATGTTCGGAGAGATCTTGTAACTCTTCTCAGGCCTCAGAATTTGAGTCTGACTTGCTTAAGGACTTTTCTGTTTCCGCATGTTTGCATTTTTTAAAGGAAGAGAAATAACAAATGTGATAGTGGAAGAGGAAGAAGGTTAGATAAAGGAAGAAGCAGGTAGTATTACCTGGTACTGTATGTGGTACACCAAACTGATGCTGAATTTTGATGGGAGGTGACACCTTTCTGAAGCAGTAAAAGTCGCCATGAATCACACTGCTTTCTCCCTCCCTGTATATCTTACTTTCTTTTTTTAATCTTCCTCTTTTTCTGCACTGTCACATGTACTGTACCTGGCTCAAAGCACTATCCCTAGCACATATATATATATATATATATATATATATATATATATATATGTGTGTGTGTGTATGGACCCTTCAGCCAACAACAATATTGAACTTCTTTGAGTCTTTTAGTGTTAAAAGTAATATGATTTGTATAATCGTCCAATGAACTGGCTATCATCCATTTAGGAAAAAAGGTTATGTTTTGCGTCACATCTGTGACAAATAGTGACTCTTTAAGGTGAATTCACAATACAAATAGCAGTGCACACCCCGTAGACATTTTCAGGCCTCATGTGGGGAACAGCAGTGCATTTCAAATGGCATCACATCTTTTATGATCAGATTTCAGTGGAAAATATTGAAAAGACAAGTGTAAGCAAGGCCTGCATTTTTTTGCCCACTTGCAAAGAGGAAAAGCAGATTTAAAATAGAAGCTCCTGCAGCAAGCAATGCACAGTACTGATAATCAGAGCTGACATGCTACTTCGTGTGTGCAGGGCCAATGGGAAAGCCACACTTTAGGGTTCTATTTTGTGAGCTTGTGTACACTTGTATATTTGTTTGTGTGGGGTTGTTTTGTATGACTTCTTGAGGGCAAAGGGAAGCCTATTCCAATAGGGGGAAAGAGGGAGAAAAAAGGCGAGAGAATGAGACCCAAAGAGGGGAAGCGGGGCGCTGATTGATGTAAGAAGATGTGCCCAGTGAGCAAAAATCGGTTCTGACAATTCCCAATTCAACCCTTCTCTTAGTGTATCTGCAGCAGTAACTATGTGCATCAGTACTCTGGTTGTTGCTAAGGGCCTGTAACACATGTGGATGGTGAAATTTGGGCTGGAGTCACATAATGTAATTGATTCACTCATATGTATTTAGTCAGAAAGTAATTTATGAAATAATGTAATTCAGGCTTCTCTTTGCTCTACAGGAAAAGAGAAAACCCCAGTGCACTTCAACACATTTTTAAACAAGTTGCATTTGCCTGCTTCATGAATAGTCAAAGAAGATTGGATTGCCACATCTGTGCTACATTTTCTAAACTAACAACTATGTATGAGGCTACAGTATGCAGTGCTGGGGAAGTAACTAGTTACACACAATGAAATGATTTCATCAAATATGAAAGGAAGAGTAATTGTAATCAGTTACTGAAGAAAATAATGTAATTGATTTGATCAAAAATGTGTGATTTGCTAGTTCCAGTGTTGTTCTTGGGGCAACATTGATTATGACGTTATCAAAACAGCACCAGCAAGACAGTTTCAGATTGCTGTGTAACCTATTGGCTTTTAACGTCACTGGCATATCATTGTTGTGTCAGTTTTCAAGAAGGGTCATAAATTGTATTTTTTTTTGTGGATTTTTAAGCATTATATCCAACACTGGTAAAGAAGCGAGTTTGTCCTACTATCTAATAGCAGTTTCATCTACCTTGTTAAGCATAATTTGTTTGTTTTTTTATTTTAAGTGGAAGCACTCATAAGATGAGATGAGATGAAATAGCCTTTATTTGTCAGTTGCAGTTGCCCACAACCGAGATGACAGACCTTGCCAACCGTACATACAATACACAAACATCACATTGGGGAGACAGGTCAGGCTAGGTAGCAAGGGAAAAAAAAAACATCGAAATGTGTAACACAAAAGGATAATCCAGGAATGCACAGATATCAATACACCATAACACAATAAAACACAGACAAGCAACACGGGAGAATATCCCAGTGTGTACAGATGGATCTGGGACGGCTGCAATCTTCAATTGCGCATCCAGCCCTAAATTGTTTTAGCAATACTTACATGGGTTGTTTCATATGGTAGAAACAAACAACCCATGTCATTGTTTAGTTGGAGGTCTGGTTGGAAATGAAATAATACGTTTTATTTTTGGGAACTACCGACTTGAAATTCTGAGTAATTGGAAGCACCCACTGCTTTGTCATTTTTCCAAGAGAGGCTGCAAAACTAGTTTCAGCCAATGACTCTGGAAGCAAAGTATCCAACCATTTGACATCAACCAGCTTTATGGATTTTCAGGCACTGGTCCATGCAGTCTAAGGGCTTTTAAGAGTGGGACAAAGAGGTGGTGGTACAAATGCATATGTATATAAATATTGTGTGTGAGTGTGATTATACAGCCTCTCCCTTTATTCCTTTGAAGATTGTAGAACCCTGTGTGTATTCTGATTTGATTTAATTACAATGCTTTTAGAGCATGTCTTCAAGCTAATTATGGGTGCTCCTTTGGGGTTTTTGATATGTCAGCACTTCAGATGACTTCTTCATTGTCTCCACTCCCAACTTTATTTTGCATCATAACCAGTTTTGAATTCTCCAGAGCATGGCCAAGCAGACTTCATGGCTTAAAGTAATGGCTTGATGACTCATTGTGCTATTCATAATGGTCAGTCAAACAGTGCAATATTAAATGTACCTTAAAAATGTTTTAAATTTGCAGTTTCCCAGCTATACTGAAACTGAAAACAGAACAGTTGGTATTCCACACAAAGCTTGTTATCCTCCTTAGAAAACTGTGAAGAACCGGCTGCAGCCTCCTCTGCCTCTCCCTTTGCAAAACAGTGGTTGCTTCTGTGTGTGACACACTCTGCCAGCCTGCATATAATCAAGTATTATCACTACTTGATGCGGAAGGCTTGATGCAACACTGCAAAGCCCATATCCCAGATAACACAAACCCAAAGGTTCATAACTATTTTGAAAAGGCCATCCATAATCCAAGTGTTCTCCCTATGTTTTTTAAGGTAACTTATCTGCCTGTAGTGGTTTAATTAAAAACATCAAGGACATAAGTGTTTGTCGCTGAAATTTACCAGCATTTGGCAGATGGTTGATTTTGTTTTTGACACTCTTCCCGCTGAAAGTATCATTGAATCGTCAGCCAAATGTTTGAGTGGATGGAGGTTAGAGTATCTCGTCCAGAAGGAGTCATCACAGGGGTCACAGATTACAGCTCTCTTGAGTTAATGCTTGCTGTCATTTGCTTTGGGTTAAGTTGCTCATCTAGTGATTGATGGGGACCATGATGATCGATTCTCTGAAAGTGTATTGATCAGTCTCTCTTCCCATTGTCACCCTAAGTCTTTTTCACTCTCTCTTCTCAAGTTATTGGAAATGTCCTTTGCCCATGTGTTAGCAGCCTTTTCTTTCTGCCTGAGTACAGCTGTTTCTCTCTCTCCTGTTAATATTTTGTCATACTTTGAAAGCAATAATATGGTCCTCTGACTGCTAAGGTTCATGACACACAATTATGAGAGTATACAAGGCTCTTAAAAAGCTTTTAAAATATGTTTTGCTTTCCATTAGCTGTTACCTTTGGAACCATTGATCTTAAGCTGTGCATGTAAATAGTTACCCAGATGCTGTGGTTTCTACATAAATGTTAGCATTACATTAACATGTCAATAATAGAATTTTTACAGATACGCAAGCTGTTACTAGTTAAAGTTAACTAGTTAAAGAATAAAAACGAATAATCCAAGATTGAGTCTAAAATTAAAAAGTCACATTAAACAGCAGGGATGCACTATTTTTGATGTATTATAACTCGTATTTGACATTTTAGGCATAATCAGTTATTCCATGTGGAGATATAAATATTTTTTCATATAAAAACTATTAATCTCACTCTCTTGTTTTGTAAAGTGAAATTCTCAAAATAATACATAATATTTTCTGTAATAGGAAAAAATACAATTGAAATCATGTCATTTATTCATTTAAAACAAATCTAAATGTCATCAGTTCTGTATTCTTATTGAAAATTCATTGATTCCCGCCTACTATACTTTAAATTTAACACATCGGGCACAAATTCCACAATCCTTGTTTTGTGCAAAAATACGCAAAAAAATCAGAGTTATTTATTTTGTTTCATTTAAATCACACTGGACATTATAGCACACACAGAGCTATTTTGTCCCATTTTCTCATCATCTTTTCTTTATCCCACATACTGAGGTTGCCAAACTCTAGTACCGTAGTGCAAGCCTTAATTTGTAGAAAAACCAGGGCAATGTAATTTTTTAAAAATAATCTGGCACACATATTCATAGTTATACTAGCCACAAAAACCACAACCAGACCTGGGACAGAATGGCCCAATGGCTTATTACTGGAGTCAATGGAATTCAGGAATTTTTGGATTATATTTAATTAAGTGATATTTTAAATAAACCTCCAAATAACACCAGATAACAATGAGCATTGAACACATCACCTATTTTCTAAAAGAATATATTTATAAAGGTGCTACTGACATGAAATTCTCACCAGATATTGGTAACAACCCATCACATCCACAATTCCACAAAACACATGTAGACTGGTTGGGCAAACTCCCATGCACCCTCAAATATCCTTGAGAGGATAAAGAGCTGGTCCAGTGTTCTACGACCAGGACGAAAATGGCATTGTTCCTCCTGTATCTGAGGTTCAACTAACGGACAGACCCTCCTTTCCAGCACCCTGGCATAGACTTTCCCAAGCAGGCTGAGGAGTGTGATCCCCCTATAGTTGGAACACACCCTCTGGTCCCCCTTCTTAAAGATGGGAACTACCACCCCGGTCTGCCAATCTAGAGGTACCGTCCCTGATCTCCACGCAACATTGTGAGGCGTGTCAACCAAGACAGCCCTACAACATCCAGAGCCTTCAGGAATTCAGGACGGACCTCATCCAAGGAGTTGTTTAATTGCCTTAGTGACCTCACCCCCGGAGATAGGCGAGTGGTCCCCCTTGTCCCCAAAATTCCTTCACGGAAGACGTGCCAGTGGGATTAAGGAACTCCTTGAAGTATTCCTCCCACCATCCGACAATTTCCCACCCGCACTATACACAGTGCAGGTAGAACACTGCTTTCCCCTTCTGAGTCGCCTTAGCGTTTGCCAGAATCTCTTTGAGGCAGTCCGAAAGTCTTTTTCCATGGCCTCTCTGAACTCCTCCCACTCTCGAGTTTTTGTTTCAGCCACTCCCCGAGCTGTGTTCCACTTGGCCTGTCGGTACCTATCAGCTGCCTCCGAAGTCCCACAGGCTAACCAAGCCTGATAGGACTCATTCTTCAGCAGTGGTGGCTTCCTTCACCTCTGGTGTCCACCATTTGGTTTGGGGGTTAGCACCACGACGGGCACCAACCACAGCTCAGTGCAGCCGTTTCGGCAATGGAGGTGCTGAACATGGTCCATTCAGACTCAATGTCCCCAGTCTCCCTTGGAATGTTGTTGAAGCTCTGCCGGAGGTGTGCATTGAAGATCTCGCCAGGTGTTCCTAGCCCACCCTCAGTATACGTTTAGGTTCATCAGGTCTGTCCAGCATCGTCCCCTGCCACCTGATCCAACTCAGCACCAGATGGTGATCAGTTGACAGCTCAGTCCCTCTCTTTACCCGAGTGTCCAGAACATATGGCTGCAGGTCTGCAAGTTGCCCACATGAGCGTTGAAGTCTCCTAGGGTGGGGTGTTTGAGGGTGCTTCGCTTGGGGACTCTGTTGACCTACTGGGAGACTTCAATACATTTTCTGACATAAAAGAATTCACCTAAATCTTCAGATATCAAGTCAAGTCAAGTCAAGTCAAGTTGGCACTTCAACCATATACAGTTTGTACACAGTGAAGCGAAACAACGTTCCTCCAGGACCAAGGTGCTACATGCAACATAAATAAATTTACAACATAAATTAACAGAAAAAACACTAAACTAGCTAACTAGAGACAGGACAGACTGACCTAACATAAATTACAACATAAATTAACAAAAAACAAAAACAAAAACTAACTATCTAACTAAAACTAACTATCTAACTAGGTAGGTAGTGCAAAGGTAACAGTAAACATACTTGGTATGTAGGTAGTGTTGGTCAGTAAACATAATAATATTGTGCAAAAAGAGCATTTACAGGTTGATGCTTTGAGGTACTTGAGTTGAGTTGAGCTGAGTGATAGAGTGTGTGTGTGTGTGTGTGTGTGTGTGTGTGTGTTTATCAGTCCAGTCCCTTTTTGTTGAGGAGATGGATGGCTTGTGGAAAAAAGCTGTTGCACAGTCGGGATGTGTGTGCCCGAATGCTTCGGTACCTTTTTCCAGATGGCAGGAGTGTGAAGAGTGTGTGAGAGGGGTGTGTCCAATCAGCCACAATGCTGGTGGCTTTGCGAATGCAGCGTGTGTTGTAGATGTCCTTAATAGAGGGGAGAGAGACCCCGATGATCTTCTCTGCTGTTCCCACTATCCGCTGTAGGGTCTTGCGGTCCGATATGGCACAGTTCCCAAACCAGACAGTGATATAGCCGCTCAGGATGCTCTCGATAGTTCCTCTATAGAAGGTGGTCAGGATCGGTGGTGGAAGCTGGGCCTTTCTCAGTCTTCTCAGAAAGAAGAGATGCTGTTGGGCTTTCTTGTGCAGGAAGCTGGTGTTGAGGGACCAGCCGAGGTCCTTCTCCAGGTGGACTGCCAGGAATTTGGTGCTGTCGACGATCTCCACAGAGGAGCCGTTGATGCTCAGCGGTGAATGGTCGCCTCATGTCCTCCTAAAGTCAACAACCATCTCTTTTGTCTTGTCAACATTCAGAGACAGGTTGTTGTCTTTGCACCAGTCCGTTAGCCTCTGCACTTCCTCTCTGTACGCTGACTCGTCGTTCTTGCTAATGAGACCCACCACGGTCGTGTCATCAGCGAACTTAATGATGTGATTTGAACTGTGTGTTGCTACACAGTCATGAGTCAGCAGTGTGAACAGCAGAGGACTGAGCACACAGCCTTGTGGGGCCCCAGTGCTCAGTGTGGTGGTGCTGGAGGTGCAGTTCCCAATCTGTACTGTCTGAGGCCTTCCGGTCAGAAAGTCCAGGATCCAATTGCAGAGGGAGGTGTTCAGGCCCAACAGGCTCAGCTTTCTGATCAGCTGTTGGGGGATGATCGTGTTGAATGCTGAGCTGAAATCTATGTACAGCATTCGAACGTGTGTGTCCTTCTTGTCCAAGTGCTTGAGGGCAAGATGGAGTGCAGTGGAGATGGCGTCGTCCGTTGAGCGGTTATGGCGGTACGCAAATTGCAGTGGGTCCAGTGAGGGGGGCAGCAGTGTCTTGATGTGTCTCATGACGAGCCGCTCGAAGCACTTCATGATGGTGGGTGTAAGTGCAACAGGACGGTAGTCGTTGAGACAGGACACAGAAGACTTCTTGGGCATGGGGACGATGGTGGTGGCCTTGAAGCACGTGGGAACGACGGCACTGCTCAGAGAGATGTTGAAGATGTCGGTGAGAACATCTGCCAGCTGTTCAGCACATTCTCTGAGCACTCTGCCTGGGATGTTGTCTGGTCCAGCAGCTTTACGTGGGTTGACTCTGCGTAGAGTTTTCCTCACCTCAGCTGTAGTGAGACACAGCACCTGGTCGTTCGGAGGAGGGGTGGACTTCCTCGCCGCCACGTCGTTCTGCCTGTCGAACCGAGCGTAGAAGTTGTTCAGCGCATCTGGGAGGGAGCCGTCACCATCACAGGCAGGTGATGTTGTCCTGTAGTTAGTGATGGCTTGTAAGCCCTGCCACATGCGCCGTGTGTCGCCGCTGTCCTTGAAGTGGTTGTGGATTCTCTGGGCGTGTGCACGCTTCACCTCTCTGATGGCCCGAGAAAGTTCGGCCCTAGCTCTACTAAGCGCCACCTTATCTCCCGCTTTGAAGGCAGAGTCTCGGGTCCTCAGAAGTGCACGCACTTCCGCTGTTATCCACGGTTTCTGGTTGGGTCGTGAGATGATGGTCTTGGAGACAGTGACGTCATCGGTGCACTTGTTGATGTAGCTGGACACTGATGACGTGTACTCCTCCAAGTCAGTGAAGTCGCCGTAAGTTGCAGCCTCCCTGAACATGTTCCAGTCAGTGCTCTCAAAACAGTCCTGAAGAGCAGAGGTGGCTCCTGCTGGCCAGGTTTTCACCTGCTTCAGAACCGGTTTTGATCGCCTGACGAGTGGTCTGTATGCTGGAATTAGCATAACAGAGATGTGGTCTGAGTAGCCAAGGTGGGGGCGGGGCTCTGCCCGATATGCGCTGGGGATGTTTGTGTAAACAAGGTCCAGCGTGTTTTCCCCTCTCGTTGCAAAGTCCACATACTGATGGAATCTAGGAAGCACTGACTTGAGATTTGCATGGTTGAAATTTCCAGCAACAATGAACAGTCCATCCGGGTGTGTGTTTTGCAGTTCACTGATGTTTGTATACAGTTCCCCTAGCGCTTCCTTAGCATTAGCGCTAGGTGGAATGTACACTCTGATAATTAAAACAGTGGTGAATTCCCGTGGTAAATAAAAAGGTCTGCATCTAACAGTCACAAACTCCACCAGCGATGAGCAATAGGTAGAAACTAGCACAGAGTTCTTGCACCATTTCGCGTTGATGTAAATACACAGGCCGCCACCGCGGGTCTTACCGCACAGAGCTGCGTTTCTGTCGGCACGAAACGAGGCCAGCCCGTTCAGCTGAATAGTGGCATCCGGTACTCTGTCGCTGAGCCATGTCTCCGTGAAAACAAAGACACAGCAGTCTCTAACCTCACGCTGTGTAGCCTGCTGGAGTCGGATGTAGTCCAGTTTATTATCCAGGGAGCAGACGTTGGATAAGATGATGGACGGGAGAGCCGGCCGGCTAGGGTTTGTTTTTAGCCTAGCACAGACTCCCGCCCGCTTGCCGCGCTTCCGCTTCCTCGCGCACCGCTTCCGATGTCCCCTGCATGGAAATACATTTTTGTTTTTTAGAAAATGCATTCAAAATTCAGTGCTGTTTTATGGTTTGCTGCAAGACATGAGTCAGCGAGTCAGGTGGTGTAATCAATGAACGGAGAAGTCCATACAATTGTAAAAGTAATAATTCACAAAAATTCCCATAATAAAGAACACTTTACACATTTATTTAATTGTGCTAGTTTCAGAACACTTTTCAACAATCAAATTATTGTCACAGGTTGGGCATTGACTTGCGTAATTTATTTACGTTTCTTGATATTTTCTAATTTTCTCACTATTTAATTTAGGCAGATCCATTTCTGTCAGCTCCTGTCCCCTCTAAATAGTTATATGAATGTCTCCAATATTAGCACCTGTGTTGAGTATTCATGAGCAGGAGGAAAACTAATGAAAAACACAGAACCTGTATCTGTTATTTGCATGTGGGCCTCAGAGTGTTTTAAAAGAACAAAAATTAAAGTTTTGTTAGAAAGAGAAATGCTCTCTGCCTATACTACATGATTCAACTTTGATTGTTAGTGAGGGATTTGGTGCCCTTCTGTGTGAGATGAAGATGTTATTTGTATGTGTGAGAGGCAGTAAAAGTTGGAGAAAGACACAGTTGAGCATCATTGCTGCAGAGGATATACAGTTAGGACCTGGGTGATAAATACCTCCTCCATTTTATTACATTGGAGCTGAGCCCTGGAACAAGCATGCGTACAGTGGAGCCTCAGATTGATTCTTCTTTGATGCTCTGCAACTTGGCAAACTTCCTCTGAGTGATGAGAATATTAATTATGTCCTTCCTTTGATTTTGAATGTGAAACTCCTCCAGCCGAAGATGACTTTTAAGGGATATGTGTTGGTGATAGTTGCTTTCATCTGTAGTGTAGTTGTTCCTACACTGTATTAGTTGACTTTTACTTTTAGACATCACCTTTAAATCAGAATTCTCATTGTTTCTGTAGTGGTTTACTAATAACCCCTGTTCTAATTTGAATATTTAAGGTCACTCTGTGAGTAAGGGTATTAATGAAAATGGGGGCCGATGCAGTAACATCTACTTCTAAGCTGTCAGTTTTGTGATTAAAAAGCATAGACCCAGTGTTTTGTGTTTTGTGTGTGTGTGTGTGTGTGTGTGTGTTTGTGTAAGTGTGTTTAACCTAAGCATTTGTAGGGGTTTCCCATTCAAAATGCAAACTTTTTGGAGCATTTAAATGAATCATGTAAATATGATTTCCTAAGGTTTATGATACACAGTTTACTACAAAGTGTTGCAATCTGTTAAATGGGCATTCTGTTTCAGGATCTGTGTTGACTCAAAAAGGGTAATTTCAGCAGTCATGATGACGTGATGATATTTGATGATGATATTAATAACATATTTTATGCTCTCTAAAGAACATAAAATACAGTAAAATGTAACCCTGTTGCAAGTAAGATGAGATGAGTGCTGCAGAAAAAAAGTAATTTGGGATTTAGCACACAGAAGCAGTAAAATAAACATTTTAATTCAAGTGAATTTGTTTATTGTGAGTGCACTCTTGGTACTGTTGTTTATTAACCTGTTGAACCCCAATACTCCAGGTATTGGGGGCAGAGGGGCAACATCTGCCAGGTTGTGCTGCCAGGTCTGTTATTTAAATATAGACATGTATAGTATCCACAGAAATGTCAGAATCTCAGCTAAAAGCTCAAAAACCATTTCTGTGATCACCAAAAACAACAAACAACAAACAAAAAGCAGGTAAACTGATTCTGCGAAAAGATATAAATACAAAGATTCCCATGTTCACCTGACGGCATGCACACGGATAAACAATGTCTCTGCAGAAAGCACAGATCTCACAGATTCCAAAACTGCAAGTTTCAACACGCTCCAAACAAAATTCACTGAACAAGCAGCAAAAGAAGACCAAAATTAGGCTTCACGTTTGAAAAGTATTAGCATGAAATCTGTCTTACCTTTGCTGTCTTGCTTTCAAAAAATCCACCATGATAGAAACACATTTCCTGCACATCTCCGTCTTCCAGTTTGCTTCAAGAGCACATCATAAATTGCTATTTTCTGCCTTATTCCCTTTAAACACAGATCGCTGTCTATTGTTATGTACAGCCTGGCTGAAGAAAGCCTAATTTTTGCTATTTCATATCTAAGATATTTCAACTTTCACAGATGGTACTAACAACTTTGCTCTGTTTCACTGCAACAGCATCGATCTTTAACAGGTAATGTCTATAGGTTGATTTATGATTTTCTTCAGGTTTTGGTCTACTGCAGCATACTTTCAAAGAGGTTATATGCTATAAAAGACCAAAAAACAATTTTGGCCGGAAAAAAATCCTTCATATTTTTCTGTGTTCCATCCTCAGTTACTTTGACACAGTGGGATCTGCTGTGATGCTTATACCTACAGTCAACAATTATAACATGTATGGATTTGCTGCAACAACAAACTAATACATGCATTCCTGTGACAGTGAAAACAGTTTGTGCTTCATTCAGTGGTTTTAGTAAGGTACAGGTTACAAACTTAGGCTTAAGAGCAGCATCTATTGCACCTTAAACATGCTGTAAATAGAAGAATAATTTTAAATCTGGCAGTTTCAGACAATTTTAAAACCAAAATCGAAACATGTGTTCAGCTTAAGTTTTCACAGTGGTTTAGACAGGTGAAAAGAGAGCCACTTTCATGACACAGAAAACTCTGACTTTAAGCTTAACATCACTCACTAACCTACTAACCTATCTTGCTTCGTAGTACACCCATCAAGAGTAACACACTGAGAGAGTAAACAGACACTGTACCAAGGACAAAGGGAAACTGGCTATTTATACAGATGCACTGAGGGCTAATTAGAGTATCAGGCACAGCTGGGAGGAAAAGCGACATGGGTCAGATAAAGGGAGGAATAACTGGAATATTAGGAATAATGGAGAACAAAAAAACTTCCAAGATATACCAAAACCAAAAGTATCACAAAAACCCCACAGAACAAGTCTTATTTTGTGCCTTATATGCCTGTGATAGTTGCTGCTAGAAGCATTCAATTATTTGGAATGATAGAGGGAAATCTTTATCAGAAATTGTGTAATTGTTGCAAGAGGATTGCTCAAAGCTGTCTGTGCAGTGGCCAAGCTTTGGCTCTGTTCTGTAGGTCGTCACTGAGTCCTCATGCTGAAACACCAGTGACACTGGTGTTTTGATGAAACAGAACACAATGTGCTGTAACCGATCTGAACATAACCTTTACCACTGGAGTAAGGAGAAGAGTCCCAATACAAGTTGTGGCATGGACCCTGTGTTGGGTATTTTAGGCAGTAAAGATGCTTTTTACAGTGAGTAGAGTAGTTTGCATTTTTGGGGGAATTTAGTTACATTGGTGTGTCAAATGGTCTGCATGTATTTTATCAGCTGTGCACACATACAGAGCTCTGTAACATCACTAATCCACTTTCATTGCAGTTTGCTTTTTTTGGTTTCCTTTTTCTACAATGAAATGTTTTTCAAAATGTAGCAAATAATGCCAGGTTTGTGTCCAAATCTTATATCTGCAGTGTTACTTTGTAGAAAGAAATGAACAGTGTGTGCATTTATGCATCGAAAATGGCACAGCACCAGTAAATTAATTAAGTGTATGTGCCAGGATCTGATGGTATATAATGTTTAATGTGTTTTCTTATGGATGTCATATGTGATGTAATAGTTTTAATTTATGCAGCCATCCTTTGGATACATTTTTCTAGAAACAGCTGCCACAATCAAGCTGTCTAAGTGAAGAGTTCAGCTCTATTAACAAAATATTGATCCTTCATCTGCCAACTGTTGCCATGCTTTTTCTGAGAAGAACGTGTGTACCTTCCCCTTTTACTCATTTGTGATTTGCTGATTTGAGGTTCTCTTAATTAAATTTGTAAGTTACATTGCACTGTTTTCATCATTACTAAACTGAATTGACTATACTTATATCTAAATCCATGGTAAAAACTTGCCAAATCAAATATGTGGAGCTACCTCCTGTGGTGATGCCTAGTGAATAAGGGAATAGCTGAAATAAACTATTGTTAGTAGATCTGTCCAGAACTTTCCGCATGATCATTTGCCCAGCTTAGTAAATCTGGCCTCTAA
Organism: Oreochromis niloticus; assembly: GCF_001858045.2. Classification (NCBI taxonomy): domain Eukaryota; kingdom Metazoa; phylum Chordata; class Actinopteri; order Cichliformes; family Cichlidae; genus Oreochromis; species Oreochromis niloticus. Next base: position 28,830,759 of record NC_031965.2, read on the forward strand.
GTGCCGCATCTTGGCTAGTGTTGGCCACTGGTCAGTTTCAGTGCAGCTGTTCAGCCATCATAACAGACCAAACTTTCCTAACATTGACAAATACAGCTAGTGTCAAGAAAACACAACCATCTTTCTAATTGTGATAAATTACAAGTGAACACAAAAATATCAATTACCAATGAAGAACATCGTCACCTGAGCACACACATAAAAGTATATACTTTATGATTGATTGTTTTTAATTGTTTGTCTTGTTTATTGTGTTGTCTGCTGATGTGATTATTTTAAACAAATGCTTGTCTCAATGAAGTCTTAATGACTAAAAAGATTAACTAATAATGACAACAACAATAATAGCAAGTTACAATCCCTATATACCTATTGTTAAGTTCTCTTTTTTAGTTGGTTACAGATTTGAAACCATTTCTATTCAACATTCCTTCACTGACTATAACCATGTGATATATGTGTCTTTGATAGTACAAGGCCTGTGTTTTTTCTTCTGTGTGAGAGTAAAGTTAAACCAATATTCTAAAAGAAAAGCTAGGAGCAAGACCAAGCACAAAGATCTTGTGACTGTAGTCTGTGTGTGTGTGTGTGTGTGTGTGTGTGTTTGTGTGTGTCAGGCTGTTGTAAAGGCCTCTCAGAGGTGTCCCACAGAGGCCTGACGCTCTGAGGCATGACCAGGTGTCGCTGCACTGGGAGTCTGTCTGCACACTGTGCAGAATATTAACAAGCCTGACCACACAAACAGTCAGAGACACATTTCTATGCATAGACATTAAAGACAACGATGCACAAACTGTGCAAACACACATTTATATTTTAGTTATGCATAGGTAACTGACATAGCGTGACATCATGACTTCATCTATGTCCTTAGTACATAAATCATGACACTGATTAGTACACTGAAAGAAACACACAAAAAAGCTCAGGATTAAGGCAGAAATCATCTCACTTACCTGACTATACTCCCACCTCGATCATAATGTGTAAATGTAGTGAGAGAAAGAGATTCTTCTATGCTCTTTTTGTGTGCCTGTGGTGAAAGGCTTAACATTTACTCACACAAGAACAGGTAGCTAGGACAAATAGGTAATCAGACTTAATTATACAGGAATGTAAAGACATGTGGATGTGACAAGACAAGGCATGTAGAGGATGTGAATATACATCCACATGAAACAAAAGAGACCAGGAAAGGGCTTTGATAAATGAGGCTGTACATGCTGTTTGTGTTAGAGGTACATTTGTGATGTCTTACTGTGTTGTCATCATGGCAACTTGCCATGACTTCATGAGTGCTAGAGGCAGCTAGCCACAGATTACAGTAAGCCCCTTGTGTGTATATAAGGCTTTAAGCATTCACATGTGCACGTGTACGCTGTGTTTTTTACATGTGCTTCTAGATTTGAGTGTAAATCCTCAGTTTGTAGGTTGGAATTAGTCAGCATCTCTTATTGATAGTGGGATGGTGAGATTAAAGTCCAAGGATTATTTTCCCTCAAGATCCTTGTGTGACTGTTTGGTATGTGGACAGTAGTGGCATCACATCTAGCATACTATAAGATTTTTGAGAGATAATTGCATTAACAGTCACACTTTGCAATATGTCAACTTTACAGTTAACACTTATTGTGTTTGGTGCATCTCTAATGGATGTTTAGTTACTCCTCAGACTTCTTCAGTAGTAATAATGATACTTGTAATAAATGTAGCCTGTTTACAGCTCTGGAGGCCAGGATCACTGAATTGGAGACTTGGCTCCACACTCTTGAAAAACACGTAGCTAGCCAGGCCCCTATAGTCTGTGTGCCCAAAGGTAGTGCAGCGTAGCCACTGTTAGCTCTCTCCTGGCTGACTGGGACAGGATGGGACAGGAAAACAGGATGGTTGGATGATGGTGAGGAGGAAGCATAGTTGTCTCTAATCGTTTTTCCCCACTCTGTGACATACCCACTGAGGAACAAACTCTTGTTACTGGTGATTCTATTTTTTGAGACATGGGAAGCTAGAGACACTAGGAGCCATAGTAAATTGTCTTCCAGGACTCAGAGTAGGTGAAACTCAGGAAAACCTAAAACTGCTGTCTAAGAATAAACGTAAATTCTGTAAAATTACAATTCACATCGACAGTAATGACACAGTTATGTAATTTGGAGGTCACTTTAATTAATATTAAATCGGTGTGTAATTTTGCCAAACCAAAGCTGGACAATGTAGTTTTCTCTGGTCCCCTCCCCAGTCACACCAGGAGTGACATGTTTAGCCATCTGTTCTCCTTTGGGAAAACTAGAAAGGACAGATAGCATCTATCCCACTTTGAATGGAGCAATTCTCATTTCTGGAATTCTGGCCAAATTTATTAAATCCCCAAAACATGACCAGGAAGCAGCGTTGCAGTCTTACGTGCCTCTCTGCAGCTTCTCTCCTCTTGTTATTCCTCCAAACCCTCATCCCCACTTGATCCCCCCCCCCAAAAATAATAATCAAAAAGCAATTTAAACATAAGAAAACATTAAAAACAACAACAACAAAACAATATAGTAACTGCGCCAAAGAGAGATAATGTGTTGGCAATGCCGTTTAGCCTGCTGGCCATGGTCGATAGGATTTCAAACACCTTTAATGGCCACATCACGTGCTGAAACAGTGTGAACTGGTAGCACCACAGCTCAGTTTCACTGGGAGCTGGCTGCTATCAGTCTTTGACAGGCTGTGTGCCAGTTGCTTCTCCACCAACCTCCCCACCTGTTTGTCAGAGAGGTCAGCGGTGTCAGGGTTCTGATAGGTTGCTCCAATAGGAGTGGGATCATAATCACTATCCTATCTCTCCTCACACCTTTCCTGATTGAAAGACTCAAGGACTTTGCAGGCTTGATCTTCATCCTTACCCACTTGATAAGCTCATCTAGGTGCCTGAGGAGTCTTGCTGTACATGAAGCTGCAGGATGCTTGTCAGATCATCCATCTAAGTTCTAGAGCAGGAAACCAATCCCCAGACGGTAACCACTTGCCTCGTTCCACTGAAGATGATCTCAAATGCAGCCATGAAGAGTATTGGGAAAATCAAACAACCTATTCCATTGGTGACCTCCAGTTCTTGCAGCCCTGTCACAAAGCACATGTGGAAGTTGTTGAAGTACTTGGCTATGGATGGTAATGACAGATCTTGGGGTGTAGAAGAATTCCAGTGCAAAGTCAGACTGTGTGGGACTGACTCATACGCATTAGCCAAGTCCAGCCACACCACATGGAGATCGCTCTTCTCCCTTTTGGGTCGACGGATCCACACCCAGATCATGGCTCAGTGTTCAATATCCTGGAAGCCTGGCCTTCCAGGGCCAATTGTGTTGATTTAGCTGTTGTTCTTCAAGAAGTAGCTCAATCTTTTAGTAAGGAGTGAGAGGGAAATTTTCCATTCCATGTTTGATAAGGCAATGCTTCTGAACTGGTTGATGGAGGTAGAGTTATACTGTTTAGGAATAAATACACCCACTGCCTGCTGGCATTTGACTGCGATGGACTCCTTCTTCCTGGCTACCTGTATACTATGATCAGCCGTGGCCATCTTCCTGATGTACTTATGGATCTGACTCCTCAGCGCTTGCTATTTGGTGGTTGCAGCTCTCCTAGCAGGCTCTTGTGGTTCCCATTTGCCTTTGGAATTCCAAGGTACTCATTGCCTTCTGGTAGTACAATCCACTCAGTTCTGAGTACCTTCCCTGTCTTTATTACCATCTGACTACACTTCTTCAGTCTGGATGACATTCCAGTCTCATTGCTGTAGATTCTAGTGGTGTGGATCGGTGAATCAATGTCTTATTCAGTTCACTTCTGGTACAGTTTAAACAATTATATATTTTTTATAATTCAAATGTTTTTTTTTCTGGTATTTCTTTTATTTTTAGGGTGTTTGGGAACACACATAGTCCCTATGGAATTGGGGTGTCTAGAGCTATCATGGTCATTCTGTTGGAATAGATAATTAAGTCTCTATTAAAATTAGCTAAATTATGGGTCTGTGCTATTTTAAGTAGTAATTAAGTTGCAGAAACAAGTCAGAGAATGTCTCAGACCCAGAGGACATCTTACACCGGTCACCAGAGGGATTGGAGCTTGTCTGATGATTTTGAAGGCAGGGTGGTACATGTGACCAGCCAGAAAAAAGGTGTAGCATGTGTGTGGTGTAAACAATAAGATATACTGTTTGTTATTGTTATTGTTTATTAGGGTGTAGACCATCCCTCTGGTAAAGCCCTCAATGCTCCCAAAACTACTTAAAGTTTTCTATAAAAGTTACCTCACAGTCACTATAGACTTATGACAGCCAGATGTGCAAGCTCAGCAGGTGACTAAAATGACCTACCCAGTAGCCAAGAATAGGAATTGGAAGGGAGATGAAAGTGTGGCAGCTCAGACACTCCAGGCACCTCAACAGATGGAGAAAGTCTTGTTTAAGCATTTCAGACTGATATTTTTTGAGAGGGGCTTGCAGTTATCACTTCTCCGTCTCACCTCCATTCTGATAGTTTTGACAATCTCTCTCCAGGAATTTACTGGAGGGTCCTTGTAAGTGCTTATTTAAAATTATTATTAATATTCCTTGTATTTTTAATTAATAACAGGGGCAAATGTCAAAGACTTGTTGGTGACGTATTGTTTTCATCTGTCCGTCTCTGATGACAAATTAATACCAGTGATTCCTGTGATTAGTTGACTCGAGCAAATAAACATTTATACCCTCATTTCTTTGTACCAGAAACATTAGTTGCTTAAAATAATTACTTATATTTAACTGATGTACCATTCCTGTTAAATGTAAGCTGTTAAGCAGACGGTTACCACAACAGGACCTCCTTCTGTTCCTGTATGCTGTGAGTGGAAAGTGTGCAAAGTGAAACATGGCATCTTTTGAAAGTAGGGTGGTTTGGCCAATATTTTTCAATAAAATACATATCAACATATCATTATATGTTCAGTTGGTTATTATAAACTTCTCATCAATCTTTTGCTTATTTATACCACTAGCAGTAGCAGTAACTTTTCAATGTCAGGCGTGGTTTAGTTACTTACAAATTTCGGTCACGTCTTCAGTCACCGATGTATAAAATGTAACACACAAATGTATCAAAAGCTGGAGCTGAAGACTGAGTTATACTCACTAAACTAAACTTTTCAAAACCATTGCTACTTTAATTAAAAATAGGCAAAAAGTCCACTGGAGATATAGCTTCAGATTGCAGAAATTGTTTATTGAAGTACAATTTCAATAAACTTTAAAACGTAGATAAAGCAGATAAAAACACACCCAGGTGGGTAAGCTGTAACGCATAGACTAAACACAATTGGAGACGGACCAGCAGCAGTTGCATTAGGGCTCTCAGGGCTTTTCAATTTATTGAGAAGGGTCTACCAAGGTTGCCGAATTGGTGAGTTCCTTACCCTGGCAGATATTCAGAAAATCCAGTACTTTCCAGCTGTCTCCCTACTTCCCATCCTTTTGAGGTTCCAAGTCTGATAAGTCTTCTACGAGTCCTTGTAGCCAGATTTATTCCGAGCCAATTAGCCCATTCGTCTGCTTTGAGTAAGGCCTTGACGGTGAAGGTACTCTTAGTCTCCCACTATGCTCAAAGCTGTAAGTGGGGAACTCTTGGTACACACACACACACACACACACACATACGTGCACACACACACACACACACACACACACACACACACACACACACACACACACACACCGTATTCGTCATGTTTAAAATCACTCACGCTGAAAAGACTGTATTATGACAAAAATTCAACATTCTTAAAATATATGAAAAATCCATGTGGTGGATGGAGTGACGGATGGGCGGACGGCTGGATGGATGGATGGCCTTTTTACATACTAAATAATTTGTGAATATGATAACGTTTAACATGAAAGCACTAGAGAACTAAAATTTTCAAAATACTGGCTTTAAGTTCCTTTTCCTGTTGTTCTTCATCTCACTGATATCTTTCTCACAGTAAGAGGACAATTTGCTGTAACAACATGTCACATTGCCATTCAGAGCTCACTGATTTCATGATTCAAAGATTTAAGTAGATTTGACAAGAGGGATAGTGCAGTGGGCAAATAAACTGTCTCCTCTCGTTTCTTGTAACATTAAGTCAGTAGAGGACATGCATACTATAATTTCTCTCTAAACCATTTCCAACCAGATTGCCCCCTCACCCACTGATCTCATCACTTTCGTAGTTCCAAAAAGCTCTAGATTTAAAAAAAGAAATTACTTTCAGAAACTTTCTATCCATCCATCCATTCGCTTCTGCTTATCCTTTTCACATTCGTGGGGGGTGCTGGAGCCTATCCCAGGTGTCTTAGGGCGAGAGGCAAGGTACACCCTGGACAGGTTGCCAGTCTGTCGCAGGGCTAACATATAGACATAGACAACCATTCACGCTCACAGTCTTCCCGCATTCACACCTATGCTGCCTTATTATAATTTAAAGCTGTAAATCTCTCATAGAGCAGACATCTTCAGAATCGTGTGATGATTAAGGGCTTGATTATACACACATGTCATTACCACATCACTCCAATTTTGTAAGTCAGATGCTATGTAAATATGTTGCCACAAGTGTTTCTGTTTCTCCAAGCTGTGCAACCTGCAGTATTTGCACTACTCTTATGTATTTCTTTCCTGTACTTTCCTGTTTGTGAAGATCAAACATAATGAGAATTCACACTGAGATTTGAGGCAGTTCACTGTGCTGTCCTTAGTAACTGGTCCTTTGAGTGCTCACATACAGTTGGATGTAAATACCTCACACTGCCAACATCAGTGAATTACTGCCATGTTTATTGTTTGTGTTGACATTTTGTGGCGTAACAATGACAGATCGAAAATGTCATTGCCCGGAAAATTTCTTACATATCCCACTTATATTTACCTCTAACAGACTGTCACGAATTCCACTTTGGAGTTCACTGGAATTTAACATCAGAAAAATCAGTTATGACATATATGCAGCATTAGAGTATTACAGCACTGCTGTAGGCATCCTGGTAGTGAAAATAACAAATTTAGTACTGTACCGATCCCTGGAGTCAGAAGTGGAGATATTTGTGATATTTGTAATTTTTTAAATTCCTGTAGAAGATGCACAAGTATGTTGGACGGTTTTAATGTAAAATAAAGCTTTATGTCTGAGTGTAAAAATACATTGCCGTGGGATAATAGTAACCATTCATACAATGGAATTAACAGAATTACCCCCAAAAGTGGTACTGAAAGTCAGATAATGGATTAACGGTTCAACATAGATTTCTAGAATTGGAAGGGCCCACAGGTGGACAGAAAATGTCACTATTATTTGGGGTTTCCAAGTAAAGTCCCTAAAGAAAAGAAAAAGAAAATCTTAACCAAACAGTCAAAGTTCATTTTGAAGACAGATAAAAGAGAGAGGAAGAGAGCATGTGACTTTTTCCCTCTCCCACCATTTGCATGATGTTGCTCACAGCCAGGAGGCTGACCTAGCGGCCACCAGTCCGGGCTGCACAAAATCGGAATTTGGCCGATTCCACTCCCTTCTCAGTCAGTTAGTACTTCTCTAGAAAATCTTAGTATCTTTAACTGTACCACCTACAGTTTGGCTACCATCTTGCAAACCTTCCTTTTCATTCTTGCTGCCTTTTTTTCTGTCACAAGCCACCCCTAATACTCATCTCTACCCACTCCAGCATGCATTCTTTTTTTCACCTCTCTTGTGCACTGTTGCTTTGGACTGTTGCTTATCTAACTTCAATACCTTTGCTCCTGTTGGCATCACTATTGTCTGCTTCTTGTTTAGCACACGTATTCTGTGATTCTACTGACTTTCATTCTCTTCTCTCCAGAGCATACCTCCACCCATTACTTCGTCTCGCTACAGATCACAATATTGTCTGCAAAAATAAAGGTCAACAGAGACTCCTGCATGACCTCATCTTTCAACCTTTGTATCACCACTGCAGACAACACGGGGCTCAGAGCTGATCCCTGATGTAATCTCGCTCCCACATTTTTATTAAATTTTTTTCCTGCTCCCACATTGAACCCACCTTGAACCTAGACATTTGCATACCTCCACAGGAATGTCATCTGGACCAGCTGCCTTTTGATTTTTCATCCTCTTGATAGCTGCTCTCACTTCCTCCTTACTAATCCTCTGCAGTTCCTGATTCACTATCTGTACTCTCTCTCTCATTCTTTCTTCATGCTCCCTTTCTTATCCCTTTGTTTATTAGGGGTTAAACATAAAATCTTATGAGAAAATAAATGCACAAGCATTTTGAATTTTACAATATAAAAGGGCATTTTTGACAACTGTGCAATCATAAATTCAATCTTTTAATATTAACTAAGGGCTTGAGTGATTAAACTGAGCCAGCACCAAGTAAAGGCACTTTAGGCAACGTGCTTTCAAATATGTTCTGTAAAACAATATTAAAAAGCCTGCGACTGTAAGTTTGTTTGGCTAAATAAAAAATTCGGGAAATCAATAATGTATTTGGAAATATTGGGTATAAATGGCACAGTGAGTTAAGGATTGGATATATTTCGTTGATGATTCTTTTTTGTAAATACCAAGGAAACAGTATTTCAGTTTTTTTGCATCCTTGTGTCAGTGTCATTACTAATCCTTGGCATATTTTCTGTAACACTTGTTATATACACTATAAATGTGTTTTGATTTGGTGATGTATATCTGTGCATATTGGCGTTTACTAATTATGCATATTCATATTTGTTCACATGCTGGCTGTCCCTACATTGTAACACTGATTTCCAGACATGCATGTGTGTGTAAGTGCGATTGCAGTGGTGCTCGTGTCTCTGGCCTACACCCTTGGTGATTCTGTTGAGAATGGGGTGTCACAAGACATTAGATCAATTCTGATCTCCCTAAATCTTTCTCCATCCAGCTGAGGAAGTGTAGGCGGCAATAATGAAGAAAGGAAATGCCACCTCTAACCAGGAACATGCCTGAGGCACAGTGATATGTCTCACGATGGAGAGTTGACCCCGAAAGAGAGGGCTTCTCACCTCCTACACACTTACAGTTACAGAGTTATTTAGTTTTTAGTGGTGACTTTGGTCAACTTCAGAACTTTCACAGCCAGTAAATGCAATCTTTATAAATGCAGTGTGAATGCATTACCAAACTGGAGGTTGTTGATATCTGTTATCAAACCGACAACATAACAGGCACTGCTCTTTGTTGGTTTGGTGGCAACAGTGTTCTCTAGTGCATTGTAGCCTGTGGTCTGCTTGCTGCTAGTACTGTTTATAGCCAACACTGATACCAGAAAAAGCCAAATATGTTTTCCCTCATCTAAATCTCCTCCTCTCAGTTAATCTGTTTATCTTCTATAAACAGTATAATGAGCAGATCTAGGATTAGCAGAGCACCTTTTAGTGTCTGGTTTGTTTTTTTCTTTCTTTTTTTACATTTAAACGACACAAAGACCAAAAAGGGCAAGCCAGCAGTGGGATAGAGAATGGTAATTTTGCGCTACACTGACATTTTAGGTGAGTTTAACAAAGTAGATATAACTCATTATTGGCAAGCTCTGAATAAAATGTCTTAATAACACCCCAGTCAGGAACTTGATTTATTTGATAGTATCTGAATGTGTCAGGTTTTCCTAATTAGCACCGTGCTGACTTGCATAAAAGTCACCAAGGCAATCTTGAGAGGTAGGGCACACAAAATTACAACTGCGAATCTATCCTAGTAATTTGTTCAGCTCTTAAAGGAAAAACATAATCATAAACATAAGCATCTCACCAACTCTGTAGTTTTCAGTTACATTAAGAGGCCTATCTCTTTTACATATTGCAGGTAAGGCAGAAATAATGCGAGTACTGTTACCGATCTGGATATATCTGAATGAAGCTGTGAGAGCCAGAAAAAGTCAATATTACACATGTTTCAAATCTAAATAAGTCTTTAGGTACTGTTTTGACAAATATTTGACTGGCAGATTTTTGGACAGAGCCAGTAAGAATAAGTAAAAGACCCATCAGCTGTATTTAAGAGACGCTTCAGTAATTCAGCGCCACTGATTCTCCTGGGCCCCACACACAAAGCAAGATAACTATTAATTCAACTCAATTTTGTTTTTATAGTTCTCAATCACAACAGTTGCTTCCAGGCGCTTTACATTGTAAGGTAAAGCCCGTACAATAAAACAAAGAAAACCCCAACAACCAGATGGCAAACTGTGAACAAGTGCTTTGATAATGGTGGGAAAGAAAAACTCCTTTTGAACAAGAAGAAACCCCTGGCAGAACCAGGGAGGGCAGGCATCTGCCGCAACCGGTTGGGTTTAAGGGGAGGAAGATGGGACAAAGACATGCTGTGAAAGAAAACAATTTCAATTATTTCACTCCTTCCTTTTGGGCTGGTCACTGCAGCTAACAACTTTTCTGTGTTAAACTCTGCCTTTTGAACTTTGTTGTTATAATGAAAGTAAAACTCAAAATTTAAAAGAAAATTTCAGTTAAAAAAAACCTGTGATGCACATACAATCTGATTTAGCATAATAAAAACACCAACAGTTCGTATTTATTACTTGGAGAGTGGGAAGTATCTCAGTCTATACACCTGTGACTCCACAAGAGGTTCGCCGATAACGTGCAACATCATTACCTCATAATGACATTTCACAGTTGATGTGTTGATTTCATTTATATTATGGTATTCCCGTACTATAGCAGCTAATTTTACTCATGTCTCTAATTGCTAGTTAGAAAATAGAGCATGTATGGATGCAGTGTTTACTGTCATTCATTATAAAATACAACAGAAACCAAAATGTGTTTCTGCACTGCAGCTGAATCAATTAACAAATGAGTGAGGGAGTAAGTTAAGACAGTTAATATTTTTTGTCTCAGTAAGTAAACGGTGTCACTCATGAGAGTTTTTACTCACATGAATAAATATGACATGGCAATCAACATTTGTTTTAATCTAGTCGTGTAACATTTACAACACAGTGTGGAAAATCCTCGGGCCTATCCATCATCCTGCTTTCACACACCTTTAAACCAGTAATACATCATTCATTGTTTTGTCAGGGTAATACATTGTGACACAGTTCCCCAGGTATGTAAATGCCTTTAATGCCTTTTACAGTTACTGGGATTTTAAATTATTAGTTTTCCCCATTTAGTTTATTTACTAGGGATAATGTACTAAACAAATATTGCACCAGATATAGATAAGGTCATTTACATCTATAATCCATGACTGGAGGCCCATATCAGAGAAGCTAGTAATCACTTAAAAAAAAACAAAAAACCTACATTTTAAACATAATAATAAAAAAAGTGACAACAACAATAATAACAATAGCATCAGTAATTTACAACTAAAGAGCACATGGTCAATAAACTTAAAAGCAAAAAAAAAAACATTTGTTCAGCTAAAGAAATGTAGCCACATTAACCAAAGTGAAGTAAAGAAAGGATATGCCGGACTAGTCCAATTTTTAATTGCAGTATCTTAAAATAGTGCTCAGTAATTTGCATGGCACATGTTTGTATCCATGCCTGACAATGTCGGGGCGTGTTTCTAATGAGACAATGAGTGGTGTCCTGGAGGTTCTCCTCCCAGATCTGAACCGGGCATGACTGAGCTCCTGGACTGTCTAAGGTGTAACCTGGTGGCATTGGATGTTGAAAACATAATGTCCCAAAGGTGTTCTACTGGATTTAAGTCAGGTGAGCATGGGCAGCCAGTCATTGGTATCAGTTCCTTTATTCTCCAGAAACTGCCTGCATACTGTCACCACCACACAAGGCCGGGCATTGTCCACCAGAAGGAATGCAGGACCCACCGCTCAACTATAGGGCCTGACAGTGAGTCCAAGGATTTCATCCCAATATCAAATGTTAGTCAGGGCACTGTTCCCTAGCCTGTAGAGGTGGACTTGCCAATTCTGGAATTCTCTGGCAAATGCTAATCGGGCTTTACAGTGTCAAACAGTGACACAGTAGAGGATGTCAGGCCCATGGGGCAGTCTTGTGAAGTCTGTTTCTGATTGTTTGGTAAGAGATATTCACAGCAGTTGATTGGGGAGATCATTTTGTAGGGCTCTGGGTGAGCTTGATGGCCCTGTACAGCTCTCCCAGGGTAACGTCCTGTCTTCTGGAATCTTCTCTATGCTCTTGAGACTGTGCTGGACCCACAGCAAACCTCCTGGTAATGGCATGTGTTGATGTGGCATCCTAGATGAGCTAGACTAACCTCTGTAGGGTCCAGGTATTGCCTCATGCTACCATTCCTGACACCGCCCTACCCAATTGCAAAAGTAGTAAAAAATTAGTCAGAAAACACGAAGGAAAAAATGTCAGTACCCTTCATCTATAAAACCACTCCTGTTTTGGGGGTTGTCTCATTGTTGTCCTTCAAGTGCACTTTTTGTTAATTTCATTGACACCAAAGCAGCTGAAACTGCTATTTAACTGTTCAATATCCCCGATTTCAAAAAAACTCTTATTTAAAAAAAACAGTGTATGATTTGCTACCAATGCTTTCAGTAGAACTACATTATTAACTTTTGTCTGCAGTAAAGGTTGTCACTTTTAAGTCCCTTAAGTCACATTTTATGCCAAGGTTAGGTATTGCTGTGGTGGGCCACTGTGCTGGACTGTATTCAATGGATCATTACTTTACCGTATTCTCAGTTCTTTTTTTTCTTGTCTTTTTTGGTGTTGTTTTGTTTTTTTGTGTTGCTCCTTGGGTTCTCCTTATGCCTCAATTTGACGTTCTCTGTTGGACTGCAATCCCGGTCTGGTTTTCTTCTTATAAGTAAAGCTCACGTTTTGCGCCCCCTCCCAGTTTGCCTCTTGGCGCCTCTTTGTATTATGACTAAATCATAACAAGGCAGTTGTTTTTTTGGCACAGAAATAAAATCCAACTTTGAAAGTCATGTTTTGTTTCAAAGCCCTCAGCTTAATAGCCTCATTTGAATGAACTGGAAATTTGGAAGCTACTGTGTGTCTAGTGGTACAATAAATTATTGATAATACTTGCTTGCGCAGTGCAAAATACAGTTAATATCCATGTATTTATTTTTTAGAAGAGTTAATGAGAATAATAATGAGAATGCTGGAGCAATAAAATTGAGGAACATTAAGATAATTTGAATGGAAATCAAAGGTATTTTGTTGAGGAAAAATAATAATTTGAAGTGTGATAATAATTTTCTGTCAACAAATATTTTAAATTGGAACTAATGAATTGCAGACATGGCTTGCATGGTGACTTTGTGATGATGATGATAATGGTGTTGGCAGCCATGATGATGACTTGCCTTAAACTATTATGATCCCACTTTTGAGTTGATCCACATTGATTGGATATCTAGCCTGACCTAATCTAACCCCTCAACAGGAAATGGATTTTCCATAATGAAATTACTCTGAGCTAAACCCAGGCAATGACAGTCATTGACAGGCGTGTCTGAGCACACTCTATTTCATGCTTTGCCTCTCTAAAGTGTGAAAAAGACACGCATGTAGAAGTTGCAGTAAGCTGCAGTAACAGTAGATGGAGATATTTTATTTCAAGCCAACATGAAAATAATCACGAGAAAGTGTTTAAACAGACATTACTAACACATTTACGTGTATATATATAACCTGCCTCACTTCGTTTCTGACGATTAAGGACTTTGAAATGTATTTCATACGTTTTTTGTTGACTAATGACTTCTTGCCTTATATATTATCTCTCCCTGCTGGTAATGCAACTTGTGCATGCGGTAATGCAACTTGTGCATGCAGTAATGCAACTTCTGCATGCGTGTCTATTTCATGCTTTGGAGAGGCAAAGCCTGAAATAGACACACGGTGGACCGGCGTGTCTATTACATGTTTTGGCGTGATATCGGGTTGCATGGGGAGTCCTCCTTCAGCACTCACAGTTTGATTCATCCAGTCAAGCTTTTGATGCCATTCCTATGGAGATGCTTCAAATGTCTTATTGTTTCCTTGGAAACAGGATCGCCTGCCTACACTTTCAGGACCTGCCATTCCTGTTCATGGACAGGATCTCTAGAAATGTGCCGTTTCCAGCCTTAATCAAATGAATAAAAGGAAACAAGTAGAAGCTGAAGGTGTTTTGATTCACTATATCACTGTCACCAGGTGAAAATACATGGTTACTAAACAGTACTAAAGATTACAGACATCATGCACCAGCAGTAACAACTTCATCCATTCATCCGTCTTCTTAACTGTCCAATTCAGCGTCATAGGACAACATTATCATTCTTTATATTTTTGTAGTTAAAGTATAAACTAGAGTCTAAACTAATTTTAAAATAAAATAGGTGTATGTTTTTAGCTAATGCAGTGCTCAATCACAGTGCTTTGTTTACATGGAACCTAAAAATTGAATTCTGGTCAGTTTAAAAGCCAAAACCCTAGATAGAAGTGCTTCATTAAAAATGCATCAATCAAAAGAAAAGTTGCATTTTCCTGGTTTACAAGATTTTCATAAACTTTTAAAAAGAAAAAAAAAATGTAACATGTAAACAATTTACCTGTTTCTTGCTCTCTACTATGCATTTTTTTCTCTGCATGTCCTCTGTATTGGCGAAAATGTGTGCCAGTCTTCTCCATATTGAAAAATTGAAGATATCCAAGCAGAATTGGTTCCCAGCAGTGAGTTTGTTTTTAATACAAAGCCTGAAGGAGTTGAGAGCAATATGATAACAGCAACTATTTGGCCAAGCTGAAAATAAATATCTAGCTTTTAGAAGCTGATCAAATGAATCTTGAGAAAGACAAATCCATAACATAACGTAACATTTGCACATCTTAAACTGTTCCAACTATATCCTATTCTGCATGAAAATACTAGACACTGTGATCCTATGAAAATCTCATCTCATTTAGATTTGACCTGTAATCTTAAATTGTAATGATGTCAATCAGAATGCAAAATGCGTGCATTTAACCTCAGCTACTGAAATTTAGTGTCTCACCATAAAAAAGACAGCATCTGTTAATACACACAAAAATCACGCTGCTTCTCACATTCACTGTTAAGAAATAGAGGAGGGCACAGTAGGAGATAAAGACAGTCAAATTCAAATGAGCAAGAGATGTTACAATATTTCTTGGTATGATCAGCAGGATCTCCTCTCCTCTTCTTTGATCTGAGGTTGCTCTTCCATATTCTACTTTCTGGAGTGGCTCATTTCCAAGCACTGATCATAATGTGATGGATTTTTATGATAGATTTATCACGGTTTCCTTAGAGAGAGGAGAACATATTTTTGTGGAAAAAAGCGTCATTGTCTATTGCTGCACAAGGGTATGAATCCGTGTTTGTTTCACATCCATTGATCAAACAGCGGCCCAACAGCTGCAGAAGTGGTAATATGTGATTATCACAGCATCATGTCTGCCATTCAGAGGCTGTTAGAGAGCTGGAGACCCAGGGCTTATCTAACCTCAGAAAGACATGACAGGCTCAAGCCTGGGCCAAGTTGACTGCTGCAAAACTGTCAAGCCAGTAAAAGGTTCTGGACAAAATTAATTTCCACCATCCTACCTCACAGCTACCACTCAACTCCTTTTTCTATTTCATTGCTGCAGATCTATCAGTTTAAATGTGATTGAAATCCTGAATATTCTTGAAAGTTGTGAACTTTGTTCCCACTGATAATCTTAATGCCCTTCTGTATTTCACATGTTTTGTAATAAAACCAGACATTCAAATGAAGGGGTTAACATATATCTTTCCACTTATGGCGTAATGCTTTGTTTAAACTTTAAACTAAACACTGATGCTAAAACGTTACATTTGGGGTTTCATCAACAAGCCTACAAGGACTTCTTAATTAGGCTTGTATTAAATTTAGCCAGTTAAAGCTACTGTACTACTTTTACTTCTGCTGCTGTAACCATCATTTTTAATAGTTTTATTTATGTTTACCCTTTCCTTAAAATTGCGGTACCCCTCAGCTCTAAAAAGAGCATGTTAATGCAGCTTTGATTTTGTAGACAGCAGTTCTACATGGTGTAGGTTAAGGACTGAAATTATTTGAACAACAACAAAAAAGATTTTTTCACTCATTCAACTTAATCTTGTGCTCTCATCATTCCCCTGAACCCACTGTTGAATACTAACAGGCCTTTTACCCCTAGTTGAATCAACCACTGCACTTTCGGCCTTGTCACGCGCTCTGATGTCCCCAGCGTCATCCTTTGAAGCTGATAATAGATTATGATTATCATAATGATTAGCATCATTATTAGGCTTTTGGAATTTGGTTATTCACTGTTTGTTATGAAGCCTAATTTCTAGAGGTAAGAGCAAAACGGCAAACTCAAAAAATAGTCTTTTTTGTTCATGGTTTTTATTTATCGTGTATTTGTTTTGAGAGGCCTTTTTAGACAGCCCTTTTAAACTATATTATGACTTAAATGTGCATAATAATAGTTTTACAGTGGTTGACATAACCATGGCTATGACCATTTTTTATTTACAGTCTTTGTGTGTGACAAACACCGCAACCTCTAAGGAGTCCTACAGAGGTTTCAGGCCAGTTATTTTTCTCTTCAGTGTAAAATGCATCCCAACCTGACACCATATCCATGCCTTCCTCCTATTTTGAGTACTCTTGGAATAAGGATTAAAGAAAAATAGAGTGCAACGGGAAACCAGTGCAGTGATCTTCAGAGCATTCATTTATCCTTTCCAATTGCAGTGTCCTCACTGAAACAAAAGCAACATGCTTAATCAAGAGGGATTTAGGAGAAGCTTTTAGGACAGTGATGAAGTCAGAGGTGTGGGGAAAGAAGAGGGGAGAGAATAGCTCATTTTCAAGGTGACTGGGGAAGGGACTGAGGTTCAGAGGAGTGTGCTCAAAGGAACCTTATTACCATCATCTTTTTGTTTTCTCTAAACAGTGTTTTTCTGCACTTACTCTCTTTTACATCTAGAAAGGAGCCCTTTTTGCATTTTATGAGCTGCATTGTAAAGTCTTGCTGTTTTATCTCAATTTGAGTCATGCTGCTTTCAAAACAACTTTGCAAAACTGCTATTTCTTAATGTTTGTAAAACTTTCTGTGCTGTGGTTTATTCTCTTTGCATTGAGATTTGTTTTGTTCACTCTATGTTTTCGCTGAACGTGTGTCTTTGCCATGCAGATACATGTGGGCGAGTGTCAGTCCAGATTACGCCCAAATGGTCTCATTAGTCTGGCACCCACACACCAGAAAATTCAGATCTAATCTAAATAGTCATAAGGCCTTAGGATGAATGTTGTAGTTATCCCCATCGTTTTCATAATTTTTATGTTAATCTTCGCACTTCAATGCTGTTGGCACATTAAGTCCACTGCAGGAATTTAATATCATGTTTATGTGATATTTACATGTGCTCTGTCCTTGAGAGCATCCTGTGTACAATGAGAGCTAAAGTACCCCAACTGTCACTTTCAATGTATTCCTTATTTTAGGGCTGAAATGAAGATATCAAGAGAAGTACAAAAACAGGAAATCAAAACAGGTCTTTGATTCATTAAGCAATGTCAAAGGTTCAGTTCTATCCTGTTTTTAGTTGTGAATTACCTTTGCACTGTAATGGAAGTTAAATTGATGATGCAATGGTGCACAACCTTTCTCTTCCACTTCTTTCTCAAATAGAAGTAAGGAAAAGGTTTAATAATGCTCAACATTATTAAAACATGTCAAAGCCATTGTCTCTTCTTGTGTCTTACCTGAACTAGTAAGTTGTGTCATATAGGATCAAGCCATGGCTTGTTTCAGAATGTCAGAACACAGCAGGATAAATTATGACGTGAAAACCTTTTTCATGTAGCCTTCAGAGTGAACTTTTTGCTCTCTGTTCATCACAATAAAGTGTCTGAATCAACAGAGGGATTTGGAATCAGCATGTCCTGGTTAGAACAAATTTGTTTTCAAGGCCATGAGAGATTCAAGAGGATTACATGCTCTAGTGGTCACTGACTATGGAAAATATACCCATATCCATTGAAAAGCATAATCACCATCTATGTAACTGGAGGAATGGCAGTTGGAAGGCTGTAGAAAGGAAGTTTTCACACCAGCAGAAATTTCTGTTCAAGTGTTATGAGGAATCTACCACGGTGATTTGCATTAAAAATAAGGAAGGATGGCAAAAAAACTCTAACCCATACAGTGCTTTGTATTCTACACATTAAGCTATTTTTATCTGTCACATTCAGATAATCATATATCTTGCCCAAAGACACTTTAACATGACTGGCAGGCGGGGAATCAACCCACCACTCGGCTGATTAGGAAACAACCTGCTTTATCTCCTCGTACTGCCCCTCATTATGTCATTATAGGCTCCAAATACAAAATATACAGAATGTAATCATTTACCAAATGAGGTAGTACCTCTCTGCAAGTAATCAGTCAGGGTAAGCTAAACTATAATGACAATATGTTCCTATTAGCATACTAGGCTGTCCCACAAGAATGGTGTAGTCCTGATTAGGCAATGCAATTTCAGTCCATCATTTAATACTGTTTGCACTGAATAAACCTGCTCTTCAGCAGGGTTGGCTTTATGGATATATTGCAACAGTCTAACAACTAACATCACAATAAATCATTACTAATTGAATTTTGCAAAAACTTCAGCTCAGGTGCCTTGGACAGGCCATATCAGGGCTACCTTGGATTTTAGTTTGGAGTTTAGTACAATCAGTTAACATACACTATATACAGAGTAAATATTTGTGTGTCTGCATTTATCTATGTATTCCATAAGTGAAGGTTGAATACGTAGTACTAAAATACTTAATTTGTTAACAGAATTAGCAATAGCATTTGGCTTTCATTGTTAATGAGAGCTTAAGCAAAGGTACTGATTGTTCTTCTAAGAAGTCAGAGCCACTTAAACTACTGTCGTCTTTGTTTAATTCCATTTTCTAGCTTTCAGCAGTATATGCTCTTTACTGTGACCTCTAATAAGTGATGTCATCAGCCATCACAGCTACTGGTGGGAAGGCACTCCTCTGGGACAGCCCTTTTTCGTCATTTGCAGTTAGAAAGGAATGTCCTCTCTCCAGGCCTTGATTACGCAGCATCCTTTTTATTTAGAGAGCCGACCAAGCCCATGAGCAATACAGCTTCCCCCTGTAAATGTGTGTCATCTTAACAAATATAATTATGTAAATTTGCTAAATGAATATCTCTGTCATCTTGGCACGTTAACATGTACTGACCTGTATAGCCATTCATGCACTTTGTGCCAATATATGCCTAACCGCCTGCCCCTCTACAAGTCCACACACGCACATACACATGCATACACAAACGTCAACTCAGATCAGAACCAAGTTGTCAAATTGTGTGCTTTAGCGGGCATCTTTTATGCTTGGAAACAAAGCAAATCCCCTGCTGTTACCCTCACAAACTAAGAGCAGTTATGATGTGCTCAGAGTTCAAATGCAAAAAGGGGCAGTGAGAAGAAAAATCATTTTTTCTTTAGCAAAGTAAAAATCTACTGTTAGGAAGGATGCATAATGTAAATATTTTAAACTATGAAATCACACATTACTGTGGTGTTACAGCAGTTGATCTCTGGTCGACAGGTTGCAACATATCTGAATGTGATTCATCATGATACAGTGAAGAATTGCAACCCTTTCATGCAATCCATCAGTTGTCTAGATGGCATGTGACTACAGTCACAGCCAGAGGGGACAAATATAACAGACAGATTATAGACAATTGTATTTTCCATTGTGCATTTGCCAAGGCATCAACAAGTCTGGGGTCGAATTTGTTGTTTTGCTGTGAGCAGCCAAGCATAGCATAACTTCAGCACAGACAAGTATAGGTTTTGCCTGTGGAGTTGTTGTGACAAAGAAAATAACCGTGTCATGAGTAGTATTATATGCAGTTCACAAGGTTCAGTGGTCAGCACTGTTTTTAAAGATGAGATGCTCACTGTTGCTGAACAAGGAACTACAACTGTGACTTTCAGTTTGCAAAGCTAAGCCAGCAAATAGGAGTGTTTAATCTCTTGGTGCATCAGAGGTTCTCTGAGTTAACTTGGAAATTCTTGGATTGTCTGGTCAAAGTCCAAAAACAGATGACCAGTGACTATGCCATGAGCATAGTCATTGCAGTTCTCAACAAGTCAAAATGACCCTCTGACGAAATAAAATATATATTTCTGATACACGAATCAAGAAGATCCTTGTGTGCCACTATGCTTTGCACAAACTATGGAACTGACTTTGTATATCAACAGGTCTTAATGGTGTTTAAGGCACTGAGAAAAAAAGGTTGTTGTTGGTTCAAATTAGAATGTAAAGAATGCCATAACCCAAAGTTAACATAAATGCTAAAGGGCACGAAAATGCATTGCCCCCTTATATCTGGAAAGTTTGTGGTCTAAGTGCAGTCTTGATTGAACTCTGCAAGCAAACCATACAAGTTGTATCACAAGTTGTTATTGCTTCTAATGAGCCAAAAAAACATGTTTTCAGTAACTGAATGCGTTCTATGTGATGAAATTGGTTGATCTGCAAATCCTGGTGTCATTATGTGCTTTTCTTAACCATGAGATTAAAACAAATAATTTTGTTTAAATTCTGTTCACTTTATTAGTGATAGTTCAAAAATCATCTTTCAATCTTTTTTCTTCTTCAGTGCTGATATATAGGGGGTTGTATTGAATAATGACCAAAGTTCAAGTTAACAGCATCAACACAGAGGAACAAAATACTGTCCTTAGCAGTGAGAATTCTTTTAAAGGGAAGTGTGGTTTTGAATGTAACTGAATTGCGTAAGTCCACTCATGTCAGGCCAATTAAAATGAAAAGATGAAAAGAGACCTTCAGCTAAAACACCCTGCAGAGAAAATCAATCAAAATATAAAACATAGACAGTTTGGGTCGGATGATCTATTTATGGTGCTTGTTAATTGCAGCTGTGTAAGCATTCTTCCTTCTGGAATTCAAGACAGCTGTGCTGCTAATACGATATCTAGAGCTGATAAGGGACAAAAGTATGAACCTACAGTACATAAAACAAATACTAATTCAAAATTAAGAAACTTATGTTTATTGTATGAGGTTAGACTAGACGGTAAAAGGAATAAAGTATCACTTTTGTTGAACCAAAGGCTTTGTTGATAAGGGGCGACACCAGGGAAGATTTGCTATCAATCCAGTGCTTTAATAACCTATTTAGTTATACCATTAAGTGTGGGCGGTGGACAGAATGTATTTGGGTTTATTAGTTAAACCCTCAGCTAGTAGCAGATGCAATGGGCTCTTTTTTAAGGAAAGTCAAGATTTAACTTAAATCAATAGAGGCCTTTGAGTCAATTAAGTAAGTTGAGTGCTTTTTCTAAATTGTTACCATAATATGTGCAGTGTTGCAAAATCAGCTGATCTTGTCTTTATTCGTGGCATTTGTGAACTGCGACGAAAACATTGTCTGTGTAGTGTATAAATAACTGTAAATGTAACCTTTTACTACCCAAATCTTGTAATAAAATGTACATATCAGTTGGTGGGTTTCAAAGTTATTTGGTGGATAAATTACAGGGGAGATCTGTTTCTGTTTCAGATAATGATTATAAATTTCTTTGGGTAAAAACAAGTTTGGTTGTGGCCTAATGCATCAGTGGTTTTAATTAAAATGCAAAGAAGTTCCCAAATGATTAATCATAATTTAGAGTTTCCCATTTAGGCTTTGGAGTAACCATTTTAGCACACAGTTGTATTATGATTGTAATCGTCCGACTTCTGCAGCACACGCGGTTCTTTTTTGTTCTATTTCTGCCCCAGTGCACAAGAGCTTTCAGACAAAGCTTACAATGTGTATATGTTAACAAGGAGGTTAGGCATTCAGTGACCAAGTTAATTGCTTAACTCTTATGAAGAATACTTAAGATCTTGTATTTTATTTAGCAGGAAATGAAAAAGCTGCTCAAAGGCAATGATAACAGACTTGCTGAAGCTAGTCATCTTTAGTTAAGTGGAAAGATAAAGATAATTGGCTAGATGGTTTAGCTTTAGAGAATATTCAGAACTGGTAGATCTTTACAGTTCCTTGCAAACAACCAGGAAGCTCATACTCCAACAGTGTTTTTGTTCTAGAATACTGGCCATGAATATGTATTTGTATGTGTATGTGTGTGCGTTTATTAAGCTGATGGAGGAAGTCCACAGACAGGCCATCTGTTGCGATCTCACCTCACCTCTCTCACTATCCAAACCCCTGTTGTTTACCCGCCCACAGCCTTCTCTACCTCTTAGTAAACACACTTGCATGTCAGATAATGTCAGAAATCTCATCTTTCCCTATCTTTCTGATGTCAAAAACCAAATTTTTGGTCTGAACCATATTTGTTACGTTCCAAAGCTTATGCTCCAACATTCACAGCCTCTTTACACTGTTTTCTCAACTGTGGAAAGACAAGAGAGAAACTAGGTTTCACATTTTCATTTACAGCTAGATCAAAAAATATTCGGAGAATGACCCATTTTCCCCTCTATATATGACCACAGGAGCTTTTAGATCAAATAATGAAAATGTTATTCATTTATAGTATTTCAGGTTTAAGTTAAGATGTTTCAATAAACCATAATATTAATATTTAGGCATTATAACCATTTTTATACACAGTCCCCCATTTTCAGAGGCTCAAAGGTAATTGGACAATTAATTGACAAGCAGTTTCATGACCAGTCTAGGCTTGCTCACTTATTCCCTCTATGACAAAGCAAAGCAAAGACTTGTGGTTAATTCCAAGCGGTGGACTAACATTTTGTAGTTGTAAAGTGCAGGAGGTCACTACTTGTCTTTCAGGGAGATAGCTAAAACTTGATTAGAGGGCATATAGACAGTCTGATACACTGTTAAAAGGAAGAAATGCTCCTGCTAGCTCAGGAACACCAAAAAGTCAGCTCTCAACTCCACAGAGCATCCTTTTCAAATACTGAAAACAAAACTGAAAGCAAGAAGAGCCACAAACAAGAAAACTGAAGGTGGCTGCAGTAAAGACATAGGAGAACAGCTTGATGACTACAAAGGATTTTCTGCCAGCATTAAAAACAGTCCTCAAATTATGTTAGTTTGTGCAATGAATTCTTAGTCTCTGAAAATGAGGGAATATTAATAATGCAATACTCGTGACAGCCCATGCACTAAAGCTGAAAGTCTTCAATTCAATCTTATTTTGTGATTTAAAATCCGTTGTGGTCAAAATGACAAAAATTATGTCATTGTCCAAATATTCATGGACCAAACTGTATTGCTCAATTCATGGCCCAATCTTTATGACACTCGTCTTAAAGACACTTTTCCTTTTATGACAATGTATGACATTATGTATTTCTAAAATACTATAACCTTGCTCTTTCTCACACCTCTGATACATTAAAACAAGCAACCCCCCCCCCCCCCCCCCAAAAAAAAACACTACGAATCTGAGCACAGATTAAAAAAGTACTGCTGTCTCACATAATATTTGCATCTCTCAGCTCTCGTATTTTAAAGTATTTACGCCATCACCACCGATTCATATTTTTTTGTTTTACTAGTACGTTAAGGTATGGTAAATATGCAAATATACATACAGTGCATTGATTGATGGTGACAGATAGGAACTCAATGGGTTTTTCATGTCATTGAGCTGAATCATCTCCCACTTTTTACCCCATCTCCTGCTATAATAAGCTAACTCACATTTTGAGTTGCTCGAATTCTACACGTCAGCTCATTTGTGCCTGTAATTACGGGGTGCAGTAAAATGCACCGGCCATGAATTGTTCTGTAAATAACCACAGAAAGTGCCATATTGTCACTGTAAAGTCCACGCGGAGATTAATAACACAAGTACAAACTGTGGAACTTTGTGATAATTGCTCTCAGGGGAAATTCAGCTTCATATTCATGTGCATGTTTGTGTTTGTGTGTAAGAGATGGGAAAGGCTGTGAATACAGCGAGGGCAGCTGCAAGTAAATCAAAGCAGAGCCACATTTATCACTGAGGCTGAAACGTAATTAGCCTGCAGTAGCGAGGGCAGGCATATTCTCCAGTGACAGACATATTGTATGCACAGACATTTACAGCTTCATTCTAGTCATGAACCATCCAGGAGGTGTTACAATAAAACAACGTAGACTTCAACTACAGTACACTAGGTGCACTTCCACAGCTTTGTTGTATGAGATATATGTATCAGTGCCTTTTGCCAGCCACGTAGCTTTGTACTGAATGAAATTATATCCTTTCTTCTTATTTGGGTGTATTAGGTGTGGAGCACAGATGTTTAAGTTTGGACTTGGGTGGCAGTGAAGAGGATCTGATAATGACTGAAGCAGCAGCTTTTAAAATGTTATCATCACGTGTTTCGCCTATGTCATTTCATATGGGGAATATTGTCTTAAACCTAGCGTTGATTTTTGATCTTTAAATATTTAATCTATGTGTGTGTAAACACATTCTAAATAGATGCAACAAAAGGACTGACTCTGTAGATGTGACAAAAGTCTTAATTATAAATAAGCCAGGCCCATGGATGCATTTATGCACCAATAGAGAGTCTTCACATTGTGGATATCAAATGTTAGACCAGCCTCTCTGCTGCTGCTCTATGTATTGAAATTTGCCTTTGAACTCCTATAGAGGAACTGACACTGAACTAATTTTTG